>NC_056690.1:17850163-18154756 GCF_018350215.1 Panthera leo
GCTATTCCTGTCCTTCGATGTCAAGGATTTCTTCTTATCATGAAGCTATAAGCACACAGTCTTTTTATTTCTTTTTACATTTTTTTAGTTGAAGCAGCAGCACCTCACGAATGCATTTTCGTTTAAGACAAGTTAGCAATACACAAATATACAGAGTATATGATGCCTCTTCCTCTTCCCCACTGCCCCTACTTCCCTTCCATTCCCCCCAAAGCCATAACTACCGGGAGCCTGCTTTGCAAACTTCCAGCCCCTTCTCTAGCTAAATAAATAAATGCAAGCAATGTTATCTTTTTTTCTTCCCTTCCTTTCCTTCCCTCTTCCTCCCTTCCTCTCTCCCTCCTGTCCTTCCTTTCTGTCCTCCCTACTTCCTTTCTCCCCTTCCTTCCTCCTTCCTTCCTTCCCACATGCAGCATACTGTCCAAGTTCAACCCATACAAATGCCCGACTTTTCCAACTTCCTTGTCAATACAGTTTTCCACCTGCCACTTCCTGCAACTCTATCCTGAGTGCTTTCTTTGGTTATTTAAAAAAATTTTTTTTTCATGTTTTATTTTATATGTGAGAGAGAGAGAGAGAGACAGAGCATGAGCAGGGGAGGGGCAGAGAGACGGAGACAGAATCCGAAGCGGGCTCCAGGCTCTGAGCTGTCAGCACAGAGCCTGACGCGGGGCTCGAACCCACAAGCAGTGAGATCATGACCTGAGTCGAAGGTGGACGCTCAGATGACTGTTCCAGGCGCCCCTCTCTGGTTATTAAGGCTTGCTCTGCCAACCTCGGTGGCAGACTAGGAGTCTAGTTTGCCAAGGAATTTAAACTTCCCAGGGGCAACTCTCAACAAATGACGTTTCCCTCTCCCTTAAACGGGACAATCTGGAGACGTGGGTTGCAGAATCTCCCAGAGTAAACTATTTGCTCTGGCTTCTCTGTGTCAGGATCTGCTTTCAATAAGACATTTGGGAAACCTTTCCATGTTAATATTCGCGGGTCTACTGCATTATTTTTAAACAGCGGCAACCCTGTTGATTAATGCTCTGATTGTTTTCAATTTCTTGTCTTTGCCTCGTATGCCACAAGAAACCTCTTTTCCTGTAATTGTCGTGCTCCCCATTTGGCCATTATTTATAGTGGTTCATGATGAAAATGAGCTGTTTGACCTCCATCCCAAGTGTAGGGATTATTACAAGCACACTGAAAAATAAAAGAACGAGCAGTGAAAGCAGCAATGCCAAGAAGCGGTTGACGGTGGCGTGAAAAAAATTCCCACCGAAAATCCTCACAATGTATAGCCCTTGGCAGTTAGAGACTTACCATTTGGATCACGTGCTTGGAAGGAAGGGACCTGTGATCTCCCTTTGCCGTTTCTGCTTGGTCTTAAAGAGAAACCGCAGTGCTAAGGGTGGGTTTGTGCAAGTTCCACCTAGACAAGAATCTGAAGAATCTTCTGAAGACCTTGCAAGGTGGAACAGATGGGCAGCGACCTGGAGTATTAATCTTGAAGAGCAGCTAACACACAAGCAGGGTGCCAGTTAAGGCAGGTGTCCAGCTCATTCTCCTAGCTAAGTGGCATTTCTACGGAAATAACACAGCACCCTCTGCTGGAAATAATAAACGTTCTACCCTGGGGCCAGCCTGTCTCTTCCATGTATTTTCTGTGTATTTTGCAATTAGTGGCAATGATCATTTAAAAAAATTTTTTTTAACATTTATTTTTGAGAGAGAGAGAGACAGAGCATGAGCAGAGGGGAGGGGCAGAGAGAGAGGGAGACACAGAATCTGAAGCAGGCTCCAGGCTCCGAGCTGTCAGCACAGAGCTCAACGTGGGGCTCGAACTCACGGACTGTGAGATCATGACCTGAGCCGAAGTTGGACGCTTAACCGACTGAGCCCCCCAGGCACCCCCTCCAGTCTTAATTAAAGGGAATAGAAACTTCTCTGAACCTCCAGTTCTACCTCTCCAGAATCATCTCCAAATCACTATCACGGACCCAGTGGACATTAATGATTTATCAGCATCTTCTGACTGTACAAGCTCAGAATCCTTCTACAGTATCTGTTGAAATGTAAGAGCTTTGGCATTAGATGGGCCTGGATTTGAACCCAGTTTCTCCATGCGGCAGATGGTTTGCACAAGGCGCTCCCCCCCCCCCCCGCCCCGCTCTTTTCCCTCCCTGTGTCTTGCTCCCTTGCAGATCACCTCCATGCAAAGTCTGTTTCCTCATCCCTTGAATCTGGGCGTTGAGACTCGCTCTTGATCAATAGAACGTTGCAGAAGTGATATTGTGCCTTGGGCCTCAAGACGCTTTACGGCTTTTGCATCCTCGCTCGGACCCCTACCCAGGTGCCACGTGACCATGTGACCAGGTGCCTGGGCTGGCCAGCCGGAGTTTGAGAGGCTTGTGGAGCATCGATGAATCAGCTGTGGCCATGCTAGCCCGGCCAGCCCCCATCCAATTCACCAGTTGACTAGAGACACATGAGGGAGCCCCGCCGAGCCCTGAACAACCCAACTGCCCAGCTGCAGAACCCTGAGCTCAGTAAACTGTCGTTAGGCCACAAATGTTGGGGTGGTCTGTTACAAAGCAAGAAGTAACTTCATACTCCCCTCAATAGCCATTTAGCCTTAAACATGTCACTTGTGATCTCGATCTCCAAGCCTGTTTTCTCATCTGTCCCTTGCCCTTGGTAAACACTCAGTGGACATTACTATGATCATCATTATCATTTAAAAAAATGTTTTTTAAATGTTTATTTTTGAGAGAAAGAGAACGGCAGAGAGGGACAGAGAGGGAGACAGAGTGCAAGCAGGGGAGGAGCAGAGAGAGGGGGAGACACAGAATCCAAAGCAGGCTCCAGGCTCTGAGCTGTCAGCACAGAGCCAGATGCGGGGCTCAAACTCACGAACCGCGAGATATGACCTGAGCCGAAGTCGGACGCTCAACCGACTGAGCCACGCAGGCGTCCCATCATCATTGCCGTTATTAATGTTACAACAGTAACATTATCTCCAAGGACCAACATAAATGCCTACTTTGGGGGAAGGAATAAAAGAAAGAAGAAAAAGAGAGAGGGGGAGCCTGGCTGGCTCAGTCGGTACAGCATGTGACTCTTGATCTTGGAGTTGTGAGTTCAAGCCCCAGGTTGGGGACTAAAATTTAAAACAAATTAGGGGCTCCTGGATAGCTCAGTAGATTAAGCATCTGACTCTTGATTTTGGCTCAGGTCATGATCTCGTGGTTTGTGAGACGGGAGTACTTTTTCCAGCTCTGTGCTGACAGTGGGGCACCTGCTTGGGATTCTCTCTCTCCCTCTCTCTCTGCCGTTCCCTCGCTCACACTCTCTCTCAAAATAAATAAACATTAATTTTTTTTAATTATAAAAATAGAAAGAAGAAGGAAGCATATAAAAAATACACATCAGGGCAGAGGGATGGGCTCTTTATTAATAATATAGTCTGCAGATAAGATGATGGATGTTAATTAAACGTATTGAGGTGATCATTTTGCAAGATATGTAAGTCAAGGCATTATACTGTAAGCCTTGAATATATATATAGTGCTGGATGCCAATTTACCTCACTAAAACCGAAAGAAAAACAATTTTTAGTCTCAAATAATATCATTTGTGTTTACACTAATAATTCGTTGTAGGGACTTCTGCTTGTTGAATTTTTAAAAATTACACAGCAAAATCTTACCGATTTGTTTTGCGAGGTGGTGCAAAGCCTAAGCGATGGGAAACTCTGAGTTACACTGAATTACGTAAAAATATCTTCAACGAGGGGGCGCCTGGGTGGCCCAGGTGATGAAGCATCTGACTCTTGATTTTGGCTCCAGTCATGACCTCACGGTTCATGGGATCAAGCCCTGAGTCGGGTGCCTGCTTGGGATTCTCTCTCTCTCTCTCTCTCTCTCTCTCTCTCTCTCTCTGGCCCTTCCCTGCTTGCACTTGCTTGCTCTTTCTCTCTCTCTCCAAATAAATAAATGAACACTGAAAATAATCTTCAACTAAGAAAAAAATCTTCAACTAAATGTTTCCAAATAATGAACTTAAGGGAGACATTTTTAGAACTAGTTAAGAGCATCGCGTAATTAAGGCATGATTGTTTTTATGTAAATGGATAGAGCCAAGGTGCTGGGAAGCCAATGGCTCTCTTGGGTGACTAAATATTTCTTCTGTCATTTTGTTTCTGTTTTTTCTTTGCTCCCCTCACGTCCCAAAGAGCCATGGAGTGGAGTATTTAAGAGAATATATTCGCAGTGTCAAAAGGGATGTTTAAATACGAGCCCTGCCATTTGTTAGCTATGTGACCTTGGGCAGGTTACTTTATCATCTTTTAAAGTTTTATTTATTTCGAAAGAGAGAGAGAGAGACAGCGTGCAGGAGAGGAGCAGAGAGACAGAGAATCCCAAGCAGGCTCCGGGCCGTTTGCACAGAGCCCAACGTGGGGCTGGGGCTCACAAACCGTGAGATCATGACCTGAGCCTAAATCCAGAGTTGGATGTTTAACTGAGCCACCCAGGTGCCCCATGTTACTCAGTTTTTTTAAAGCCCTAGTTTTCTTATCTGCACAATGGGGATAACAATATCTATGCTTTGAAGTTCTGTGAGTTTTAAAATGGTCATGTGGAGCAAAAGCACATGGTCTGGAGCTTGGGAAGGAGTCATAGCCCAAGAAACAAACAGAAGGGCTGTGGTCGCATTAAGTAAATGAACAGCTAAACGGGAGGCGTGACATTTGGGGGGTGGGGGTCGGGAGCAGCCAGGCCATCTGAGGACCCGCACGACATAAGGGTAATAAGGGGTAAAGGCCCAGCTGCTCTGTGTCCTTAATTTTATCCCCTGGTGTCCTGTCCTCTCTCCCTGAAGATCTCTCCCCTTTGCATTTTTAGGAGGTGATTATTCTCTCGCTAGTTACTCTGCCATTGGAATCCTGTCTGCCTACAGTCTTCCAGAGGCTCCTCAAAATGTCTGGTCGGCTGATGGCACCCTTTTCTTGCTTTCCAGCACTGTTAAGGATCTATTCTATTTCTCACGCCTTTTATGACACTTCCAGAAAATGTGGAGAAGGAGAAGGAGAAAAATGGCGCCTCTCATCCCACCATTCCAAACAAGAACCACGTTCTGAATACTTAGCTCCTTTCCCTCCCCTCTGATGGGAAGAAAGTCCGGGTAGCCATTTGGAGACTGGTTCTGCCATCATCTACCTGAGCATCATCTACCTGAGAAAGGAATTGAATGTGTACCTGTGTGAGTGCGTTCCTTCTAGCCACTGGGGGAAAACTGTTCCTCAGTCAATGAATGGCTCATGAATGGGGCAGTGGCTTCGTCCGCAGAAAGTCCTGGAGTTGGTCCAGACGTGGAGGACATCGGCCACAAGCCCCTGCCAGCCCAGATTTATGGGCTTGGCTTAATGGTTTCTGCCTCAAGCTCTAGTGGCTTTTAAACCCATCCGAGGTCCAGGAGTGTATGTCAAATGCCTACTCTGCAGAGCCCTGGAGGGATCAATAATGAATAGGGAGGGAAGGGCTGAGAACTGAGAGCCACTCACTGCCCTTCCAGCCACTAAGTGGCAGAAAGAGTCTGGGGATTAGCTCCCAGGCTAAATCCCATGTGGGCACATCTTCTGTCCCCATTTATTCTTCCCATAAGTACCCAGTGAGCCCAACATCCATCACGCTGACACCTGAGCTTCTCACCAAAGTCTTTGGCAGACCAGACACATGCTGACATTCACTAAGTGCTCTGCTGGGCACTGTCCCGGGCACTTCACATGTGTCGTCATTTAATATTCTAAGTGACCCCCATGAGGTAGGTATGCTATTGTCCTCATCTGAGAGACGAAGAAGTTGAGGCGTAGAAAGGTCTAGTGACTTGCCTAGGGGCACACGGCTATCACGGCAGAGTCAGGATGCGAATCTGGTGACCAGGACCTAAGCCGTTCTACTTCAGTGTTAGCACGACCCTTCTAGAGCCCCTCTCCCAGCCGTCCCCCATCGTGATACTCAACGGGCCCAAGGAGTCAACCAGTGAACTGTTAACCCACCAGAGGCAATGGCCACACCCTCACGCACCAAAGCCAATCTTGCTAGTTTTGGGGCTGAAGAGCCAGTCGGCCAGCAGCAGAGACCAACGAAGAGCCCCCAGGGTGGAATCCCATGTCACATCCCATGTCACAATATAAAAGTTAGTTATAATAGACATCTCCCATTTTGGAAGGAGCAGTGACTCATCCTGACTGGAACTGGCACATATTCTGGGTATTGACTTGCCTCTCCTGCCAGCACCATTATCTGAGGGCTTTCAGGGTATTTGACTCATTGACACAGAATCCCACGTAATAGTGCTTGAGACCTAGGAAGCTGATACATATCAAAGAAGATGTAGCAGCAGGTACGTGACCGTGGAATCCACGGGTCCTGTCAGATCTTGTGTCACCTTGAAGCTGCTGGCCTGAGAGAGGGATGGAAGAGCCTCTTGAAGGTGCCACGGAGGCATCAGCTTGGAGATGATGCCCGGTGAGGATAGGTTACTGTCTTCTAGGACACAACACAACCTTAAATCAATGCCCATCGCATGGTGCTATGCAGAAAGGATACATCGTTCTGAACTCAAAGGGTTGAAGGAGGAATTTTTACTTCCCCTACCTGTGGGTTTAGAGGTCCTGGTTCCCAGAGAGGGCATGCTTCACCCACTGGGGGACACCACAAGAACCCCGTCAGACTTTAAGCAATGCCTGCCACCTAGTAACTTTGGATTCCTTGTGTCAAGAAAGAGAGTCAGCATTCTGCCTGAGCAATGGGGCATCGGGAGGTGGTATGGCTACTCTTATCTGATGGGGCACCCAGGCGATACAGGGGACATCTCTTGGTAATCCCCAGCCCGATTTTGATATTAAATGGACAGGCAGCAGCTACGGCCTGGGTCGGGCATGGTGACTCAGGCATAGGGTCTGGACCACTCTGCCAGGGAAACCATCTCGATCAGCAGAAGTGCTGGCCCAAGGCGAGGGGAACCCGCAACGAGTAGCGGGAGAGGGAGACACTTGGCCTCAGTTGGAGCTGTGAGGCCAGCAGCGATAGCAGATGACTGTAGATTGTCCCACCAGCCATGGGACATGGTCTTTTCAGGGCAAAGACAAACCAGAATCCTGGAGAAGCTGTTCCCAGATGGGGTGAAATTATATGCAGCAAGTGGATCTAACAGGTGCAAGGGGTGGACTGTCGTGGGTGCTGTGATGTGACCACCTAGGCTCCCCCTTCGGGACTGCCACACACAATCCCCTGGAATGACCAGAAATGTTACCTGCTAAGAGCTCAGAATTGAGTCCCTTGCAGGAATTGCCTTAGCCCAAAGTAGCTGCCTTGCCCAAGATCGTGCTCCCTCCTTGAGAGCAGCCCGCATCCAACGTAGCTGATATGAGGGGGCAGAGGTCCAGCCTCAATCTGGGAAACTCTAAGGAGCCACCCTGGCTCTGGAACTCCTGCAGGATCAGCTGTACTCAACTCCTCCCTCTGCTCACTCACTGTTTTCTCACTCCCCTGCAGGTGCTGGTCTCAGTAACCATGTGCACACTACTCTCCATCTCACATTCTGTTCCCCGGGATCCCCACTTGTAACAGGGACCGTGTCTGTCTCTCTCACTGCTGTATCCCCAGCATCTAGTACAGGCCGGTGCCATAGTAGGTGCTCAAGAAATATTGGTTGAATGAATGGAATGAACTGGTCCTTGTGTGAAATTTCCCTAAGTTATTGCAACAGGAATTATCATTCTTTACCTCCAACCCATCCTACCCACCATTGCCAGATTAACATTTCCAAAGTGCCCCCCCTGCTCAAGAACTCTCAGTGGCTCCCCACTGCCTGTAGACAAGCCCTTTGGCCTGGCATTCAAGACTTTTAGCAAACTTGCCCTGGTCTACCTGTCCAACTGCAGCTTTCAATTCTTACATATCTCACCCCAACTTGCTAACCAGAATGGGCCTTCCAAGGAATTAGCCTTTCTCAGACTCTCAGGTACGGGTTCCTCTTTTCCTTCAGATCCCTTCCTATGAAATATCCTGTATCTTCCCCAATCTGCCTCTGGGTCTTTCAAAAAAATAATTTTTTTTTTTTTAATTTAAATTCAAGTTAGTTAACATACAGTGTAGCCTTGGTTTCACAAGTAGAACCCAATGATTCATCACTTACATACAACACCCAGTGCTCAACCCAAAAAGTGCCCTCCTTAATGCCCATCACCCATTTAACCCATCCCTCTCCCCACTGTCCCTCCAGCAACCCTCAGTTTGTTCTCTGTATTTAAGAGGCTTTTATGGTTGCATCCTTAATCGAAAGGCAGTACAATGCAATGGTTAGAGCCCAGGCTCTGGAGTTAGAGGAACTGAGTTCAGACTCTGGCTCTGCCTCTTCCTGCCTGTGTCACCTGGGGTAAATCACTCTACCTCTCTTTGGTTCAGTAAAATCTGTAAAAATCTGTAAAATGGGATGAATAATACAATTCACCAGGGTGCCTGGGCAGCTCAGTCGGTTGAGCCACTCACTCTTGATGTCGGCTCAGGTCATGATCTCACGGTTTGTGGGATCGAGCCCCGCGTCAGGCTCTGCGCTGCTTAAGATTCTCTCCCGGGGCGCCTGGGTGGCTCAGTTGGTTGGGTCCGACTTCGGCTCAGGTCATGATCTCACGGTCCGTGAGTTTGAACCCCGCGTCAGGCTCTGTGCTGACAGCTCGGAGTCTGGAGCCTGCTTCCGATTCTCTGTCTCCCTTTCTCTCTCTTTGTCCCTCCCCCACTCGTGCTCTGTCTCTCTCTCTCAAAAATAGATAAAACATTAAAAAATTTTAAAAACACAAAGATTCTCTCTCTCCCTCTCTCTCTGCCCCTTCCCTACTAGTGTGTATGCATGCACGCTTGAGCTCTCTCTCTCAAAATAAATAAAAAAACAAAAAATAATAGAATTTACCCAAGCGATTTGACGGAATTAAATGAGATAATATGGTAAACCATTGAGAATAGCACCTGCCACTTCGTAAACAGTAAATTTTGGCCATTATCATCGTTTAGGCTGGGGTCAACGTACGTTGTCTATAAAGGGTCAGATAGCAAATACGGTCTCTGCGGAGATAACTCAACTTGGTTGCTGTACGGGAAACTGGGCACAGGTGATATGCAAATGATGGGTGTGGCTGTGTCCCAATAACACTTTATTTATAAAAGCAGTCGGCAGGTCAGATGTAGCCCACAGGCCATCGTCTGCCAATCTCCCAGGGGAGAGGGACTTTTTCCTACAACTGTGACTACTCTCAGTACCTTAACCACAGCACCAACCAAACAACACTCGATTCACACACGGTTAGGCCCAGCTCCCCACCTCGTGCTTCGGTTGGAAGCGCGGAAGGGGGCCTCACGCATGATGGTTAAGAGCGTGGGCGGTGTAGGCAGACGGACTCGGGGTCTTAGCTCCACCACGCGCCACATGACTTGGGCAAATGGTTTCACCCCCTGAGTCTTAGTTTCAACTATAAAAACAGAGGCTGCAATCACTTGATAGCATACCTCTCCTGGGGCTGTTGTGATGCGTCCAAGAGAAATGCCCAAGCAATGCTAGATCTCTTGTTTTCACTATTATTTCACATTTACGACTTTCCCGCTGCCGTGTTCTTCTTTGTTTTTTTTTTTTTTTTAATCTTATTTTTAAGTACCCGCTACACCCAGTGCGCGGCTCAAACTTACAACCCCGAGATCAAGAGTCTCGCGGCCCAGCAACTGAGCCAGCCAGGCGCCCCTCGTGTGTTGCTTTTACGTTGTCAATCATCACCATACTAATGATGGTAATTCTCTGGCTACGTCATGCCTCCTTGACAGAAGCCCTAGTGTGCCATCTCTGCACCCCTCTGAGGCCATGAACGTAGTTGACCGGCTGCCTGCCTGGCTGGCTGGCCAGAGCTGGGTATTTACTTACGACTGGGGGACCCCTCCGATCCCGAAGCCCACCAGGCCCCGGAGCACCAGGATCCAGCTGTACACGGGGGCGAAAGCACTGAGGACGCCGTAGTACAGGGTCCAGAGCACGCTGATCTTCAGCCCCTGTGGGGAAGAAAGACACCAAGTCACAGGGCTGCTCCGTACCTCCAGGTCATGCGGCCCCGAGCATGTTAAAAGCCATCAATGACGTCATGCTAAAGGGTAACCCACACAACCGGGGAGATCCAAGGGGTTCTCTGTGCGATGGGGCCAACCCCTGGGGGGGGGCATGTGTGGGGAAACTGTGGGGCATTCTTGGTTGTCTCAATGATCGGCATTTGATGTACACGGCCCTGAGACGTTAGATGTCCCCCCGTGCCTGAGACTCCGTGACTCCGGTCCTGTATCCTGCACCTCCCAAGCTGAACTTTCGACCTGACCGTCACGCAGGTGAAAACTACCATTATCTTCACCTTGACCGTCACTGTATTTTATATATAAATAAGATGGGGGGGGGGGGGAGGACAGAGTTTGCACACACACTTAATTTTGCAGGAACGAGGCTTCTAGGTAAATCAAAGGAAGTCGGTACGTGGCTGTATCTGGAACTTTACACAATTGTTCATCATTTCAGAAAGCCGAGTTGTCCGTGGCAACGCTCCATATGGTATTTGAGTCACTGAGAGAACACTTCAGTATCCGTCTGCATTCACTGGGTTTCTATGTGTATCTATGAATAGACCCATCTAAACCTATTTCAAAATGTCAAATATAAAGAGAAAAGCAGCAACAAAATTCAATTACACACAAGCTTATTTATAACCAGGGACAAATGTTAACCACTTCCGTTTATTACCTAGGCAGTCGTACGTGCACCTTTCCATTGTGACGATAAATCCGATTTAATTACTTGCTGCCTTTAAACAAATTCTCTCTCCTATCGCAGCTGGGGAATTATACCTGATTTCTTTTATCTTTTAATATTTTTATACACGATTTCTTTTTCAAGATTACGTGAGTGGCTATTTTATTTCTGAAATTATTTCTGGATAATTAAGGGGCATTATTAAAAGTTTTTATAACATTTCCTTTTTTTATTAAAAGTTTCTTAAATGTTTATTTTTGAGAGAGAGAGAGAGAGGGGGAGGGGCAGAGAGAGAGGGGGACAGAGGTTCTGAAGCAGGATCTGCACCGACAGCAGCAATCCCAACGTAAGGCTAGAACTCATGAACAGCCTCAGAACCAACTGAGACACCCAGGTGCCCCTATAACACTTTCTGAGTAAAGGGGACATTGTATTTGATGGGGTTGAGAACCACCTAGGCGCACAATGCTGTAAGACAAACAGTGCATCTGCTGGGAATGTTACTCTTAGAGACTGAGAAAAAATTAAGGATGAATTCAACTTAAAATGGGATTTTAATTTTTTAAAAATATTTATTTATTTATTTATTTTTGAGAGAAAGAGAGAGAGAGAGAGGAAGAGAGAAAGTGAGGGAGGGGCACAGAGAGGGGGAGAGAGAATCCCAAGCAGGTTCCACGCTGTCAGTGCAGAGCCCCCCGTGGGGCTCGAACTCAAGAACGTGAGATCGTGACCTGAGCCAAAGGCGCTTAACCGACTGAGCCACCCAGGTGCCCCTAAAATAGGATTTTTATATCACACCAACACCAAAGGCGTTGTGGAGTCGAAGGAGAATTTTACGTGGATTTTAGACCTGCAACATGGGGTCCCGGCAGGTCTCTTTCTGTAGCACTTCTCCCAGACCCAGGTTTGAGTTCACTCTCCTGTCCCCCTGGGGGAAAGCGTGAAGCACAGTGGTTTTAGCTTTAAAATTAAAATGGACAGGGGTGCCTGGCTGGCTCAGTGGGAAGGGCATGAGACTCTTGATCTTGGGGTTGTGAGTTCGAGCCCTGCGCTGGGTGTAGAGATTACTTAAATAAATAAACTTAAAAAAAAAATTAAAACTGATTAAAAGGAGAAATCTGGAGGTCTGCCAGATGATTTCCAGTCTCTCGGAAAATGATTTTCAGCGGTGGGTGAATATTTTAAATAACTTGCATTACCTTGCAAGAAAGCGATTTCTTTTTGTTTCCATCGTTAGTCTTCTGATTATGTCCAAGAGACAGTATCCACGTGGTGCTAGTCTGTCTTTAACACCTTTTTAAACACCTGCCAATCTCTTTTTAACAGACTGGGGCGGGGGGCTACCAGAACTGACTAGAATTTAGTAACATTGGATTTTTTTTTCATTGTATTGTATTATTTACTTATTTATTTATTCATTTATTTTTAATTTTTTTAATGTTTATTTATTTTTGAGACACAAAGAGAGACACAGCGCAAGCAGGGGAGGGGCAGAGAGAGAAGGAGACAGAATCTGAAGCAGGCTTCAAGCTGTCAGCACAGAACCCAACACGGGGCTCGAACTCCCGAACTATGAGATCATGACCCGAGCCGAAATCAGAGGCTTCACGGACTGAGCCACCCAGGCGCCCCTTCACTGTAATCATGTTTGCAGATATTTCCTATTTATGCCTACTTAAATTTCCTATTTAAGACTCTCTATAAAGTTTCCTTTTCCAAAAACATGCATTTGAGGTGTTTTTTTTTTTTTAAACAAAGTTGCTAATAAAGAACGATATTAAGTGCATACCAAAACAGGTGGGATAGGAATTAGGAAAGCCTAGGGAGCTCTGGATCTATTGCAACAATAATAAAGCCCCATTTCTGCTCCGCTAAAACCCATGACTATGAAATCGGTACCTGCCACACATATGCTTACTTCCTTTCTTTTGGCTTAAGCTAATTTAAGAGGGGTTTGCTTCCTTGGAACCCAAGGCGTCTTGAATCAGAAACAGGGTATCATTAGCAGCAGAGAAAATGAAAGGAAAGAAGGAAAACAGCAGGAGAAGAGGAGAGGGTAAGAGAAAAGGGCACCCAGGCTGGCACCTGCAAGCTAAGCCTCCCTCTAGGGACGACCTGGGAGCTGCGTTATCCCGCTGGGGTCACCGTGGGACCCCATGCTAGGCAGCAAAGACCTGCATGCTGACCTGTCCTGTGGGGTCACAGCACACTTGCAGCTGGCTCTGCACTGGCCCGCTGACGCCAGGGCTTTCCAGCTGGCCAGGAAATGAGGGCTCAGCAACCCTTCGTGAATACTGTCAGGGCTACTGCAAAGGCACGAGCACTGCTAGGGACTCTGCAGAAACGTCTCCGGGCCTTTGAGCTTTTCATTAACCTCACTTGTCATTCTGCCTAACATGTGTCCCGCCTTTTGGATTGTTGGCTCCTTCGTCTCCCTCTTCTCTCTCCTTTTCTTCCTTCCATACTCACTTACTGAGCATCCCTTGTATGCCAAGCTCTACAGATAGAAGTATAGACATTACTCATCCGTTAGCTGGCTCATTCAATTATTCACTCAACAAAAAGCGTATATCAAGCGCCTGCTGTATGCCAGACACTAGAGATAATGCTATATATCATTCATTCATTCATTCATTCAATATACATGTAATGGGCACCTGCTGTGTGCCCAGAACTAAAGGTACTGTTATGCATCATTCATTCATTCATTTGTTCAATATGCATATATGGAGCACCTGTCACGTGCCTGGCAGTCAAGATACTGTTATTCATTCATTCATTCATCCCTTTGCCATGCATATATTGAGTGCCTGCTGTTTGCTAAACATGGGCCTTTGTCCCAGGCTACAGGGGACGAGGCAGTCAGAGTCTCTGACTTCACAGAACTTGGATTGGCATTTTGCAATTCATTGTCACATCGTAACACCGGGTCCTCCGGTGGAAAGAGGCTGCTGTTTCCACTCCCACTTTACAAACCAGCGCAGGGAGGGTCAAAGTAGTCTAGCGATTTGTCCAAGGTCAGCAGAGTCAAAACTGGAGTCAGGGTTTCCAACCCCGAATGCCAGGTTGTATTTCCAATGAGCCCCTCCCCTCCTCCTGGGCCTTTGACTGTTCCCATTGCCTCTGACCAAGAACATATGTGACAATATCATGCAGCAAGGACAGGTGGGTCCGAGTGAACGCAAGAGACCTTGACCTGTCTTGTCGGCCTCTACTCAGCTCTAGCCCAAAGTGGCCATCACGAAATGTGGACCCTGGGCTGCCAGATCGCCCAATTAGCAAAAAAAAAACCCCACCAGAAACAAAAAGCAAACAAACAAAAACAACTCCTTATTTTTATGCAAAATACATTTTTGAAACAGAGGCAACCGATTCCACATCCTGTCCCCATCGGGTTAAATGAAACACCTGGGTAGGCCATACTTGGTTCATGGCTCACGGGTTTACAACCTGCAGCCTGCAAAGGCTTCAAGCTGCTGCCCCAAGGCTCAGGGTCTTACTGCCACTCGGGTTCTGGGTCTGCAACCACCAAAAGGAGCATGCTGATGTCATTGTCATGAGCACTGCTCAGCCTCGGGGAGACCTGGAGACCGTCTACTCGGCCCCCCGTGGTGTTCTCCAGTCACGTACAAGGACGGGGAAAACAGTCACGGGGCAAAGGGGCCTGGGGGTCCTCAAAATATGGGGATGAGAGGCCTGTTGCCTGCCTGTCACCCTCCTTCCCCCCCTTTACCTATAAATGACATAGAGGGCATGGACCTACAGCCTTTGAATTTTTTTTTTTCATTTTAGTTGAGAGAGAGAGAGAGAGAGAGAGCGCCAGCGGGGGAGGGGGGAGAGGGAGAGGGGGAGGGGGAGGGGGGAGGGGGAGGGGGAGGGGGAGGGGGAGGGAGAGGGGGAGGGAGGGGGGGAGGGAGAGGGGGAGGGAGAGGGGGAGGGAGAGGGGGAGGGGGGAGAGAGAGAGAGAGAGAGAGAGAGAGAG
Organism: Panthera leo; assembly: GCF_018350215.1. Classification (NCBI taxonomy): domain Eukaryota; kingdom Metazoa; phylum Chordata; class Mammalia; order Carnivora; family Felidae; genus Panthera; species Panthera leo. Next base: position 17,864,973 of record NC_056690.1, read on the forward strand.
AGAGAGAGAGAGAGTCCTAAGTGGGCTCCACCCTCAGTGTGGAGCCTGCCCGACACGGGGCTCGATCCCACGTCCCCAGGATCACGACCTGAGCCGAAATCAAGAGTCAGATGCTCAAGTGACTGAGCCACCCAGGCTGGATCTGTAGACTTTGAACCAGAGAGTGACCTGATCATATTCTAAACTGTGTTTTCTTTGAGTCACAGTTGATAATAGTTACCAGGGATCACGGGCTGTCCATGTGTTAGTACATACTGTTCTAAGTGCATTACATACATTTCTTACGTAACCCGCCCTGCAATCCTCTGAACTCCTCCTCTTGTCAACCCTATTTTACGGAAGGGGAAAATGGGGAAACTGAGGCTCCGAGAAGTGAAAAAACCTGCCTACGCCTCCCTCGCTCGACAGAGGGGGTGAAGCATGGGACTAGGAACCTGGGTGTGTCTCTTCATCCCCGCGAGGCCACACGCCTGCAGCTGCCCTTCCTTTCTGCGGCTGCCACAGGCCCGCAGGGTGTAGAAAGTTCTGTAGGAATCAAAGTGGCCCACTGAGTCCGAACCCCTTATGTGACTCCCCTGCAAAGTCATGGAGCATACGCCCTCCCAGAAGCCTCCCAGCTGGGCGGAGGCAGATCAAGGAGCTAGGAGGAGATTCTTGGCACTTGCTAAAGCTCGCCAGCTGCCCGGCTCACCCTCGGTTTCTGGAGGAGTTCTACAGAGGCTTTATAATTAGAACCTGATCCGTCCTCCCTGCGGTTGGGCCAGAATTCCATGCAGGGAGGAGGGGGCCCTGCAGTCTGGGGGCGCTTTCTCTCCTCTCCGGTCGTGCCAGCTTTGCGTGGACCACTCTATCCAAGCTTCATCTCTTTGGAACGGATGAATGTCCAACTGGTCAACTGAATCCCGGGGGATAACTCAGTTATGTCTCCCAGCAGCCAAGGATGTGGACTCTGGAGCCAGACACAGCTGCATTTTTAACACCGGCACTGCCATTTATCGGTACCCTGAACTTGGCAAATGATGGGAACACTGCCGGACATTTACGAGTTGCTTCCTCTGTGCCAAGAGCTCTCGGTGCAAGGGCCCATTTACTCCTAGAACACCCCTGGGGAAGAGAGGCTATTTTTATCCCATGAAGAGAGGAGGAAACTGAGGCACAGGGAGGCTGAGTCCCTTGCTCGGGGTCACGCAGCAGCCTGTCTGCAGAGGAGCCGGGATTTGAATCTTAGCAGTCAGATCTCAGAGCCCGTGCTCTCACAGGGATGTCACCTTAGCATTTCACGTGTCCCAGTGAGCACTGGAGGTAAACAGGAAATTAGGGCGGAGCAGTCCCAGGCTATGCAATAAGTCGGTGAAGAATGAATTCTTCACGATACGTGCATTCTCTCTGGGCGCCTGGTTTCTCAGCCCTGGCACCCTTCCCATTCTGGACTCGGCAATTCGTCGTGGTGTGGACTGTCCTGTACACTTTGGGGTATCGAGCAGGATCTCTGACCTCTACTCACTAGATGCCAGGAGCACCCCTCCCCTGACTTGTGACAGCCACAAACGTCTCCAGACCTTGCTGAGGGTCCCCTGGGAGGAAGGGGGAGACAAAACCTGCCCACCCCCTCCCCCGTTGAGAACTACTGTTCTAGAAGTTGCCAAAATGTGTTCAGGACTCACAAGATTCAGTAAATGGCATTACTGAAAACCCACCTACGAATCTTTTAAAATTAAAAAAAATTTTTTTTTTAATTTTCTTTTTTTTAATGTTTATTTTTGAGAGAGAGAGCGCATGAGAGCAAGCATGAGCCGGGGAGGGGCAGAGAGAGAGGGAGACACAGAATCCGAAGCAGGCTCCAGGCTCCAAGCTGTCAGCACAGAGCCCGATGTGGGGCTCGAACTCACAAACTGTGAGGTCGTGACCTGAGCCGAAGTCCAATGCTTAACCAACTGAGCCACCCAGGTGCCCCTACAAATCTTTTTAAAATATAAGCCATAGTTTTCTCCTCTGAGACCAATCAGAAAAATGAAGACATCTACGTCCTATAGGGCTACTCCTGGGAACACCATAGGCACGACTGACATTAATGACAGAGTGAACACCCTCTTCCCGGGGATCACAAGCTAATGACCTTTGTGGACTTTCCATAAAGAAAAAACACTCATCAGTAAAGTCACTTTCTGGTCTGGAGAGGATGAGAGAGAAGCAGAAAGTGGCAACAAGGAGATTTGATTTTCATCCATCCTGTTCAGCCACTCGCGAAGTATTTACGAGGAGTGGTTGCTATAAGGCCGTCCCAAATGCCAGCCCATCCCAGTGAGCAAAGCAGGCACAGCCACCTTCCTCAAGGGGTATACTGCACTCACTTATCCATCCTCCTGTCCTGTGCCCCTGGCAGACATCGCTAATCGATCACAGCACCGTCCCACTGAGCCTTCTGACTCCTCAAATCCATGCGTCTGGCATCCCCTACTGAGCGATTAGAACAGACACAAGGGACGACAAACCCATTTGCCCTTCAGTTTGGGGAATTCCGTAAATGGTAGCTATCACTGTCAGTTATTACTGAATCCAATCTCCTCTGACATAGATAAAGAAACTGAGGCCCCAAGAAGGGCGGGATAACTTGAGTCACCCCGGGGGCAGACCCAGGCCCCAGATTCAGGTATTTTCACTTCTTTCCCCTTGTACTCCTCATGGCTTCGTGATTCAGCAATTGAGTAACAGAATTTGGGGCAGAGAAAAGTTCCTTGTTATGGGTTCCTGCATTTTTTGTGCATATGCCTGTTGGCCTCAGGGGCAAGTAAATAAAAACTGTTCTTTAGCCAGAGACGGTGGGACAGGTCGTCCACCCCGTGCCCAGTCTGCGCAGGAAGAAGCCACGTGAAGACTTTAGAAGAGCTTTTTCCTTTGATTATTTGAAAAGTGCGAGGGCCAATGTTAGGTGCAGCCTCAGCCACACATTTACAGCTCCTTTAACTGCTGCAGTTCTGCCCAAGAAATGGCTCTGTTTTATTTTAAGGGGTGCTCCTTCCATCCATCCTCCCTCCCTCCCTCCCTTCCTTCCTCCTTCCCTCTATCTTTCCCTTTCTCCGCCCCCACCCCCACCCCAGCTCTGGTCTGTTCTATCTCCCAGCCAGAAAATCCTTAAAGCAATGACTTACACCCTCCAGAAAAAGGAAGCAGGTGGGAGGGTGTGTATGGGGCAGAGTTTAGGGAGCTACTTCCTGGAGACCAGAGTAATCCAGCTTCTATCCTCTTCCGGAGGCTGGAGAGGTCATCCCCACCGACCTCCCCAGTCTCTAAAACCAACCAAGAGTCCCCGAGCTACAATGGCCGCTGTTGGTTTACCAGCCTGGCTGCCTCTGGTCCTGCCCCAGCCACTTCTTGGTGGTTTTATTAGTCAATGTCTCCCAGGTGCCTGCTGGCCCACATGTTTCCGGCCCAGCCACAGTGGGAGGGGCTGCAGCTGGACTGCACTGTTCAGCCACTTATTCATTCATTCATTCATTCATTCATTCACTCATCGAGGCAACATTTATTGATTGAGCACCTACACATTCAAGCCGCTGGCATCATAGTTAAGGGAAGAGTCTAGACTCAGAAAGAGTAAGACCTGGCCCTGTGACACACAAACTAAGTGGCCTTGGGCAAACTGCCCATGCTCTGTGCCTCGGTTTCCCCTTCTGTAAAATCAGAACAATAATAACACCAAGCACGTATCATGGTTGGTACAGGGCCTGCCATACAAGTCACTGTTTTCTTTTCAGCTCATGGCATGCGGGTTACAGTGGACCCTGCCTATTACCTACTCGGCATCCATATCTCCCTTCTTCCTTCCTAACAGAATTCTAAGCTGGTTTAGAGAGTCTAAACTAGTCTGAGCCAATTGTTCTCAAAGTACGGGCCCCAGATAAGCCGTGGCAACAGCATCACCTGGGAATTTGTCAGAAACGTTATCACTGCGATGCCAGCTAACATGTGTCCTGTGTCGCTGATGTGCCTGGCGTTCTACAAAGCCATTCATATTCAGGATCTCAATTAACCCTCCAATGTAGACGCTGTTATTTTTTCTTTACATGTTTGAGGAAATCGATGCTCAGAGAGGTCAATCGCTTGCCTGAGGTCACACAGCCAGGAGTGGCAGGGGACTAAACCCAGGGACTAAACCCAGATCCACCAGATTCCAGAGCCCAAGCACGTAACCACTATACCACCCTGCCTCTGAGGAAACTGCAGGCTGAAGAGGACGATAAAGCAGCCAGGGGGTGCGATCACCCAGGACTGCACAACCGCAGGGGCGGCTTTTCCCGAGCAAGGCACTTAACCAAGTAAAGCCTGCCTGGATCTCCACAGATCTTTTCTCCCATCAGGCCTAAGTTCGCATGCACACACTGAAGGTATCAAAGAACCCACGCGAAGCCCCGCAAAACATGAACAGCACAAAATACAAAGGGGACCATGAAGTCACAAATAAAACAGTAAGAGCTCACGGCAACGCCAGACCTGTAAGTTCCCTTCTTGCTTCTTGCTTGCAAATCCATTTCATGCCGTGCCTGAGGCTGGGCCTCCCCAGCAGCAGACCCTGACACAAGAATTCTAGTTTATTTGGGTGGTGATCCCAGGAGGGGTGGGGCAGGCAGACAATTCAGGGTACGTTCATGAGCAGGTTCCCACGGTGGGCCCCAGAGCTCAATCCTGCTGGGATTGACAGATGATTCACTTGAGGGCAAGAAAGTTGAGGTCTTCATCTACCAGCCCTTGCCTGCCCCCAGCCTGGTGTAAGGGAACGGGGGGCGCCAAGGGGACCGGAGAGGGCACCCAAAGCATCTTCTGCGTTCTGAAACGTGCACGCTCGGGCCCCACTAGGAATGTGGGATTTCAATGGCCTCAGAGCCATGTCTTGTCACTGCATTTCAACAGAGCTAATCGGGCCTCCCAAACGCTAAGCAGAGCGCTGGCTTGCCACCTGTCAGCGTCACCATGGAGATTAACCCGAAGGACATGCGCTTAGGAGAGGTCGCCTTACTGTTTTCCGGCCGTACTGGTCTGAGATGTTTCCCCAGAGGGTGGAACTGGACATCATGCCCACAAAGACTACCTGTGGATGGAAAGACAGCTTCTGTTAAACACTGACAGGGAGCATCACAGAGAAAGGGAACAATGGATTGAACCTGTGACATCACATCCTCGTAATACTAACGAGCCAACATCGGCTGAGAGCCTGTTAAGGCGCGAACGGTATTCTACGCGCTCATGCGACCCTTTAAGCCTGACAACAATCCTGTGGGGTGGATGATACCGTTAGCCCCATTTTACAGAGGAGAAAACCGAGACTCAGAGAGGGCAGGTCCCTTGGCCAGGGTCACCCAGGTGTAGGCGGGACAGGCTGGAATCAGGCAGTATAGCTGTAGAGCTAGCTAGCATCGAACCAACCTCTCACCGCATCAAAGAAATGTGTCACCCTGTTGCTGAGAAAAGATCAAAGGTAGGGGCACCTGGGTGGCTCAGTCGGTTAAGCATCTGACTTCAGCTCAGGTCATGATCTCCCGGTTTGTGAGTTTGAGCCCCATGTCAGGATCTCTGCTGTCAGCACAGAGCCTGCTTGGGATCCTGTGTCCTCCTCTCTCTCTGCCCCCCCCCGCCCCAACCCCCCCGCCAACTGGCTGGCTCTCTCTCGCTCTCTCAAAATAAATAAACTTTGAAAAATTAAAAAAAAAAAGAAAATATCAAGGGTTTGGAGGATATGAACAACAGAAGACAGGAGGTTGGAATGAGAGCTGTAGGCTATTCCCAACAGGAACGTTCACCAAGCGCTCACTGGTGTGCCCAGCAAAGTCATTGTTGCATTGTTTATTGTTGAACAGAGCTGATGAGGTTTGAATGATCGTGCCCATTTTACAGACGGGGAGCCTGAGGCTCGGAGGGTTAAGAAACCTGCTCAGTATCCCAGGGAGGAGAGGGGAGAGCCAGGTCCTAAACCCTAAACTCTCATGCCTCGTCCTCACCAAGAGTGGGACAGCACACTAACCTCTTTATACTGACGTCTTACCTAATGTTCGCGGCAGCCTACGAGGTGGGTGCCGATATCATCCCCATTTTGCAGACAAGGTAACTGACGCCCAAAGAGGTGAGGGCACTGCCCAGTGCTGTCTGACCCAAAAGCCACTCCTTCAGGCTTGTCCTCGGGCAGCGGGCTGCAAACAGGGGCTACACAGAGGCAGGCAGTCCAAGGGAGGAGCAGACACGGCTACTTTTACTTAAATTTTTTTTAAGTTTTATTTCTTTATTTTGAGAGAGACAGAGACAATGCAAGCAGGGGAGGGGCAGAGAGACAGAGAGAGAGAGAGAGAGAGAGAGAGAATATCCCAAGCTGACTCTGAGCTGCCAGTGCAGAGCCAAACGTGGGGCTTGAACCCACGGACTGTGAGATGGTGACCTGAGCTGAAACCTAGAGTCAGATGCTCAACCGACTGAGCCACCCAGGCGCCCCGCCATGGCTACTTTATTTTTTATTTTTTTTAATTTTCTAAAATATTTATTTTTGAGAGAGAGAGAGAGAGAGACAGAGAATGAGCAGGGGAGGGGCAGGGAGAGAGGGAGGCACAGGATCCGAAGCAGGCTCTGGGCTCCGAGCTGTCAGCACAGAGCCCGATGCGGGGCTCGAACTCACAAACCACAAGATCATGACCCGAGCCGCAGTAGGATGCTCAACTGACTGAGCCACCCAGGCGCCCCGCCCCCTGCCATGGCTACGTTAAAGAAAATATCTTCCAGGTCCTCAGCTTCCATACACACTCTTTCCTGAGAACAGGCTAGGGCGCTCGCCTGTTCCCTGCCTCACCTCCCTTTCTCAAGCACCCCCTTCCCACTTCTTGCTGCCCCAGCCTCTGCGGTACCCCTCACAGCGCAGGGCTCTGAGGTTAAACCCCCCAGGACACCTCAAAAGGGACACCAATGACACAGTTACAAATGCTTTTGCAAGTCATTCGGTTTCCAATTCCTTTTTATTATTTTTAACCAAATTGAAAGAGAGCCTAATCAAGCTGTCAGCAAATTAGATCACTAAAAATAATCTTGGACGAGCGATTGCTGTGTGCTCGTCAGCATGTAGCTCGGAAGTTGTTGAAAAAAACCAGGTGGCATTAGTTTATGGATTATTCCACAAGGCCTTCAGCGCCCCCCCCCCTCAATTTTTATATGCAAACAAAGCCCTTCATATTTACATCCACTCAGTAAAAATGGGAAACGGGAACGAAACTGTTGCCAAGCCCTGTCTCATTTTAGCAGAAAGTAATCACCCAAGAATACGTGACATAACTGGGGAGATACTCTGTACCCCTCATTAAGAGGTACATTCCTCAGAAAAAAATCACTTGTGTTTAATAATATTTATCAGAATTAATTCCTTCTTGTTTTGATCTATTGCACATTACTAAAAATTATCACGATAACTCAGTGCAGGAGAAAAATTTCAATACTTAGAACCTTATGAGCTCAGAAAAATTAAAAACAATAATTTAAAATTTATAGATTTTGTCCCAGAAAATTCCAACAGGTGATAAATGATATGCTTTTGAGCAAAGCAAAACACGGCTATGAGAAAACAGGGAGAAATGGAAGGGAAATGCCAGCTCGAGAAGCAAACAAGGCAATGCAGAATCTCCAAATACTTCTTTTTTTTAACATTTGTTTATTCTTTTTTTTTAATTTTTTTTTTAACGTTTATTTATTTTTGAGACAGAGCGAGACAGAGCATGAACGGGGGAGGGTCAGAGAGAGGGAGACACAGAATCTGAAACAGGCTCCAGGCTCTGAGCTGTCAGCACAGAGCCCGACGCGGGGCTCGAACTCATGGACCGTGAGATCATGACCTGAGCCGAAGTTGGCCGCTTAACCAACTGAGCCACCCAGGTGCCCCAAACATTTATTTATTCTTAAGAGAGAGAGAGAGAGAGAGAGAGAGAGAGACAGAGCACGAGAGGGAGAGGGGCAGAGAGAGAGGGGGACACAGAATCTGAAACAGGCTCCAGGCTCTGAGCTGTCAGCACAGAGCCCAACGCAGGGCTCGAACCCATGGACCAGAGATCATGACCTGAGCCGAAGTCGGACGCTCAACCCACTGAGCCACCCAGGCGCCCCTCCAAATGCTTCTGAAGGCCTTATTCATGTTATTTTAAAACATGGTATGGTGGGTATCAGATAACTAGTTCAATTCCATTGGACACATTTGAAAGAGTGATTTGAAATTTTATTTAGTTTTATATTTCCAATACACCAGAAATCATAGCAGCTGCAACCTACAATTCAAAAACATTTCATGTCAAAAAAAAGTAAAAAAATAAAAAATAAAAAAACAAGTGGAACACGTGGGTGGCTCAGTAGTTTAAGTGCTGACTCTTGATTTTGGCTGAGGTCATGATCTCATGGTTTGTGAGACTGAGCTCTGTTGACAGCTCAGTGCCTGCTTGGGAGTCTCTCCCTGCCCCTCCCCGACTTGCGCTCACTCTCTAAATAAATGAAACGTTTTGGGGCGCCTGGGTGGCTCAGTCGGTTAAGCGTTCGACTTCGGCTCAGGTCATGATCTCGCGGTCGTGAGTTCGAGCCCCGCGTCGGGCTCTGTGCTGACAGCTCAGAGTCTGGGGCCTGCTTTGGGTTCTGTGTCTCCCTCTCTCTCTGACCCTCCCCCGTTCATGCTCTGTCTCCCTCTGTCTCAAAAATAAATAAACGTTAAAAAAAAAAAAAATTTTAAAAATAAATAAATAAAACGTTTTTTTAAAAGTAAAAAAAAAAAAAAAAAGTAGGGGTGCCTGGGTGGCTCAGTCGGGTTGAGCGTCCAACTCTTGGTTTCAGCTCAGGTTCTGATCTCGTGGCTTCCTGACTTTGAGCCCCAGGTCAGGCTCTGTGCCGACAGCTCAGAGCCTGCTTGGGATTCTGCCTCCCGCTCTCTCTGCCCCTCCCCAACGTGTGCTGTCTCTCAGGAGAAATAAATAACTTTGAAAAGAAGTAAAAAGAAAAAGAAAATAAAGACACGGAATGTCAATTTTAAAACCTATAAAAGTCCCGGGACCGGCCTAGTTTTTAGAAAAATCTCTTCTAAACGACCGAGAGTAAAAAATGTTTGAAGACAGCTGTCTTGGGGTGAACTGCTGCCTTAATGATGTGCTATCCTTGTGCCCCAGAAGAATTAAGCATCCCCCCCCCCCACATTTCCCCCAGTTTTTCTCCCCCAAGGGAGCGCTCTTGGCCCAGCAGAGCACTAGTTTATATCACAGTAATTACGGTAACCCCACGTGTATTTCCTATGACAACAATGCCCTCCCCTCTTACCCTCCTTCGGCAGGTAAATCTGCTCCTGCTGTGCTCAAGCTTTTCCACAGAAGCTTGCCCACGAAACTTCACAGCTTCACCAAGCCCACGAGCCTAAATTTTATACCATTAGGAAGTAGTCCGGGGCAGTAGCTGGGAGGGGGGCGGGGGGGCTCTGAACTTTACAGACCTGGGTTTCAATTCTGCCTCTGCCTCTTACGGGCTTTGGGAGCTTGGGCAGGTCACCACACCTCTCTGAGCCTTAGTTTCCGTATCTGTGAACCGGGAGTGAGAAGAGCACCTCTTTCACAGGGTTGAGAAGGTTAAAAAGATAACGCGTGTCAAACCCTCAGCACGGAGTCTGGCGCATCATGAGAGCTCGGTAAGTGGTGACTGTTGCGGAACCAAACGACAAAAGACGAGAAAGTCTCCCCGTTGCAAACACACAGACCTGCGGGTATGCTTGAGGGGGGAATCAGTGAAAATTAGGAAGGTGAGAAAGAAGTCTCAATCATTCATCCCCTACCGTGTGCTAGGCACTGTACGCATTTTGCTGTTGGCAGGAAAACAGGCATTATCACCTCCGTTTTGCAGGTGATGAAATAGAGCCGGAAAGTGCCTCACTCAAGGTCACACGTCTAGGTGACTAAACCGCAAAACACAGGAGTTTCATAAACTCCTCCCACAAGGCTGTACAACTTTACTGCTGGTATCGGACCAGTCCTGGTTGCTGAAGGCACTCAGGCCATTCCAGAACAGTTGTAGCATTCTTGGAGGTGCTCCTAGCTAGCAATTACTGTACTTTGCCAGTGGCTAGGCTGTGTGACCTTTCGTGAGTGACTTAACCTCTCTGTGCCTCATTTTCCTCAGCTAACAATAGTACCTGCCTCCTAGGGTTGTCAGGATTAAAGAGTACAATACATAGTATGCATGGATTGCATACAATATATGTAAAGCCCTTTGCATAGCAAGAGCTTAATAAATATTAGCTTTTGTGCCATTATTATCCTCTTATCCAGCCTGGCCGTTCCCCTCCCTTGTAGAGGGCTGCTGCTGAGCTCCCCTAACAAATACGGAGGGTTCTCCCTCACTCTCCTTCAAGCCTCCAGGGAGCAACGCTCCCTACCATTTACGGAACACCTACTATGTGTCAGGCACTGTGTCCTTCCAATGTTCAGATCTCCCTGGTCGTGGGAGGAACCGGCATCTCCTTTTTGCCTGGAGGCTTAAAAGGTTTATGCCCCAGTGGGTTCCAGCTTCCCAGCCACTGAGCATGTCTGGGACCTCACGTCGTGGGACCCCTGGGGGGAGTATTTGCCACAAACCTGCCCCCCGATGTTTGAGGTGCACAGAGGAGTTAGGGAAGCTGGGATCAGTGATTTCCAACCCGGGTTTTATTTTTTTCCTGCTCAGCCTGAGCCTTTCACCCCACAGAGCACCCTAGGGGGTGTCCTGAAGGCCACAGGAGACCCGCGGGCGGGTGGGGGGGGGAGGGGGGGTGCCTACCGAGGTCAGCAACGCAACCTGCCAGCTGGGGAGTCTCCACTCGCAGTGCAGCTGGGGAGCCAGGATACTCAGGATCATCATTTCCATGGCGTCGGCCATCTGCAGGGAGGAAGCAATCACGGTGAGGCCAGCCCGGGTCTGCCCGGCGCCGGGGGCGGGGCGGCTGCGCCCTCACCAAGTCCATGACCCCTAGGAGAGCACGTAGAAAACCCCTCTTCCCCTGGCGGCTGCTGAGCGCCCTACCACGCACCAAAACACACTGCAAACTCCGGTAGTTAAAAGAGAATGTTACCATGTGGGAATTGACAAAGGGGCGTGTAACATTCTCTCTGCGTGTTTCTGTGTTGAAGAAACAGAGGCACCCCTCCCCCCAAACGAAGTGGGGAAATATTATGCTTCTAAAATCCCAGAAAAACTTTTTCGTAGAGGCAGACAGACCATGATCTTTTTTCGTTGGCTCAGTTAAAGACTAGGTTGGCTTTGGTTTATAGGTCATTGTTCATGCAGAATTGTCAGTTTCGTTAACAAGTATGACCTTCTAATAATTAACATATACTAGGAAGCTCCCGTGATCACACACCATGGTACCTTTATGAGGCTAGACAGAAATGAGAGTTCAGAAGCAGCCCCGTGTAGCCACGGGAATGTGATGGATAATATGGGAGGCTTTTCAAATTAGGAGGGAGGAATGAGGTGGGGAAATTAGAGATCCATTTGAAAAAATAGGTCATGCAGCATTCACAAAAATCCATTTCCGCTGTGTTAAGGGTCTAGCTGCAGGGGCACCTGGGTGGCTCGGTCGGTGAAGCGTCTGACTTCGGCTCAGGTCATGAACTCACAGTTTGTGGGTTTGAGCCCCACATCCGGCTCTGTGCTGACAGCTCAGAGCCTGGAGCCTTCTTTGGCTTCTATGTCTCCCCCTCTCTCTGTCCCTCCCCCATCGCACTCTGTCTCTCCTCAAAAATAAACGTTAAAAAAAAGTCTAGCTGCGCTGTGCTAGAGGAAGATTAGGGGATTTTTAACAAGGGACCATGAGCCTCTCGAAGCGGAAAGCACATTTTTATTTGTGTGTGTTTACCTAGGGTGAGCTCCACAGATGACACCGTAATCTTATAGCAACCCCGAGCCCCAAAGGGTTGAGAACCACTTCTTTAGCCAGAAGCTTCAAGGCCACCTTGAGGGCCACCGCCAACCACACCCAAACTACCCCCAAGGGCAGATCTTCAGATCACCAGGGTCATGCAACACACTTTTATTGATTCAAGCAAAGGCTTCAGGTGGAGACAACTACGTCCTTCTGTACAGCCCCTAGAACCCATTTGAGCAGCCCGGCGGGGTGAGGGTCTTGGAGACTGAAGGTGAGGTCACCACGCCCGCAAATACTTGCCCAGGCCAAGCCCGTGAGCACCGACAGCTTCCATTGAAATTTTCCAAACCCAATGGCTTCTACCGCGTCTTCCACCATGAAAGTATCTGGAAAAGGAGAAAAGGGGAGGGGACGAAGGAATGAGTGCACCCTGCAGTTGTCCTCGTGTGGGGGTGTCTGGGAAGGGGGAGGGTCCACAGCCAAGCTTAGTAAAGGCAGCACATACTACTTCTAGAAACGTCATCCTAGAAAAACATTCCAGCCAATATGAAGAGCTTTCTGGCCACAAAGCCCACTGCAGCATGGTTTGTAAAAAGGAAAACTGGAAAACCCAGAATGTCTACCAACAGGGGTTGGTTAAATAAACTATTATGTAGATCATGATTGTATATACCTTTGTATATATTGACGTTATGACATATGACCTGCCTGTTAAAAAGAATGTGCATATGCACACAACATATTGTTAATTTTTTTTTAAATAAAGCAAAACAGGGGCGCCTGGGTGGCTCAGGCAGTGAAGTGTCCAACTCTTGGTTTTGGCTCGGGTCGTGGTCTCACAGTTCGTGGGCTCAAGCCCCCCCCCTTCCCCCCCTAGGGCTCTGTGCTGACAGCACGGAGCCTGCTTGGGATTCTCTCTCTCCCTCTCTCTGTCCTGCCCCCACTTGCACATGCCTTCTCTCTCTCTCTCTCTCTCTTTCAAGATAAATAAATAAACTTAAAAAAACCCAAAGTAAAATGGAAAACATGTTTAGTGTGATTCTCTTCTTGGAATCACATGCCTGTGTGCATGTGTATGCATTTGAATGTAGGTATGTGTATATGCATGGAATACATACAAAACTTTACATTATGGTTTCATTCTTGTTGTCTTTGGAGAGAGGAAGGGAGAAATCCTCTGAGATTTTAGGCTTTTTTTTTTTTTTTTTCCACAACGTATTGCTTCCAGAGTCAGGAAAGAAAGACTTTTCGAAAGCAGAATGCCGCTGCACTCAGGTGGAAAGGTGTCGGCATTATATCCTTAAATGAAAAAGGTAACTGGAGATAGGTGTGCACCCTTAAGGGCTGTGGTTGTGATAAAATTAGGTATGTGTGTGTGTGTGCTCTCCAAGAGCAGTAAGATTGAGTGTCCACAAACTGTTCACAGTCATCTTTGTAACTTTCCAACTTTGTGCCTTTCTAGCATGTGGAAAATGCTCTCCAAAGCAGCATATGTTATTTGTGTGCTCAGAAAAAAATAGGATATAACTGATCAGCTCGTAAGTGTTTTTGAAAAATATGGAAAGACTAAAGACAACATAGTTGGCTGGACTGAGCCCTGCAACAGCACGGCTGGAAAAACCGGGGAAATCTGAATCAAAAGTCTGGGGTTTAGGCTCGGTTGGTTGGGCATCCGACTCAATGGTTTCGTCTCAGGTCATGATCCCATGGTTCGTGAGTTCGAGCCCTGCATCGGGCTCTGCACTGGCAGCGCGGAGTCTGCTTGGAATTATCTCTCTCCTTCTCTCTCTGTCCCTCCCCTGTTCTGGCAAGCCTGAGCGTGCTCTCTCTCTCTCTCTCTCTCTCTCTCTTAAAAAATAAATTTAAAAACTTAAAAAAAAGTCTGGGATTTAGTAAAAGGTATTGCATCAGTGTTCATTTCTTCGTTCTGACAAATGCACCATAGCCCGGTAAGATGTTAATGTCAAGGGAAGCTGCAGGAAGGGTCTGAGGGAGCTCTCTGAACTACGCTTGCAACTTCTCTGTGAATCTAAAGTGGTTTCCAAAACACGTTAATTGCAAACTAAAAATACTAAAGGAGCACACTGGGTGGCCCTTCTGTGGGCTGCCTCTGAGGATCTCATCAGCCCCTGCTGGGATTGTCATGTTTTTCGAGTTTCGATCATGGGCCTCTTACATCAATCACAATTTTCTCCAGAAGTGTGAGCTGGTGTCTATCACACCAGCAGGATCGAGTTTCCTCCAGCAAAAAAATACAGAGGAGAAAGCGAGTAAGTCCTACAGCGTCGTCAGTAGTAAGAACAGTAATAACAGAATAATGGTGCATGTTTCATGGCTCACCATGGGCCAGGCACTGCATGAAGACCTTGACGTTCACTGTCTCCTTTCATCCCCGTCTCACCCATTCAGACCCAGTCCCAGCTCCGTTTTGTAGAGCAGGACAAGGACTTGCCCAGTGGCATGCGACTGCCACACTGTAGATCCTGGAGCTGAGTCGGATCAGCCTGGGAGTAAAGCCACTGCTCCCAACCGTTGCCTGCCCCCTCCCCAGTCATTGCCTCCTTAGATCTGCCAACAACAGGCCTTGGGTTTGAGTCACGAACCCTCTCTCATGTTGGGAATCTCGGGCCTTCCAGGAATGCATGGGATGTTCTCATCCACCAGCATTGTGTGTGAGGGGAGACCAGGTCCCACAGCATCACCTCAGGTGTCTCTTGTTTGACTAGCTCTACTCAGAGGAGCACAGGATCATGGGTACGAAGGTGGGCTCTGGGAATTGCCTGGCTGTCATTCCAGCTTTGCTCATTTTGGGGTGTGTGACCCTGGGCAAGGTACTTACAGCGCCTGGCCCAGAGTAATCCTCAGCCAATGTCCACTGCTCCTGTCACTATGGTCACCGTCACCACCACCACCATCAACATCACCATTGCCATCATCATCGTCGTCATCACCACCAGCTCACCATCATCATTACACTATGATTACCACCATCACCACCACCACCACCACCATCACCACCGTCACTACCATCACCACCATCGCCACCACCATCATCACCACCATCATTACATCACCATTACACTATCATCACCATCACCACCACCATCATCACCATCGTCATCACCATCATCATTACACTATCATCACCACCACCATTATCATCACCACCACCATCATCACCACCATCACCACTTTCATCATCACTACCATCAGCATCATCACCATCATTGCCACCATCACCATCACCACCACCACCACAACCATCATCACCACCATCTCACCATCATCATTATGCTATCAACACCACCACCACCATTATCTTTGCCACCACTAATATCATTATCATCGCCACCACCACCATCATCACTATCATCACCATCACCATCCTCTTCATCACCACCGCCACCATCACATCATCAGCACCATCACCATTATCACCATCACCATAATCACTATCATCGTCGTCGTCTTCATCACCACTGCCACCATTACCGCCAGCACCACCATCATCATCATCACCATCACCACCACCATCATCATCCTCTTCATCACTAACACCATAATCCTCACTATCACCATCACCACCACATCATCACCATCACTGTCATCACCACCATCATCACCATCACCATCACTACTACCATCGTCACCATCCTCTTCATCACCACCGCCATCACTGTTGTCACCATCACCATCATTTGCCATCATCACTATCATCCTCCTCCTCCTCACCATCATCATCCTCTTCCTACCATTATCACCCTCCTCTTCACCATCATCATCACCATCACTTCACCACCATCATTACACTATCATCACTATCACCAACATTATCACCATCATCACCATTACCACCATCACCACCATCGTCACCACCATCATCACCACCATCACCATCACCATCATCACCATCATCATCACCACCATCACCACCATCATCCCCACCATCACCACCATCACCATCATCACCACCATCATCACCACCATCATCACCATCACCATCATCACCACCATCATCACCACCATCACCATCACCATCATCACCACCATCATCACCACCATCACCATCACCATCATCACCACCATCATCACCACCATTGTCACCAACATCATCACCATCATCACCATCATTACCACCATCATCACCATCCTCTTTGTCACCACCACCATCACCGTTGTCACCATCACCATCATTTGCCATCATCACTATCATCCTCCTCCTCCTCACCATCATCATCCTCTTCCTACCATTATCATCCTCCTCTTCACCATCATCATCACCATCACCATCATCACCATCATCACCACCATCATCACCATCATTACCACCATCATCACCATCCTCTTCATCACCACCACCATCACCGTTGTCACCATCACCATCATTTGCCATCATCACTATCATCCTCCTCCTCCTCACCATCATCATCCTCTTCCTACCATTATCATCCTCCTCCTCACCATCATCATCACCGTCACCTCACCACCATCATTACACTATCATCACTATCACCACCAACATTATCACCATCATCACTATTACCACCATCACTGCCATCATCACCCCCATCACCATCACCATCATCACCACCATCACCACCATCACCACCATCATCACCATCATCATCAACATCATCACCATCACCATCATCACCACCATCACCATCATCACCATCATCACCACCATCATCACCACCATCATCACCACCATCATCACCATCATCACCATCATCACCATCATCACCACCATCATCACCATCATTACCACCATCATCACCATCCTCTTCATCACCACCACCATCACCGTTGTCACCATCACCATCATTTGCCATCATCACTATCATCCTCCTCCTCCTCACCATCATCATCCTCTTCCTACCATTATCATCCTCCTCCTCACCATCATCATCACCGTCACCTCACCACCATCATTACACTATCATCACTGTCACCACCAACATTATCACCATCACCACCATCACCACCATCATCACCACCATCATCACCACCATCACCACCATCACCACCATCATCACCATCATCATCAACATCATCACCATCACCATCATCACCATCACCATCATCACCATCATCACCACCATCACCACCACCATCACCACCATCATCACCACCATCATCACCATCATCACCATCATCACCACCATCATCACCATCATTACCACCATCATCACCATCCTCTTCATCACCACCACCATCACCGTTGTCACCATCACCATCATTTGCCATCATCACTATCATCCTCCTCCTCCTCACCATCATCATCCTCTTCCTACCATTATCATCCTCCTCCTCACCATCATAATCACCGTCACTTCACCACCATCATTACACTATCATCACTATCACCACCAACATTATCACCATCATCACCATTACCACCATCACCAACATCATCACCACCATCATCACCACCATCATCACCACCATCACCACCATCATCACCACCATCACCATCACCATCATCACCATCATCACCATCACCACCATCATCACCACCATCACCATCACCACCATCATCACCAACATCACCAACATCATCACCACCATCATCACCATCATCACCATCATCACCATCATCATCAACATCATCACCACCATCATCACCATCATCACCATCTTCATCAACATCATCACCATCACCATCATCACCACCATCATCATCATTGCCATCATCATCAGAATCCTCTTCCTCTTCATCATTCTCCCCCTCCCCCTCCTCCTCCTCACCATCATCATCACTGTCACCTCACCACCGTCATTACACTATCATCACCATCACCACTAGCATCACCACCATCACCATCATCATCATCGTCGCTGCTGTCCTCAGCTGAGTGTTGTGCAATGAAGCAGACTGGCAGGGGTTGTGATGTAACCTTATCTGCTGGAGTCAGCCATGGAGGCCTGCCCACACTCCCAGTGTCACCTCTGGGCCCTCTGGGCCCTCCTAACTGTCCCTTCCCTAGATACCTCTGAGAGTGCTATCTGGGGAGGTAACGCTGGCACCTCAGAGCCCCTGGCTGTGGCCCAGGCTGACATCCCAAATGCAGAGCCCCCTCACCGTCAGTGGGATTGGCAAACTCCTTGGGCACAGCTGCCCCATCGTCCAGCTCGACAGCCTCTAGGCCCGTGCGGACCCCTTCAATCTGGACCTCATGCTCTCCCGAAGCCGTGTCATCCTCTGACCTGGCACTCTCGCCCGTGCGACGGAATTTCACCACCCTAGAGAACAGAGCAAATCTGGTCATGATGGCTAGAACTTCCCTTCAATGCCCTTGCTGAACAGCTCTTGTGCCCAAGACAGGTGAAAGGCTTTTTCTCATGGTCCGGAGAATCGAATGGATGTGCAGGTAGGGGGTGGCATTTCCATTGAGTTGGACTGGTGGGGGTGTGTGTGTGACAGCTTTAAGAGTTAATGTATCAGGGCTGCCACGTACATTTGTACAGGTTGGGCACTGCACAACTCCAGGGGGACCCTATACACGAGCTAGGCTATGTGAAAGAGGATATCTTTGCTGTAGATGTAAATACTGTTTGGAATCACACGTGTTTCGGAATTTAGACTCCTCTCTCTGTGTCAGGGGTAACAATTTGTGGTCACCTAAGGGGTGACATTATGTCCACAAAAAAGTTCCCCTTACAGTCTTTTTTTTATAGTTAAAGTGGATGCCCAAGTTTTTTAATTGGGAGAAGTACTGTAGAAAGCCAGATTCTTCATGTCCCTTCAAAAAGTAGAGTATCTGGGGCAGTTGGCTGGCTCAGTCAGTGGAGCATGGGACTCTTGATCTTGGGGTTGTGGGCTCGAGCCTCATGTTGGGTGGAGAGATTAGGTAAAAAAAAGAGTGGAGCACTGGTCACCTGGGGCTCATCTTCCTGTAAGGGAGCCATGTGGCTCAATCTGGGTAGTGGGCTCCCCGTAGATGGGACCCACACTCCATGGTTGATCACAGTCCTTTCCTCTCCAAATTACCTCCAGCCTGGAGGGTCTTTTGCCACGTGTACCCGTTCTCTGTTCCTCTTACTTGGCACTTGTCCCTTTTGGCTGGGCTTGTAGACTTTCGCGTTTGAGACCCACGGACTCCGCTCTGCAATACATTCCTTCAAATGATACTATTTCTTGTTACTCTGGAAAAGTCTTGGTTTCTCTGAGCGGCGATCTCTTCATCTGGGGCTCAGCAGTAAAATTACCTGTGTCCTTCCATCTCCCTCACTCCCAAACACAAAACTCCTACTGTCCGCCAGCCCTGTGGTGGGTTTTGGGGTCACGGTGGGGACAGAACAGAGGCGTCCCAGCCAAGGGTCACGGGAGAGAGCGATGTTGAATGAGTAATGCCCGTTGCTCTTAGGGCTTTGAAAAAAGAAGTCTGGAAAGTCATGAGCATGAAGGCCTAGAGGGCAAATTTGGGCAATGCTTTAAAAAGCTGAAAAAGGAGGGGCGCCTGGGTGGCTCAGTGGGTTAAGCATCTGACTTCGGCTCGGGTCGCGATCTCATGGTTCACGAGTTTGAGCCCCACATCGGGCTCTGTGCTGACAGCAGAGAGCCCTCTTCAGCTCCTCTGTCCCCCCCTCTCTGCCCTCCCCCATTGGTTCTCTCTCTCTCTCTCTCTCTCTCTGTCTCTCAAAATAAATAATAAACTTAAAAAAATAAAGAGGTAGAGGGGCGCCTGGGTGGCTCAGTCAGTTGAGCGTCCGACTTGGCTCAGGTCACTATCTTGTGGTCTGTGAGTTCGAGCCCCGCGTCGAGCTCTGTGCTGACAGCTCAGAGCCTGGAGCCTGCTTCGGATTCTGTGTCTCCCTCTCTCTCTCTCTGCCCCTCCCCCGCTCATGCTCCATCTCTCTCTGTCTCAAAAATAAAGATAAACATTAAAAAAAAAAATAAAGAGGTAGAAAAGAAGAAATATCTAAGTAAAACATGCTGTTACTATTATCATTATTAATTGTCGCACGATCCCCTGTATTTCACCGAGAATAACTGGTGCTCTGGCATAGAAGCAGGGGGAACACGTCCTGCTTACGAAGTTGGAGAAGAGAAAAAGCAGATGAAATCACAGCGAGTTTGCAAATACCTGAAACACCACTCACGGACAAGGCTGGGCTTGGAAAGCTTGAGCTGTGAGGCTCGCCTGGGGCGGACCTAGAACACAGGGTTTGCAGGCTGGTCTGGTCTGACTGAAGCCTGGAGCTCTCACTCCATCCCGTCTAGCATCACCACCCCCGGCTGGCAGCACCGAGCTTACGTTCCGTGCCTCATTCTGGGTGTTGTTTTCCAAGCGCTCGGATCCGCACAACGGTCGCGGTTGGGATCCTTACCAGCCCTTTACTAGACCAGGAAACTGTGGCCCCAGAAGTCACGTGACTCGCTCACAGCCATGGCTAAAGTGACACAGAGCCAAGGTTCAACCCCATTTCTGTCAGATCAAAACCTTGCATTCCCGGCCAAAGACGGGATGCTCTCTCTCCAAACCCTTCTATTGCTCCCTACCTACTCTGACGTTCGTTCCATAAAAAATTTATGTTGAAATATTTAAAACATATGCAAGTGTATAGGTAACAATGACAGAAATATTTTTGCTCCGCTGTCCAGCTTAAGGACCGAACATTACTGTCAGGTTGCACGACAAGATTGCCAACGTTTGGCCATAATTCAGTGGAAGCTGCCGTGACTCCTTTCTGATTTCCTTCTCCCACATCTTCCTAGGTAACTCTCTTCCTTGATCAGGGGTCTTTACACACGTCATTAGTTGATTTAATCCTCACAAAACCCTGAATGGCAGTGACTCTTATCATCCCCGGCCGATAAGATATAACAGTCACTCTGAGCCTCAGTTTACCTCCTCTATAAATTGGGTGTGATAATTGCGTCATGAGCCGGATGCCTGAGACACAGAGCCTATGGTGGGATTCTCTTCTTTTTCGATTGCGGTAAAACACACATAAAATAAAATTTGCCATTTAACCACGTGTAAGTGTACAATCGTATGGCATTAAGTCCATTCACATTGTTGTCCCACCATCACCACCGTGAATCTCCAGGGCTCTTCCTCTTCCCGGTCTGGAACTCTACCCACTAAACACTAACTCCCTGTTCCCCTCTCCCTCCAGTCCCTGACACCCACCGTCCCACATTCTGTCTCTATGAATTGAATTTTTCTACGTGCCTCACGTGAGTGGAATCGTCCGGTATTTGTGCTTTTTGTGACCGGCTTCTTTCACTCAGAATCATGTCCTCGGGGTTCATTCGCGTCGTAGCACGTGCCAGAATGCCCTTCCTTTTTTAGGGTAAATAATATTCCATGGTATGGACATACCACAATTTTTTTTATCCGCCCATCATGGACGCTTGGGTGGTTCCACCTTCGGGCTGTTGTGAATAACGCTGCTGGGACCGTGGGTGTGTGTGTATCTGAGTCCCAGCTTTCCCTTCTTTTAGTTCTATCCCCAGAAGTGGGATTGCTGGACCATAGGGTAATCTTATGTTTAATTTTCTGAGAAACCTGCATATAGTTTTCCACAGCAGCTATACCAGTTTATATTTCCATCATCAATGCACAAATGTTCCAATTTTCTACATCCTTGCCAATACTTAACTATTTCTTTTTTCTTTTCTTTTCTTTTTTTTTTTTAAATAAAAGCCAGCCTAATGGGTGTGGAATGGTATCTGGTTGTGGTTTGGATTTGAATTTCCCTAAAATTGAGCACCGATTTGTTGGCCATGTGTATATCTTTGAAAACATGTTCAAGGCTCTTGTCCATTTTTAAATCAGGTGTATTGGGAATATATTCTGGATATCAATGCTTTATCAGATATATGATTTACAGATAGTTTCTCCCTTTACACAGGTGGCCTTTTCAACTCTGTTGATTGTGTCCTTGGATGTACACAAGTTTTTAATTGTGATATGGTCCAGCCAGTTCCAATGCCATGAATCTTTTTCCTTATATTTTCGTCTAAGAGCTTTTTATAGGGTTAGATCTTTGATCCGTTTTGAATTGATATTTGTATATGCCATAAGGTGGGGGTCCGGCTTTTATTTTGCATGTGGACATCCAGTTTTCCCAGCACCATTGTTTGAGAGGACTGCCCTTCACCCCATTGAATGATCTCGTCAAAAATCACTTGACCGTTACACATGAGGGTTCACTTCTGAGCTCTCTACTCCATTCCCTTCGTCTATATGTCTTTCCTTAGGTCAGTACCACGTTGTTTTCGTCGCTGTCGCTTTGTAGTGAGGTTTGAAATCAGGAAGTGTGAGACCTCCAATTCTGTTCTTCGTTTTCAAAATTGTTTTGGCCGTTCTGGGTTCCACGGGATTCCGGATGAATTTCATGATGAATTCTTCGATCGCTGCAAAAATGAGCTGGGGATTCTTGCGCGATGATTTGTTAAGGAAGTACTTCCACTGGGAAGTGAGGGAGGCAGGACAAGGCAGGGATGTGGTTTTTGCTGAAATCTGATCCATTGGGGAGCTCTGGAGTGGGAATTATGCCACCGGGATGGTCCCACCCAGAGGTCTGGGGGCTGGGCTCGCGTCAGTCATTGGCACGTCACCGCAGGGGCGGAGGGCATAGCCTCCTAGGTGTCCCCAGGTGAGGAGGCTCCCCTCAGCTGAGGGCACTCTTCAGAGCGGACCACAGCTGGGAGCTATAAGCAGCCAAACCTAATGGCACCTGGGAGATTCACCAGCCTGGTAGAGGGGATCTGGGACCGGCACCAATGGTATCTGCTACAAATAAGCCCCTTCAGAGTTATTGTGCAAACAAATTTAAAGCACTGTGCACACCTCGAATTCCCCTCCCTCAAGCTTCTTAGATACTAGTTCTCAAACCACAGAGCTGTTTTTACTGAGCACTTGCTATGTGCTAAGAGCTATGCTATAAGCCTTTTACATTCTCGCCTGTTACCCTGACCATTAGCCTATGAATTAGGTACCGCTATTATCCCCACATCACGGATGAGGAAACCGATGCCCAGAGAGGTGAAGGCACTCATCCAAAGTCACACAGCTTGAAGGAGCTGAGGCCTCAGCCGGGTTGGCGTTGGTATTAGAGCCCTAGGTCCTAATCACTGGGCATCAGTTTCTCTCCCCAGAGAGAAGGCGTCTGGGGAAGGAAGGTGATGCCTGAACTGAGCTGGCCTACATGTAGGAGACTTGCCAGGCAGTGGGAAACGATGTGTTCTAGAGCGGGAATCAGAAGGCACAGCTCTATTCCAGCCTGGCTGACCACTTCCCAGGTCATCACACTGCTGCAGGGCGTTTTAGCTGGAGTCTTTGAACCCCTACAGGGCTGGTCACAACCCTGATGGCTGGGGCCCCACGGCCAGAGGGTCTGATTCAGAAGGTCTCGGCTGGGAACTGAGATTTTGCATTTCTGACACGTTCCCAGGTGGTGCTGCCGTTGCTGATGTGTGGACTGATTTCGTGCCACGGAGCCAAACAAACGATTCTGCTGCGCGCCTGCCCCGTACCGATCAGGAAGCAGTCGTGCCGAGGATCGGAGCCCCTACTCTGTCGGCGGAGGTGGGTGTCTGCAGCCCCTCTACCTCGTCCGAGAGGCCCAGGACCCCTGTGATACAGGACAGATAGATGCCCCTGCCTGGAGCCGGGAGGCAGGTGTCCCCTGGGAGCAAAGGCCTTGGGCCCGGAAATCTGGTTAGAAGCTGGGGTCTGGGGCTTTGCTGAAGCAGCAAGAACACTGTTTTCTTCTGACCAGGCATTTCTTTGGGGGTAGCTTTGGGGGGCATGCTGAGGGAGACCACGGGATTGTTCTCAGGCCAGTGGCGTGCCCATAGACTGAATCTCAGCTAAAACCCCTCAGGCCATAAGGATGTGTAGCATGTGACGATATCCAGGGTGTATATGCGACCAAGTTCAACCTGCCGATGGTGAAATAACAGGCTCCAAAATGTTCTGAACGTTGAACAATCTGCTCTTAGGGCTGGTTTGAGAGGTCGATAGCCCACCGCTGCGTAAGAGTCCTCAAATCACCAACACCTGCCACAACTCAGATGGACGTTGAAACGTGAAGCTGGGCGAAGGAAGCCAGACGCAAAAGTCCGCATGTTGTATGATTCCATTTACGTGAAGTATCCAGAATGGACCAGTGCATGGAGACAGAAGGTGGATTAGCGCTCACCGGGGTCTGGGAGTGGTGGGGGAAGGGGGAGTGGCTGCCTGATGGTACCGGGTTTCCTTTTGAGACGGTGGAAA
Source organism: Panthera leo (assembly GCF_018350215.1). Taxonomy (NCBI): domain Eukaryota; kingdom Metazoa; phylum Chordata; class Mammalia; order Carnivora; family Felidae; genus Panthera; species Panthera leo. The sequence continues at coordinate 17,889,090 of NC_056690.1, forward strand.
TTCCCTGGAACCAGATAGAGGTGACTCTTGCGTGCCATTGTGAATATACGCCAAGTTCACTGCCGCATGAGTCATGAGAGCCCAAAAAGGTGGGAGCGACCCAAGTGTCTCCCAGCTGATGAATGAATGGATAAACAAAACGGGGTCCTAGCCACACAATGGAATACTATTCAGTCTTATAAAGGAGTGAAGCGTTGATCCATGCTACAACACGGACGAACCTTGAAAACACCATGCTAAGTGAAACAAACCGGTCGCAAAAGGACAAATATTGTGTGATTCGACTTTCGAGATGCTTGGAGAAATCAATTTCACAGAGACAAAGGAGAACAGCAATCGCCAGGGGTGGTGGGGGCGGGGCCGGGAAGGAATGGAAGGCTCGCGTTTAAGGGGGTCAGAGTTGCATTTTGAGAAGACGAAATAGTCCCAGAGACGGAGGACGGTGTGGTTGCCCAACAAGGCGAGTGTATGTACACTCACAAATAATTAAAACGATAAATTTTGTTTGTGTATTTCACCATCAAAAGAAACCAACCCCCTCAATCTTTAATACTGCCATCGATGTTACTGGAATCCATTTGTTCATTTATTCAACAAATATTTATTGAGCACCTGCCTCATAGCCAGTCCAAAAGTACTACTGGGGTTTCAAGGGCGAGCCAGGCACACTGAGGTTCCTTCCTGCTGGGCTCATGGTCTGCTGCTGGGGAGGGAGGCGGGCATTGAAAAAGGTGTGTGTGCCCACACGTAGCTGTCTTGCACATTGTGAGAAACGCTACAGATAAGTGCCGTGAGGGGTGGCTGGGTGGCTCAGTAGGTTAACTGTTGGACTCTTGACGTTGGCTCAGGTCATGATCTCACGGTTTGTGAGTTCGAGCCCCGTGTCAGGCTCCATGCTGACAGCTCGGAGCCTGCTTAGGATTCTCTCTCTCCCTCTCTCTCTCTCTCTGACTCTCCCCTGCTTGTGCTCTCTCTCTGTCTCTCTCTCAAAATAAATAACTTTTTTTTAATGCCTTGGGGGCACCTGGGAGGCTTAATCGGTTAAGTGTCTGACTTCAGCTCAGGTCATGATCTCACCGTTTGTGGGTTCAAGACCCGCATCGGGCTGTGCTGAGAGCTCACAGCTGGAGCCTTCTTTAGATTCTATGTCTCCCTCTCTCTCTGCCCCTCGTCCTCTCACACTCTGTCTCTCTAACAAAAATAAATAAACTTAAAAAAAAAAAAAAAACTTTGAAAGGCTAGCTAGGGACGTGTGCGGGGGTAACATTTCAACTCTGCAACCCTCTGAGTAAGGGGTGGTATTAAATGGGAAGGAATTTCAAATAAGTGGGACTTCCTGTCCCTAAGAAGCAACCCCCACATCAGAAACATAAACAGTCCCCTAGGTATTCATGGAAGATAGAAATATAGAGAAGTATTAGAAAAGGGAAAGAAATGGACATTTAAAACATTTTTTTTAATGTTTATTTCTTTTTGAGAGACAGAGCGTGAGCGGGGGAGGGGCAGAGAGAGAGGGAGGCACAGAATCCAAAGCAGACTCCAGGCTATGAGCTGTCAGCACAGAGTGCGACCCGAACCGGGGCTCGAACTCAGAGACCGTGAGATCATGACCTGAGCTGAAGGCGGACGCTCAACCGACTGAGCCACCCAGGTTCCCCGAGAAGGAAATGGACATTTACATGTGCCATCACCTCATTTTCAGGGATGAAGGGAAGATGAATGGATCACCCTTGACTCCGAGGTAACATCGCAGAGGGAATGACCATGAAGCCCGACAATCTCCTCGGGATCCTGCTTGTATCGTATCCTCTCCTCAAGGACCATCCAAGGGCTCCACACTTCTTTCTGTGACTAAAGGGACCACTGCAACTCTGGGGAAGGTACTCTGTGATAGCTTTCAAAATGTTCAGTGCTCTGTGCTCCCACACAGAATTATGCTGCTGGCAGTTTGTTGCAGGGACAGACGTGAGAAGGCAATGGCTTACGATACAAACAACAGCTGATAAGGGTTGTTAGCCTGCCGGGTATCGGGTGCCATACCTGTGCTCTACACTGATTACCTTATGTACTTTTCACCGTCACTAACCCCATTTCACAGATGAGGACAGTGAAGCCCAGAGGGGCCAGGAGCTGCACGAAGGTCAGATGGTAAAGCCATCTGACTTCAGAGTCCCCACTCCCAGCCGCTCTGCTATATTCTCTTCTGGTGCTGGCATGCTGTGTGCAGTAATCATCAGGAGGGGAGTAATTACATAGATTATGGTGCCTCCACTTAAGAGAATGTTTAAAAAATTCTGTTTGTTGATCCCTATCATAATCTCTCAACCATCCAAGGGTCCATCAGTGGACGAACAGATCAACAGAGTGTGGTCTGGACATACAGTGGAATATTATTCAGCCGTTAAAAAGGAGAAAATTCTGACACGCTACAACATGGATGAACTTTGAAGATATTATGCTAAATGAAATAAGTCTGGCGTGAAAAGACAAATATTGTATGAGTGTGCCTATACGAGGGGGCCTAGAATGGTCAAATTCACAGGGACAGAAGGTAGGATAGCAGTTGCCAGGGGCTGGGGGGAAGGGGGATTTGGTGTTTAATAGGGACAGAGTTTCAGCTGGGGAAGATGAAAAAGTTCTGGAAACGATGGCAGTGTTGGTTGCATAACAGCGTGAAGGTACTTAAGGCCGCTAACCATATGCTTAAAATTGTCCAAATGGTAAATTTTATCTTACGTATATTTTGCCGTAAGAAACACACACCCACACACGCACACACACACACACACACACACACACACACACACACACACGTTGATCTCTAAGAGCCAACAGGAAGATTGTCAGAGTTCGTTATTAAATATGCTAGAATATGGTTACGTGATCTAGGTTCTTTGCTACTAAGATTTAAGTGTGGTCTTGAACCAGGGGCCCCAGCATCCCCTAGAGGCTTGTTAGAAATTCAGAGTCTCAGGCCCTGACCCAGAGCTACTGAATCAGCATCTATCTGCATTTTAGCCAGGTCCCCAGATAATTTGTGTGCACCTTTGTTGGACAAACGATGCTATAGAGTATTCTTCCACTGTGCTGGGCGTTCTGGAAGGATACATAAGAAATCACAGACTGGTTTCTTCTGGGAAGAAGGACTGCACGGAAATGGGGACTTTCTGGATGGGAAGGACATTTTTCTACTTTTCATTTTGGACCTTTCTAACGTTTGCAATTTTAAACCTGCACATCTATTGCTTTTGTCATATAAGTAACAACAGCAACTCTTTCCAGAGCTCTTGTTGATAATGTGGCACCTGCTAAGCACGGTGCAGACACTTTCATCTGTGGAATGGGAATGACAAGGAGCTTGCAGGACCGCTATAGAGGTTAACTGAGCTTGACGAAGGAACGGGAAAATCACGGGCATTGAGTAAATGCCACCTTCCCTCCACCTGGTCCCGCTCGGATCGCCTTTCTGCCTGAGCTCAGAGGACACTGACCCTTGTGAAATATGACCTTGAGAAAGTGACTTAGCTCCCCGCAGGTTTAAACAAGGATCTGCTCACATTCCCACTCCGGCAAACCCCAAGAAGCCAGCGCATCTTTCTTTATGAAAACTTGTTTTAAGACAGACATAAAGAGAGACCTTTGACACTAAATGACTCTCAGAAAACCAGACTACATTTCGACTCGGTCGGGTTCCTGAAAGTATTTATCAACTCTCTGAGTCAAGACTTCCCAAGGGGGGAAATGTGATAGGAAAGATAAAGAAAATTGCAATGACATATGTTAAATGTATGAGGGCTTGGAAACAGGTTGGCTTACAAAATTTCTTGGCATTTGTTGTGTATATTCAGCATGTAATTTACCAAAATAGCAGGGAACATTTATTTCACATAATTTTGCTATTTAAAGAAGAGAAGAACTTGAGGAAATGGCTGTCAAAAATCTTATTTGTACCATCATGTAATTCACTCTAGTTCCTTAAATTAGGGTCTGAGCCTTGGTTAGGGTATTTCAGATACGGAAGTTTTTTCTCTTTTCATCTGAGCTTCTGGGCTTTTATCCCCTGAGTTAGCGAATCTACCAGACTGAAAAGGAAGCTTACACCTCACTGTGATTTTCACAGGGTGGCAGATAGTGTCCCGTCATGAAGAGACATGGTCTGTCCTAGGGAAGAAGGGAGCCCAACTCCGGCAAGCAGACTGACCTGTGTTTGGATTCCTTGTCCATGCCACTTAGTTGCTGTGTGACCCTAGGGAGGTTACTTTACCTCTCTGAGTCTTGGTTGCCTCCCTGATTGGATGGAGATGGTAATTCCCACCTCACAGGGTTGCCAAGGAGATGAAAGGAGTCAATATAGACAAGAGTGTCTTGCACAGCCCGGCACAATCATTCGGTAATTTCGGTGTTTACTGAGTGCTGACGGTGTGCTGGGTGCCGGGATGCCAAAGGCACAAAATAGATGTGGTCCCTGCCCTCATGCTCTAGTTGGTGGGTGGGTGCTCTAGTTGGGGAGATGGTAAGCGAAGAAATTATAATACATTTGCCAATGAATGGATCTTGAGAAGGAAAGGAAAGGAGTGGGAAGGTAAAGAATTGGCAGAAGGAGGAGTCAGAGTAGACCTCCCTAAGGAGGCTGAGATCAAGAGGGCAAGGAGAGTTGGGCACAGTTGGAGAGAGGGCAGGGAGAATGGCTGGTGCAAAGGCCCAGAGGCAGGGCCAAGGCATGGAGGTCACAGAGACAGGCTGGGTCATGCAAAGCGTTGGACACCACAGTGAGGACTTTCCACATTATCCCAAGACCCAGGGGATGCCATTGAAAGGTTTCAAGCAGGCAAGAGAGTGGAAGATGATCAGAGTTGAGTTTGAGAAGTTGAGTTTGAGAAGATCACTCAGGCACATGTTTCCACAAGAGGAAGAACAGATTGTGGAGGGTGGTTTAAAATACAGGTTATAATATTATTGAGGGAGAGCAAGACCGACGGACCAGGAGACAACTGTTGGTAAAGAATACACTCTGTTCTCCCAAATCACAAGAAGAGCCTGCCACACCTCAGGCGCCATATGGGGACGCACCTGAGTTGGTAAAAAGGCAGGGAGGGTGAGGGGGAAAGGTGGGCAAGAGCCCTTATCCTGGTTTCCACAGGAAGGAGTAGGCGAGTCCGGGTAGGCAGGCTGAGGTTTGAGTAATTTCAGTGTGGATAATCTCAGCAGGTTCTGGGGCACAGGGGTGCCTGGTACTTGGCCTTGGGGTGATTAGGACAGGTGGATAGTGGCTCTGGGTTGGTTACCTTGTGTACGAAAAGTGCACTGGCAGATGAATCATGACTAGTTAATTCCGGAAGGGACAATCCCTCCAGGATCAGCAAGGCCCCAAGATGCCAAAACACTAGAATATAGAAAATAAGAGGCATGTTTAACACAGAAAGATGGCAAGGAAGGAAGCAGGGAGACCAGGGAGGTGGCTGTCCAGTTGGCTGTGTGAGAGGTGATGGTGGCTTGGATTAGGGGGACTAAACCGGGGAAGGGGGTGGGGGTGAAGCTTTTGTTATTTGTCCTCCCTACCCACCCCCCACCGATGAGTAGAGGAAGACCCCTTCCCTGAGAGACCCGTCTACAAGGCATAACAAGTGTCCACTCGTTTGGGGAACTCAGTCGGTCAGCGCTGAGGACCAGCATCCCTCGGTTTTGTCCCACGTGCTCAGCGGCGTGGCGTTGGGGCTTCTTAGGAATCTGAGACCTATTGGCCAATGGGATTCGATACCGTGGGCCCAGTGCAATGGAGATTGCCGAGGTTATTTAAAAATGGACTCGCTTTTTGTTTCCCTTCGAGATAAGACCTGGGCACTCCCTGAGCCGTGCGATTCGGGAAGCGTCTTCTCAGGAGCTGGACCTCTGTCTTCAAATATTTCAAATTTAGGCACGTGAAAGATGGTACTTGTTCAACTCGGACCCTGAGACCAGAGCTTGAGCTTCTGGGGATAGAGGGGAGGGAAGCAGATTTCAGCACAGCATGGGGAGCCTTCTTAGGCCAAGAAGTCCAGAGATGAAAAAGGCTGCTTTCGAAGGCAGTGGGCCTCTCCTTTATGAGAGACGGTCTAGGAGAGGTGGGTGGGTATCCACGAGTGGACCTAAGGGTAATGATATTTAACACGCAGCATTTCAGCACACCTAAATGCTATATATACTTACAATCTTCTATAATCTCTTCAACAACCCTGGGAAGGAGGTGTTAGTAATATGCCCAGTTTATAGCCAAGTAAATAGAAGCTCGGGGACATCACATCAATTGGCTCAGGATCCCTAGAGAGAATATAGTGTACTACAGTCCCTGGCCGGAGAAGTTCCACAGCCCACAGTCTTAACCAATTAGCCGATGCTTCTCTGTGGCCAAGAACACCCCTAGGGAGCTGATTAAAATGCCAATTCCTGGGCCATTCTCCTGATTTAAGGTTTGTGCATCTCTGCAGGGTAGAGCCCAGGCATCTGAATTTTAATAACCCACTGAGGGTGGCCACAGATGTTCGAAAGCCACCGCTCGATGCCCTCCTGCCCTGGGTTGGGGCGATAAGGTATGAGGGGTTGGATGCAATGGCCTTTAAGATCCCTTCCATTCCAGAATCTCTAGACGTCCATAATTAGAAGAAAGCTTAGTTCTCCGTGGATTTTAGTTCTCTGTATTTTCCTACCACCTCCATCGACCTGAATAGCATTGACTTTGTTCCCTGGGTAGTGGACCACTAGCTTATATTCTGGACAAAAGGCCACGATCACAAATAAACAACGGTTAACATTTATTTAGCCCTTACTCTGTGCAGGTAGCTGTACCAAGCACTCGAAACTGGGGCCTGGAGAAGAAAAGATGGCCTTCCAGTTTAGCAGGAAAGTCAGGATTTGGATCCAGGTCTGCTTGAGTCGAGAGCCCCCACACTTGCTCATTCTGTGCCATGGCCTCAGTGGAGGGGGGGCAGGGAGCAGAGAGCTGTGCTACACCTTTCCAAGTAGTTTGTCTTTGTAACTGACTCATGCATTCACCCAGCAAGCATGCTGTAAGGACCTTCTGTGTGTCAGACGGAGCTCTTGTCCTTATGGACCTCATGGTTTTTTTTACCAACAGTATACCAAGGGTGGAAGGAGGCGCATAAAGAGCACGTACTAGGGTCCTGACAGGACTAAGGTCAGAGGAAATGAGGTTGGAAGAGAGACCCAAAGATGCGACACTGAATAATTTATTACCTAAACTAAAACACTTTCGAGCAGTGGTTCTCATCGGGGCACAGTTTAGTCTCTTAGGGGACACTGGCAATGTCGGCAGACGTTTTTGATTGTCACAACTTGGGGGGACAGGTTGTGACATCTAGTGGGTAGAGGCCAGGGATGCTGCTAAACATCCTATAATGCATAGCCACGCCCCCCCCCCCCCCACCAGGTACCATCTGGTCTGAAATGTGAACAATGTCAAAGTTGAGAAACCACGTACTACAGAGTGAAAGGGATATGATTAGTAATTATCACAGAATAATTTCCATAAGCCAGGATGGTACCAGGCACCCATCTAGGGAGCTTAGAATCTTAAAGCTGAGAATGCCTCTCAAGGTGGCCAGGGGAACCCCTTAGGTCTCAGGAAACTAAATACGCTGCCTAAGATCACACAGTGATTCACAGTCAGATCTGCATAATTCTTTAAGACAGACGGAGAAGAGATTCACAGGGGCTGGAGTACCACTCTCCGGGCCAGCAGACCCTGCGACAATCCTCCCTAAAACCTAAGATCACCCAAGCAATGGCCTCTTTGCAAGGGGACATTCTTTCTTTGGCCTCCAGATTGTTCCCCTTTAAGTCACTGAAACACATATCCCCTAGAGGTAAGGCAGGCTGGCATGTGTTTGAAATGATGGGGTGTGAGCAGCTTTGAACTTGAGGTTTTAAAAGGTTTCGGTGGGTTGACCTTGAGGATCCCTAGGCTATTAAAACAACTCTCTGCTTTTTGCCTGAAGTGAGTAGATAATGAACTCCCGTCTCTCCTCCTTGGCCAGGAATCTCCCCCTTTGGGGAGCATTTTCTTCGTGTTCTGAGAAAGGAGACCATGGCTTCCAGGTGATATTGGAGGATAAGGGAAACAAATCTAGAGTGAAGGAAGACAGATAACGCCAGCACCATTCGCTGAGCCCTAACTCGGAGCCAGGCACTGAGCTAAGAGCTTCCCAGAGATGACTGTTCTGATTCTCACTCACAACAGCCTTGCCCTGCAGATACGGCCATTCTCCTGACTTGACGGAGGAACACCCAGCGTTTGGGAGATGAAGTCACTGGCCCGAGGCCACCCAGGTGTTCGAACCCACATCTGCCCACCTCACAGCCCACACTTTTACCCCTGCTGTTGCTGAAGCTCAGGAGAAGTCAGTGGAAGATTCATTGAGGTAATGCACTTGAGTTTAATCTTGAAGACAAAGTTGGTAAGAAAGGAGAGAGGAAGAAAGTGAACTGGGCAGACACAGTCTGAAGTTCCAACTCCTTATCACACACTGCAGGGGCCCCGTCTCTGCCCCTCCCTTGCTCACGCTGTCTCTCAAAAATAAAATAAACATTAAAAAATTTAAAAAAAAAGACAATTCTCATAATTACTGTGCAAGATGTGTTCAAGGTCTGCCTCTCCTAGCACTAGACCAGTGTTGTCCAATATGGTAGCTACTAGCCAGATGTAGCTATTTTTTTTTTAATTTATTTATTTTGAGGTGGGGGGAGGCAGAAAGAGAGCGAGAGAGAGAATCCCAAGCAGGCTCTGTGCTGTTGATCATGCAGCTTGACAACGCAGGGATGCAGTCTGTGAGATCATGACCTGAGCTGAAATCGAGAGTCAGATGCTTAACCGACTAAGCCACCCAGGGGTCCCCACATGTAGCTACTGAGCAGTTGAAATGTCATCGGTGCAACTGAGACACTGACTTTTTCAAATTCCGCGTATTTGATTTACAAATTATATTTTATGCTATATACTATACTATAGAAATGATTTTACGTACAAATTGCATAATTTAAGTTTAAATGTAAATAGCCACATATGGTTAGTGACTACCATATCGGACATTGCAGCTTTAGATTGTCACCTCCTTGATGGCAAGGGCCATGTCTATCTTATTCAGTCGTAGAATCCCTTGTACCTAGGGTGGTGCCCAAATGAATGAAATGAGTGAATCAGTCAATCACCCAATCAACCAATGTAGTCTGCAAAAGTTGCTTTCAAGAAATCATCCTAGAAAGGAGAGCCCCAGAAAAGTCTCGCACAAGGACACGCAATAACGCAGAACTGGATATAAAATCTCAGCCTCCTGAATCTCCTGTACACGGTGCTGCGCCTGAATGGACAGCAGGTGAAAAGCAGAGGTTGTTTGGAGCCTGAAATGAACCATCCTAGAGCTGTGTGAAGGAGCTTCCAACTGCAAGGCGGGACTGTTTTCTTAGGCATCCTTATCCCCTTTCCCCCTCCCCAAACCCTGTAAACTACTTAGTGGCTTATAATCTATTAACACTTGGCTTCCCATGAGACTGAGCCTGTTCCAAAGTTCACTTTTGCCAACCCTCTACAAGGCATTCTGATTTTTTCTTTAAACCATATTGCTCTCAGGAAATCTGTTGCCTGCAATCTGTGCACAATATACACAGGGTGTGGTTTAAAAAACATCTAAGTCGTGATTTGTAACCCACTCAGATTCACGTGGCTGTTCCTTTTACTTCACTTCTTTTTTTATAAATAGTGGTCAACACATTTCAGGGCTAATTTTGACTTCATTCAAATTGCAGATTACAGTTTTGAAGCTTTCAGCATAGGGAGCCTCTATATATTTTTATAAATGATTTTTTTTAGATGTAATAATAATATCAGTCAGTATACGTCAAATGCTTTGTGTTTGCCAGGCATTCAGCACACGTCATGTCACTGGATCATTACAGCAACTCTGTGAATCAAGTACTATTATGAGATCCCTTTTTATGGCTGGGGAAATTCAATCTCAGAAAGGTTAAGTCACTTGCTCAGAGTCAAATAAGCAGAAAGTGGCAAAGTCAGGATCTGAACTCAAGGCTGTCTCACTCAAGAGCCAGCGATCTTGGTACACAATTTGGCCTCTCTAATGGATAATACATGTATTTATCTGTTAAAATATCAGGGAGAACAATCAAGAAACTTAACCTGCAGTTTGGGAAGAGAGAGACTTACTTTTTATTCTTGAGCTTCTTTTTGAACTTTATTTATCCTCCGTACAGATTCTATTAGTGCCTTATATTGTACATTAGTATAAAAAACTAAATTTTAAATTTTAAATAAATAGAACCCTCTGATTATTTTTGCCTTTTGTTTTGAATTGAAAGAATTGTCACAATAGTGTCATGTCTATACCTGAGTCTCTGAGTAATCTGCAAAGTTCACATGCTCTGACATTTTTTGAAAATTTATCTCAGTAAACTGCAGATCCAATATATATTGTATTCCTATTCTAGGTACTAGATTTCATATTTCAGTTTCTGAATTACTTTTTATTCTGCGATAATAGGTTGGTTTTTGGACCTATTTATTTTCAACGAAAGTGGTATGTTTCCCTTAAGAGATTTACACTCAGATATGAATATTTTTACGTATTCATACATTGACCTCTGGAAATTCTAACACTGAGCATCCTTTAGCATTTGTGAAATAACCCTACATTACATAAGATACCCTGTTTGTGGATCAATTAATAAAAACGTAAAAGAATAATTAAAATTTTAAAATGAAAATTAATTTTACACTGATTGAGAAGTAAACATTACAATACCCTTCAGGTTTCAGAGCCTCAGAGAGCTGTATCAGTCACACTAAAAGTCACTTGGGAGAATTTCTCAGTGGCTTAGAGAGGAAAAAAATTTTTAAGTCAAGAAAACACACGTATACTAACAATGATGTATCCTTTCCAACAAATCCAAACAATGTCTACTTGTATCATCCAAATAGCTGGTGCTTCTAAAAATTAAAACAGAAATCCCTGTTAATGCCCCATCTCATAGTCTTGGGATTTGCTTAACAGATCACCATCGGCTTGTAGTAGGAGAAATCCGTAAGCCCCCCTCTACAAGGCCCCTGTCCTTTCCGTTGCTTGGTTTTATTCCCCCAAGATTCTCAGAGCAAATTTGACATTCCTTACAAATTCCCATCCTCTAGCTTTGTATTCCTGATGTTCTTGAGGATAGCCATCGACAGTGAGTCCCACTCTAGCTGGCTGTTACAAAAACCTTTTCATTCAGAAGAAGGCAAGAGGTTTCAGCGACCGTGCACAGCCCTCTCATTCACACACTTCATAAACAACAAGACTTTGCCCAAGCCTCCCCTCTAGGAAGGTATTCCGGCTTTTTAGACACCACTTTGCAACATCGGTATCATTCCCTTCCCAAAGACCTTGCAGAAAAATTAGGGATTTCACAGCCTTGGAGAAGGGCTGGGAAAAACCGATGTCATTGCATATGGACTCATCAATTCCGTCCACATTTCAAAACAGCAGCTAACGCTTTCTTAAAACACAGACCTCAAAAATCCCTTTAGGATCGCGAGCAATTAAAAGGGAAAACATAACACCCCTTGTTCCCCATAAGACTCTGACGGATCTGAAAAATAGAACTGAATCAGAGATACAGAGGCTGGGCTCCTGGAGTAGGAAAATGGCTTGTCTCCTCTGGGCCTAATTCTTTCCTCTCAAACAGTTCCTTTTCAATTCAAGAAGCCATGCAGAGATGCCCCCTTGCAGGTTTTCATTTTTTAAAGGAAAGCCCGTCTGCCTCGCACTCGCCCCCATGATACTCACGGCAGCTGCCTGAGCTGGAATAAGTCCTCCTCCATGTCCGCGCTGCGCCAGGACGAGCCCTTTTCATGGCCCTTACATGGTGTTGGTGGATGGCTCGCGGTCGGGGTTTCAGCACCGGGGTGCTGGACAGCTCCCGCGCCGCTTCCTCCCTCGGCGGCAGCTGTTCGGGGGAGGGAGCCGCCGGGGACCAGCCCACGAGACAAAGCCGCCGCCGCCAGGAGAGTGGGCGGAGAGGAGGAGGCGGAGGGCAGAGCAGGCAGCGCGGGGAGAGGGGGCGGGGAGAGCCCTTCTGGTTAGAGGAATTTACAGGCTCTCCGTGGTTGGTGATGTTTTACTGGGTGCCTATAGGGCACACCAGCCTGTGAAATGGCTGTCGAGGTACCAATGAGCGCTCTTCGGCTGACACCGCCTCTCTAAATGTTTATTTGTAGGGATTCGTTTATGTTGTTTTCAGTTCGATATTCTTGAAACCCAGGCTGGTATAGCACACGAAGGGAATGAAAAATGTAAAGACAGTACGCGTGAGTTAGGGTACTGTTTATTGAGCACCTACTGCATGCCAGGCATTGTAATAGGCACTGGGGCATATGCGAGACGACAAGTTAGGCATGTCACTGTCATCAGGGGGCTGCCAGGTCCAGTGAAATGAATCAAGGGGAAAAAAAAGTTAAATATGAGAAGGCCAAAGATCACTCACTTCATTCATTCGGCAAGCATTATTGATTTCTATAGCCCTGACACCGGGGAATCAAAGATTAATAAAACCAAATCCCTGCCTTCAAAAATCCTCCCTCTCTGTTTCACCATTCCCTTCCTGCTAGAATAGCTGCCCTATTTAGAACTTAAGCTCCATAAAGGTTTGCTGATGCACCCCAAGGGCCTAGAACAATAAAACTTTATTTATGGGCACTGAAATTGGAATTTAATATCCCTCACTAAACTCAACCCCAGGGTTTTACATTGTGTGCACTCAATAAATGCTCCTTAAACTGAAAACAAACTGATCTTTCATTCAGGTGAGTAGGGATTCAGTATCTATTGTAAGCCACGGAAAGCCAGGGAAATGGTTTCTATTAGAGGTGGCAAGTTGGAGGCGCCCTGGTAGGGTGTCCAACTCATCCTGGTTTACCCAGGACCCCGAGTTTTCGCACTGGAAATTCCAGGTCCTGGGAAGCCCTGAGTCCCAGACAAATCTTGACAGTTGTTTACTCCACAACTGTAAGGTAGATCCACACAGAGATGTGTTGTGAGTAGTCTGAAGGGTTAACAAGAATACTTTAAAGATGAAGATTTAAAATTATGAAACTCTTAGAAGAAAGTATAGGAGTAGACCCTTAGGACCTTGAGTTAGGCAGTGGTTTCTTAGACACAACATCCAAAGCACAAGTGACAAAAGAAAAAATTAGATACGTTGGACTATATCAAAGTTAAAAGCTTTTATGCCACAAAGGACACAATTAAGAGAAGACAACCCACGGCACGGGAGAAAATATTCTCGAATCATATCCCTGATAAGAGACTTACTTCAAACAACATAAAAAACTCGTCCAACTCAATAGTAAAAAAGACAACAACATAATTTAAAAACGGACAAATAATACGAATAGATATTTCTGCAAAGAAGATGTGTGGCTGGCCAATAAACACTTGAAAAAATGCTTAACATCGTTAGTCATGAGGGAAATGGAAATCAAAGTGACAAATCCCACCACGCCCACCGGAATGGCTAAAATTAAAAAGCCGGACAATAGCTAGTGTTGGTGAGCATGTGGGACTGGCCATTCCCCTCATCCACGGCTGCCGGGAAGGTAAAATGGGGCAGCCTCTGTGGAAAACAGTTCGGCAGTTTCTCAAAAATGGAAACACTGAGTTATCTCATGACCCCGTGATACCACTTAGAGGTATGTGCCCCTAAAAAATGAAAACGCAGTGCACACAGACCTTGTACACAAATGTTCATGGCATCATTATTTATAATACCGAAAAGTGGAAAACAACGCAAATGTTCATCAACTGGTCATCAAATTATATGCTTAAAAAGAGCAAATTGTGGGGTATGTAATTGCGTTTCAATAGAGCTGTTCTTTTTTTAAAAAAAAATAATAATTTTTTAATAATCATAACATTTGGCTTCCAAGTTGTTCAACAGTTAAAAGGAGAGATTTCACATAACAGGATCACAAGCTTCCTGGGGAAGAGGGAAGTTGTGTTCCTCAACCATTGTTCTGCCTTTTTCTCTGGCCACTAGCGACTGGGGCCTCCAGGCAGCCTGCCGGGCCCTATCAAGGCTGCAGTCAGCCTACAGCAAGCTTCCCACATTTAGATTCCCTCCCTGCTCTCTGGAGACTTTGGAGGCACACCCCCCCCCTGAGAACTGGGAGAACAGTACTTAGCACATCACAGGCATTTAAAAGATCTTACAGAATTAATGTTTTCTCTGCTTTCTTAGAAATATGGTTATAGCTTTCTAAAGCAGTGGCTTTCACCTTCGCGTGTCAGTCGGTAGCCCCCCAGAGGGCTTGTTAACATGCAGATGGCTGTCCCCCACCTCCAGAGTTTCTAATCCAGCAGGTCTGGGGGAAAGCCTGAGAGTTTCCATTTCGAACAGGCTCCCCGGTTCAACACTGACTCTGTTGCTCTGGGGACCATACTGAGCCCCCCTGTTCTAAAGTTGTATCTGGGTTAGATCATCTGCCAAGAAAAATACAACCCATGTTTGTTCAGACCTCTGATCTTTGAGACATCCTTGAGCAGATATGAATATTATAAAGGCAGTTACTTCCAGCTAACCACATTATCCATCTGTCTGGGAAATGGGGGCATGCCAAAAGCCAGATGGGTTTTATTTCACATCAGAGTAATGCATCACGATCTCTCACCTCAGAATCTTAAAACAAATCAATAGGGGCTGGAATAAAGACTGACAAGCTGCCCCTGAGCCTGAGATACTGACGATACAATTGTGTGTCATGTACAAGTGGTTCTCCTGTCAACTGTGTTCTAAATCCTCTTATTATTATTAAGGTAATATTCCACTAGTTATAAAAATGGCATTTAATTTTTAAAAAGGAACTTGTGGATTTAAATTCATAAATAGATTTGTATTTTTTTTTTCTTTCTCTGAAACTGGATAAAAAACCGAAAGGGGACAATAGACCTTTGGTGGTAGATCCCTGCTCTGCTAGCCAGGCTGGTAGGGTGGCAGTTCCACTCGGAGTCATTCCCAGGTCCCTGGCATTGTTCTGGGAGCTGTTAATTACCTACTGACTTTACCCTAGGAGCCAGTAGAAAGGGAAGGCTTGGCTAGGAGGTTAAGCCCTGTTAAAAAATGTAAAGGCTTACAACTTCAAAGAGTCCCTTGGTCATACGTCTCATTCTCCTATGAAGTACAAGATGTCTAATCTACAAGGAGAGAGGCCTGAAGAGGGCAGAGAGAACTTGTTTTTTCCTTCAATCCTGTCCTGTTTTTCTTCCTGCATTTTGGTAGGCTGGCTCAAAAGACCAACTCTAAAGCTCTCCTAATAAAACCATGATCCCTCAGACATTGCGTTGCGAGAGGGACATAAAATAAGCAAGAGGTAAATGTGAATCAGCAGGCAGGACGCCTATCGAGACCTGAGGACGAGATTATCAAGCAGAAGCCGTTCAAGGTATGAGTCAACATGGAAGAAGTGATGGTCTTTTCTCTGCAGTAGTGTGACTTGTATTTTCAATCTCTTTCATTCAAAGTGTTTCCTAATTTCCCTTGTTAATTCTTCTTTTACCTATTTATTATTTAGAAACACGTTATCTCATTTCCGTCGGTTTAGTGATTTCCCAAATTTCCTTCTGTTACTGATTTCTAATTTCATTGCATTGTGGTTGGAGAGCATACTTTGCATGGTTGCAATCTTTTTTAAGTTCGCTGAGACTTACTTTATGGTCTACCGTATGGTCTATCTTGGAGAATGCTCCATGTGCATTTGAGAAGCAAGTGTATTCTGCTGTTGTTGTGGGGAATGTTCTATAGATGTCTGCTAGATATGGTTGGTCTACAGTGTTGCTCAAACTTCTCTTTCTTGGATGATTTTCTGTCTGGTTGTTCTATCCGTTATTGAAAGTGGGGTATTGGAATCTCCAACTCTCCTCCTCCTCCTCCTCCTCTTCCTCCTCCTCCTCCTCCTTCTTCCTCTTCTCCTCCTCCTTCTTCCTCTCCTCCTCTTCCTTCTTCTCCTTCTTTTCCTTCTTCTCCTTCTTTTTTTAAGTAGGCTTCACACCCACCAGAACCCAACACAGGGCTTGAACTCACCACCCGGAGATCAAGACCTGAGCTGAGATCAAGAGTTGGATGCTCAACTGACTGAGCCATCCAGGTGCCCTTCCAACTATTATTCTTGAGTTGTCCATTTTCCCCTTCAATTCTGTCCTCTTTTTCTTCATGTATTTTGGGGCTGTGTTGTTAAGTGTGTGTATGCTTACAATTGTTATATCTTCTTGGTGGACTGACCCTTTTCTCATCATAAAATGACTTTCTTTGTCTCTAGTAACAATTTTTTTGGTCATAAAGTCTATTCTGTCTCAAATTTGCATAGTCACTTCAGCTGTCTTTTGGTTACTCTTTGCATGGCAAGACCTTTTCCATTCTTCTACTTTCAACCTATTTGTGTCTTTGAACCTAAAATGAAACTCTTGTAGGGGTGCCTGGGTGGCTCAGTCAGTTAAGCATCTGACTTTGGCTCAGGTCATGATCTCACACTTCATGAGTTCGAGCCCCACATTGGGTTCTGTGCTGACAGCTCAGAGCCTGGAACCTGCCTTGGATTCTGTGTCTCCCTCTCTTTCTGCCCCTCCCCTACTCACACTTCGTCTCTGTCTCTCTCTTTCAAAAATAAATAAGCATTAAAAAATAAATAAAATGAAATGAAACTCTTGTAGACAGCATACAGTTGGATCATATTGTTTTATCCATTCTGTCAATCTCTGGATTTTAGAGAGTTTAGTCCATTTACATTTAATGTGATCACTGATCATGTAGAAAACAAATTATGTTTTATGTCTATTTAGTTCCTCAATTCCCCCCATCATTGTCTGTTTTGTGTTAATATATGTTTTCTAGTATGCCGTTTTAATTCTTTTGTCATTTCCTTCACTGTATATATATTTTAGTCATTTCCTTAGTGGTTTCCTGAAGATTACCATTAACATCTCAATATATAACAATCTAGTTTGGATTAATACCAACTTAATTTCATTATTCTACAAAAACTTTGCCCTTGTGTATCTTCATTTCTCCCACCTTTTAAGTTGTTATGATACAAATTGCATCTTTTTTTTTTAAGTAGGCTCCATGCCCAGCACAGAGCCCAACATGGGGCTTGAACTCATGACCCTGAGCTCAAGACCTGAGCTGAGATCAAGAGTTGGACACTTAACTGACTGAGTCACTGAGGCACCCCACAAATTACATCTTTATGCATTGTGTGGGCACACAATGTTCAACATAGATTTATAATTATTACTTTATGTAGTTGCCTTTTAAGTCAGAAGACAAAAATGAGTTGCAAACAAAAAACACATTTTTCCATTTTTCATATTTACCTTTGAGTACCAAAGTTACCTTTGAGAGTATCTTTACAGATGCTCTTTATTTCTTCAGGTGGATTTGAATTACTAACTAGTGTCCTTTCATTTTATTTTTATTTTAAAAAATTTTAAAAAAAAATTTTTTTAACGTTTATTTATTTTTGAGACAGAGAGAGACAGAGCATGAACGGGGGAGGGTCAGAGAGAGAGGGAGACACAGAATCTGAAGCAGGCTCCATGCTCTGAGCAGTCAGCACAGAGCCTGACGCGGGGCTCGAACCCACATACCGCGAGATCATGACCCGAGCCGAAGTCGGATGCCCAACCGACTGAGCCACCCAGGCACCCCAAAAATTTTTAACGTTTATTTATTTTTGAGAGAGACAGAGACAAAATGCGAGTGGGTTGGGGCAGAGAGAGAGGGAGACACAGAATCCGAAGCAGGCTCCAGGCTCTGAGCTGTCATCACAGAGCCCGACGTCGGGCTCCAACTCACGAGCTGTGAGATCGCGACCTGAGCCGAAGTCGGACGCTCAACCGACTGAGCCACCCAGGTACCCCAGTGTCCTTTTATTTTAATCTGAAAGATTCCCTTTAGTATTTGTTGCAGGGCAAGACTGCTAGAAACAAATCTCAGTTTTTGCTTATCTGGTAATATCTTAATTTCTCCTTCATTTTTGAAGAGTAGTTTTGCCAGATGCAGAATTCTTGATCGACAGTTCTTTTTTCTTTTAGGACATTGAACATATCATCCAACTGCCTTCTGTTCCCTATGGTTTCTGATGAGAAATTAGTCGTTAATCTTTTGAGATTCCTTTTGTTTGAGAGTCACCTCTCTTTCTGCTTCCAAAATTATCTTTGTCTTTTGACAGCTTAATTATGTGTCTAGGTGTGAATCTCTTTGAATTTATCCTCCTTGGAGTTCCCTGAACTTCTTGGATGTGTAGAATTTATCCTCCTTGGAGTTCCCTGAACTTCTTGGATGTGTAGAATTTATCCTCCTTGGAGTTCCCTGAACTTCTTGGATGTGTTTCCCATCAAATTTTAGCCATCATTTTTTCAAATATTCTTTATGCCCCTTTCTTTTTCCTCTTTTCTGGGATTCCTATTGTGCATGTGTTACATGCTTGATGGTGTTCTATAGATCTCTAAGCCTCTGATCATTGTTCTTTCTTTATTTTTCTTTCTGTTCCTATAATGGATAATCTTGATTGATCTATTTTTGTGTTCACGAATTCTTTCTTCTGCCTGCTCAAATCTGTTGTGGAGTCCCTCTAGTGAATTTTCCATTTCAGTTATTCTTTCAAGTTCATAATTTCTATTTGATTTCCTTTTATAATTTCTATCTCTTTATTAGCGTCCTCTATTTGGTGAGACTTTGGTCTCATTCGTTCCTTTAGCTCTTTGAACCCATGTGTAGGGAAAACCTGCACAGTTTTCCTGAATTGGGAAAAGTCCAGCTCTCCTTCCAGGATTGTTCTTGTACTTTTCACACCACTACCAAACTCACCACACCTCTGTCACCAGATTTCTCATACCATGATCTCCCACACCCACCGATTCTCTGCAACATCAGCTGCATGTCTTACGATGTAACTCAATCCTGACACTGTCTACCTGGAGAGAATGTCAGATCCCACAGATGAAGGGCCCAGTCCCACAAAACTGCTTGCACCCCACTACAGATACCATCTGTAATTAGTAGGTCTCCAGGTTACCCGCAGCTTCT
The DNA here is from genome assembly GCF_018350215.1 of Panthera leo. Classification (NCBI taxonomy): domain Eukaryota; kingdom Metazoa; phylum Chordata; class Mammalia; order Carnivora; family Felidae; genus Panthera; species Panthera leo. The sequence continues at coordinate 17,908,206 of NC_056690.1, forward strand.
GTTCAATTTGGCTAAGAATTGGAGGTTCCCATTACCCCCTCCTCTGGTTCACTGAATTTGCTAGGGTGGGTCACAGAACTCAGGGAAATAGTTCCTTACATTCATCAGTTTATTAAAGGATACGGATGAACAGCCAGATGAATAAAGACATAGGGTGAAATACACAGGGTGAGGACTGTGAGGGTCCCATGTGTGCAGGAACTTCTGTTCCCACGGAGCTGGGATGCCTTTGCCAACCTGGAAGCTCTCCAAACCCCTACTTTTGGGATTTTATGGAGGCTTCTTCATATAAGCATGATCAATTATTAAGTCCTCCAGTCCCTCCTCTGGAGGATGAGGGGTAGAGCTGAAAGTTCCGAGCTTCTAATCATCCAGGAGCCATCCAGAGCCCATTCAGAATCACCTCAGTAGAACCAAAGACGCTCCTGGTGCTCGTATCACTTAGGAAAGTACAAAGGTTCCGGGAGCCCTGGGCCAGAAACTGGGGGCAGATACAAACACTTTGGAAAACTATCTGGCAGTTTCTTGAGGCAATGTGCTAAGGTCTTACAGGACTATTGTTTGAACAGGAGTGGGTGACTTTGAATGCCGTTCTTACCAGGGAAAAACAAAGAGAGGAATACAGTTACTGTTTGACAAGAATAAATTAACATCAAATAGGAGGAAACATACACGGTTAACCATATCTGAGTTCTGAAAGGCCTATTGAGGCTTGCGAGTTTAAGAGGGTGAATATACACAATGTACGAATTGATCAGCCATATAAATTAGATAATGATGACTGCATTTGCTAATTGCAAAGTATTTTTATAAAGGACTACCTAGGAAAGGTTAAATGTGGTCTTATTATGATTATGATCAGGATCTGAGGTAAGATGAGCCTAAAGGCTGAGTTTTAGGATCCCCCTGGAGACTGGAGATCAACCAGGATATGAGTTACAAACATTGCAACAATTCAGAACTATTGCATAAAGAAAGGCAAAATTTTACATATAGTCTTCTCTTAAAAATTGCTTTTCTAACTAGAAGAAATAAATGATCAGTATAGAAATTCAGATAACATGCAAAAGCGTTCAGAAGAAAATAAAAAATATATATTACTATATACCACAAAGAGATAACCAGACTTACTACTTTGGGAGTATACCTTCCAATCATTTTGTGATGCAGGGACACCCATACATAAATATCTTTTTATAAATTTGAGATCATACTGATCCTATGATAGCTTGCTTTTTCACTTTTTTTTTTTTACAAGTTTCTAATGAACATTTTTTACCAGAAGGGATGTCAATTTTGATACTGTTTCCCCTATGTTTTTCAGGTATTAAATTTTTAATTATTTTTTGAATAAATAATGCATGCCCATGGTACAAAATTCACAAAGGACGAAAGGATGTCTTTCCCTGTCCTCAGTAACATATTTTCCTTACAAGAGGCAGGCTGGGTTCCCAGTTTCTTTATTAGCCCTATATTTATAATCACTTAATTTTTATTCTCTCTTGCAAATAACAGCATTCCATTTCATTGTCCTGCACCTCACTGTTCTCTCTCAACGTCTTGGAATCTTAGAACCTTCCTTGTCAACCCACAAAGAGCTGGCTCATTATTTTCATAGTACACAGTACTAAGCTGTGTGGGGTTCCCATAATTTTGCTGAATATTTAGATTGCTTCCAATCTTTGAGTATTAGCAATAAGGCTGCAATAAATATCCTTATTCTTGTGTGTGTATGGTACCTACTTAGGTGACAGAATATGCAGATTTTTAATTTTTCTAAGTAGTTCAAACTGTCTAGGATGGAGATAGTCATTTACTCTCCCACAGGGATGCCCAAGAGTGCCTATTTCCTCATATAGTCGACATCACTGTGTGTTATATTTTTCATATTTCCAATCTGATATACATTCTATCAGAGAAAGGGAGAGACAGAGACAGAGAGATCAATTTTAAGGTATTGGCTCATATGATTGTAGAAATTAGCAAGCCCAAAATATTTCGGGTGGGCCAGCAAGGTAGAGACCCAGAGAAGAGCCAATATTGTAGTTCAAGTCTGAAGGCCATCTGCTAGCAGAATTTCCTCCTGCTTGGGGGCCATCAGTCTCTTTGTTCTCTTCAGATCTTCCACTGATTGGTTGCAACCCACTTATGTTAGGAAGGGCAATCGATTTTACTCAGAGTCTATAGATTTAAATATTAATCTCACCCAAAAAGACTCTCACAGAAATATCCGGAATAACCAAGTATCTGGGCACCAGGACCCAGCCAAGTTAACACATAAAATTAACCATCACACCCAGGGAAAAAGATGAGTTGCCTAAGTTCACGCAGTCCGCCAGATGGAAGTTTCAGTCTAGATCTAGAACCAAGGATCTCTTTATTTAAGCCCAGTTCACACCTGTAGTCCTAATATTATTAACACTACATTTGACTCCCCAAAGGGTCCAGTTTGAGCAAAGAAACCCTTTTCACCTCTACTTAACATTTAGAAATCTGAGATGATTCTTATCAACTTCATCCCATCCCCTTCTGGCCCTGGGGTCAACCCATAACTCATCTGGGGAGTTGGCTGATATGAGGGCCAACTCTGTGCTCAGAGGACTTCTGGGAAAAACAACAACAACAGGAGAGGAGGGCAGGAGAGTGCTGGAGTGCTGTTTGAGGGAGAATTTACCCATTTTTGAGTCATTTTGTTGTTACTGTTAGGTTTTTTGTTCGGGTTTTTTTTTGGGGGGGGGGTGGATAGTCTTATGAAGCAACCACAGCTTGTATCCTTCTGTTTTTATTTTCTCTGCCTGGAAATAAAAAGCAGGTGTTTCACACTTGTGAAAGGATTGTCTTGTTTTTCCAGAACAGGCATGTAGACCCAAAGCCAAGGAGAAAAGACACCAAATGCTACATAATCTACCTTGAGAGAGTTGCCAAACAAACCCAGCCATTTGTGCCAGTCTTGCCCTCAGGGTTTATTAAGAAGTGTTGGGTCAGTGTGGCTTTTGAGGAGAGGGGCACCGAGGTCTCTACTAATGAGAGTACTCCAAGGAAAAGTCTGTGTCAAACCCTGTATCAAGTTGTAAAGGCTGGAACGGAATTCAATACCTTTTTAAAATCAATCAATCAATCAGTCAGCCAATCAATTAATTAATTTAGAGAGCAGGGAAAGGGCAGAGAGAGAGGGAGAGCCCCAACGTGGGGCTCGATTTCACAAACTGGAAATCATGACCTGAACCGAAATCAAGAGTTAGATGCTCCACTGACTGAGCCACCCAGGCGCCCCTCGATGCTCTTTTTCATAGTCTACCTATGTGGTAGGAAAATACAGCACAATGATAACTTTTTAAAAATACTAAGAAGGCTCTCGTTTGGATTCCAGATCTTTCTTGTGGCTTTGTGTGACAACGCGATCACAATTTCTGAAGTCTGCCTTCTGAGACACAGGGGAGGTAGGAGAGAAAGTGGGAAAGGTATTCAGAGCTAGACTCCTCTCTCTCCGGGTCACTCCCTCTTCCGGAGTCTGGGAGAAGACTTTTGAATCACGTTTGAGTTTTAAATAAGAAAATAAACAGGACAGTGATTTAAATATTGAAATGAGATGGCAGTGGCTACAAAGTTGCGTTATTTAGGGACCTACTCCTTGGTGTCAAAGGACCAAGACTGACTGTAACAGGTGGGGGCAGTTGGGAAAACACCGCTTGGGGTTTTTATCCCGTGGAGGTTAGGATCTCAAATAAGCCATTTACCTGCAAAACAATCCCAGCAACTGAAAGATGCCTAAGGCTCTGACAGATAACCTTGTGATCTCCCAGGATGCTGCAAATCCTTGATCTGCCTGATGGATGTGAGAGCGGGCACTGCCTGGTTTCTGGGAGCAGTGTTATCAACATAAATTAGTAATTTGTCTTTATTTTTAAGAACTTCTATTAGTCAATGACAACCGCACCCATGCTGGTCAGATGAGCAGCGGGGGTCAGGCTGCAGGCATTGTTAACTTCATGGAATGAGGAGTACAGATCTTCCTTGACCTGTGATGCGGTTATGTTGCCCTAAACCCATCATAGGTGGAAAATATCCAAAGTCAAAAATGCATTTAATGCACCGACCCTACTGAACATCACAGCTTAGCCTAGCCTACCTTAAATGGACTCAGAACGCTTACGTTAGCCTACAGTTGGGCAAAATCATTTGGGAGTCTTGGATTTTAAAACTTTTCTCACTCTTGGTCAGTGGTTGCTAGGGCTGAAGGTTGGGGGAAGACTGGACTACAAAGGAACAGGAGGTAATTTTGTGTGTGTGTTGGGGGGGGGAAGGTTGTGGGAAGGTTCTATATCATGGTATCGATTGTGGTAGTGGTTACACGATTATGCATTTGCCAAAATTCACAAAACCAAATATAGTTGAGTCTTACTGTATACATTATACTTAATTTAAAAGGAACCCGACTATTTCTCAATTTTAATTTGTAATGGCATAAGTATAGTTAGATATAACCCACATGAACAAAAGCTCTCAATTTTTTTTTCAAGCTCAATTAATTTTTAAGTATACCAAGGGGTCCTGAGACCAAAAACTTTGAGAACCACTGAGCTAAAGCATTGATTTCTGTACTAAAGCAGGCGCCATCACTTGCTCTGGAGTTGGAGAAAGTGATTAAAAGGGAGGGCACACATTCTCTCTGGCTCTAATGCTGAAAAGCTGTGTTGTCCAATGTGGTAGCCACTGGCCATGAGCAGCTATGGAGCACATGAAAAAGGAGCTGGTTCAAATTAAGATGTACTTAGACAAAAAAAAAAAAAAAAAAAAAGAATGTAAATGGTCTCATTAATAATGCTTACAAAGAAATGACAATATTTTGGACATATCGGGTCAAGTAAAAGCTATTGCTAAAATTAGTTTCAGGGGCGGGCGGGGGAAAAAAAGAAAAATAAAATTAATTGGATTTTTTTTTTAACTTTCATGTGGCCATCAGATCATTTAAAATGTGACCTTGGTTGTATTTCAACCGTACAGCGCTCTTCTGGGGACACTCAGACTTCCCTGCCAATCTCCTTTCCTCCATTTACAAGCTACTTGTAAGCATCGTGGGTCTCCTGCGATGTGAAGTGTGGGTGCTGTGAAGGCTGAAAGTAATGCATGTGACGTACTCAGCAATGCACGCAAGTACACCTTATGTGTGGTGGCTGTTATCAAAGGCCTAGGTTTCTCCATTGATGCCGTCAGAGACGGACCACAGGCTCACTAAGGCCCTTCCTCTGCAACCTATGTCCACTCTGACGACAATAATAACTATTGGTGGCCGAGGCCTGATCCCCGCTTTCGGGCTGGGCTGCCCTCTTCATAACGAAGAAAATTAAAATGACCCCAGGGGCTGGAAGTGGGACATCTGTATGTAAAACGAACGGAGCCCGAACAAAACTTGAAAAACCAAGCGGGCCGCAGGGCCTCCCTCGGTAACTGACGCCCGCGCGCGTTGCTAAGCGGGGAAAAAGAAAAACAAGGATGTGGTCCGTCGTCTCTTGTTCTCCGGCGGCGGCTGCTTCCGGTTCTCCGGGGAGCCGGTCCCCGGCCTACCTTCCCCGGAGGAGCTGGGACTGTGGCCGCGGGTTCCGCCGCCTCGGGAGCCTTCGGAGCCCTCAGTCCAGCGAGGTGGTGGCGGCGGGGGGCGCGGCGGCGGGTCTCCCGCGCGGCCGCGATGCTGAGCTCCCGGGCCCAGGCGGCGATGACCGCGGCCGACAGGGCCATCCAGCGCTTCCTGCGGACCGGGGCGGCCGTCAGGTGAGCCTGGGGGGGGGCGGGGAGGGGGCGGCCGGAGAGGCCGGGGCCAGGGTCCCCAGCCTGGGCCTGTGGGGGCCTTTTCACGGCCCTGGCAGGGTCCCCGGGGCCGGAGCGAGCATTCTGGAGGTTTCTGCGTCGGGCTTGGTAGGAGACCCAGGCCCCGAGGCGGGACGGGGGATGGGCCTCCAGGGCCTCCAGTTGTTCGGCAACGCAGTTCTGTCAGCCCTCCCCAGTTCTGCTAGCGCCCCAAATTCTCTCAGCGCCCTGCCCTCCCATCCCCGCCCGCCACTGCCTCCTCCAATCCTGTCCTTGTCTCCAGAACTTCAGACACCCTCGGGCTCATCAAAGCCCCGAATTCTGCCAGTGCCCCTCAGACCTCTCAGGGCCTCGCAGGCCTCCCAGGACCCCTTAATCCTTTCAGGGCACCCCCAGTCCTTCCGGACTCCCCAGCCATGTCAGTTCCTGGTCTGCCGGCGCTCCCCAATCCTGCCACGGTGCTCTCACGCCCTGCAAAGCACCCCGGGTCTTCCTCGATTTGGGCAGTACCCCTATTCCTGTTGCCCCCCACCCCTCACCGCCTAGTTAAGCCAGGGATCGCTGATTCTCAGTCTTATTAGTGAATCTCTATCTTGCAAGAGTCCCTGAACCGATCAGCACCCCTTAACCTGTGAAGGCTTCCAGTCCTGGTATGGTCTCCCATTCCTGCTAGGAACCCCAATAGTATGGGTCCCCCAATCGTGTCAGGGTCCCTATTTCCCTTCTCTTACTCATCCTCCCACAGGCTCCAGGCTTGAGAGCTGAGCGCTGCACCCCCATTCCTGACCCTAAATGACTGAGACCTGCCACTCATCTCAGCTTCCTTCCTCCGGAACTGGAGCAGGTTTAGGGAGCTCCCAGGGCTGGGAGCCCTCAGCGGCCGTCCTGTCCAGTGCCCCCATTCTGCAGGTGGCAAACAGGCCCCGAGTCGGCTTTGCCTACAGCTGACCTCACAGTAGAGCTGGGGGAGAAGACAGGTCTTTTTACTCCCAGACCCCACTACTCTCCTCGGGTTGTCATTTTGCAGGGGAATGGGGTTTCCGGAGTCACCATGTGCTGGGGTTTTTGTCCATACCCTGCGGAGGACCTGGGCAAGCCCCCCGCTCCCATCCCTTCGACGCTCTGTCCTTCAGGTTCCCGCACAAGGTTTGTGGTTTCCAGCACAGACCCGGCAGCCTGACGGGCGGGCATGCGCTCAGATCCCCGCGGCCTCTCTCACTTTGACGGAGTTGGCTCGTCTCTTGGTTTCCTCATCCGTGAAAATGGAGATGATAATAAAATCTACCTCTGTGGGATTGTTCTGAGGATGGGATAAGATCATCACAGTGCCTGGCATAGAGTATGCACCCCTAAATATTGGTGTTTGGTTAGGGGCGCCTGGGTGGCTCAGTCGGTTGAGCGGCCGACTTCGGCTGTGGTCATGATCTCACCGTTCCTGGGTTCGAGCCCCCTGTCGGGCTCTGTGCTGACAGCTCAGAGCCCGGAACCTGCTTCGGATTCTGTGTCTGTCTCTCTCTCTGCCCTCCTCTGCTCATGCTCAGTCTCTCTCACAAAAATCAATAAACATTAAAAAAAACTTTTTTTATGCTTTCAGTGATGGTTCTTTTTAACCTTTCAGGGCAGTTTCGTTAACGCACCTGTTGTGTGGAAGTCAGCACAGTAGTGCGCGAAGAAATTCAAGAATAGCTTTCACAAATGAAATTGAGATTATAATACTTAATAATTGTAGCAGCTAACGTTTATTAAGCCCTCTGGTTTGTTTTTTTTTTAATATTTACTTACTTTGAGAGAGAGCATGTGAGCGTGGGAGGGGCAGAAGGTGAGAGAATCACAAGCAGGCTCCACGCTCAGCATGGAGTCCCGACGCGGGGCTCGATCTCACAACTGTGAGATCACGACCTGAGCTGCTCTCAAGAGTTGGGTGCTTAACTGACTGAGGCACCCAGGCTCCCCGAGCCCTTACTTTGCATCCTGTGCATTAGTGCTTGTTTGATTCTGAGAATTCCATGAGCTGGATCTCGTGATTGTGCCCATTGCACAGGTAACAGAACCGAGGCTGCGAAAGTGGAAAGACGCCCTGAGGAATAGAAAAACCAGAATTGAGTCAGATTAATGCACCTGTCCTTTCCTAATCCAGCTCTGTGCATGTTCTATGGACTCTGTCTTAGGAGAACAAAGATTGATTTGGAATTCCGTTATCAGTTATGCATCGTATTAGTTGTGACCTTAGGGAGGTGTTGGTTGTTGGAGACAGAGTTACTCATATCACTAGTGACTCCTCATCGAGTTAATGTTGACTGAGCTGAGCTCAAAACAATGTTCACGGGAGCCAAATATTGGCATAAGAATATATTACACACACATATATACACATATCTAACACATATATGCCAGTATATGTTGTATGTATGTGTATACACACACACACACACACACACACACATAGTTTGTCTTATTTGGTGGAAATACATAACTTTGCATAAAAACAGTGTTTTAAATTGCTGAAATGTCTTCGTTTGTAGTAAAATAACTTCAGTGTTTAAGCCAAGCCTCAAATTAAGAAATTTTTAATTTAGTAAATGTTTAGTAGATCGGTTATGCTATATATAGTATGCCCCTTCCCTATTTAGTATTTCTATATGTTGTCTCCAGTATCCAGTCATTCAGTAAATATTATTAGGAACCTGTTAGTTGCCAGGCATGATCTAGAGACTTGGGATATGCCAGTGAGTAAAAGAGACAAAGATCTCTGCCCACGGGGACTTGCATTCCAGGGGGGGAGACAGACAATAGCCCTAGTTAATGAGTGAATGTTACATTAGAAGGTGGTAAAAAGAAAAAGCAGAACTGGGTAAAAGGAACCAGGAGTACAGGTTCTAATTGTTGGTTAGAAGTGAAGGGGAGGGGGCGCCTGGGTGGCTCAGTTGGCTAAGTGTCCCACTTTGGCCCAGATGACATGATCTCATGGCTCTTGAGTTCGAGCCCCACATCATGATCTCAGGGCTCCACGTGAGCCCGGTGTCAGGCTCTGTGCTGACAGCTCAGAGCCTAGAGCCTGTTTCGGATTCTGTCTCCCTCTCTCTCTGCCCCTTCCCCGCTTGCACCCTGTGTCTCTCAAAAATAAATAAACATTAAAAAAAATGAAAAAAAAAAAAAGAGATGAAGGGGAGGTAAAAGAGAGCCATGCAGTGATCCGGCAGGGGGGAGCATTCTAGGCAGAGGGAGGAGCAGTGCAAAGGTCCTGAGGTGGCCGGTGTGATAGCAGCGTGGGAGGCAGAGTAAGGGGAGAACCTTGGCATGCCCCCTGAGGGAGATGGGGCTTCTGTGCTCTGACTTCGGTTTTAAATCCTGACGTCTGAACGTGCTGATTTTCAAGACATAATCCTAACAGTATCATTACTTCAACTTGAAAGGGAGGTGTTTGGTGGGCCGTTGGGTTATTTTGATGAAATGTTATTTCTGTGCACCTGTGTCTATAGTCATACGTATTGTGTCCATGATGAGGGAAGAGTGTAAGCCTATTTTCTTTTTTAGATATAAAGTCATGAAGAACTGGGGTGTTATAGGGGGACTTGCTGCTGCCCTTGCCGCAGGGATCTATGTGATTTGGGGTCCCATTACAGAAAGAAAGAAGCGTAGAAAAGGTAAGAATGAGGTCATCGCAGCCTAGTCTGTGCACTTGACCCCAGCCCTTCCCGTCCCAAAACAGTACAAAAAAGGGAGGGTTTTGTTGTTGTTCTTGTGGTTGTTCTCTTGTATCTTCGGTTTCCGAACAGTACTTTCTTTTAAAGAGAAGTTCATTTTAACGACTCATTATTTTAGACCCTGTAGTGAAAAGATTTCTGTTTCACCCCCTCTACAGTCTCGAGTTTGAGACGTGCTCCGTAATGAAAAAGTTCACGTGGCTGTTCTCCTTAACGTGGTACTCGTGTTGTTCAGTGCCACAACTGACTCATTGTGTGACGCGTTTGTGGGTTCACTGACCCGCAGCTAGTCACGAGTAAACGTTTCAAGTTAGTGTCTTTAATACAAAATTCTCTTTCCTTAAAAAAGCACCCCCTCTTGTAAATGCTGCTCTCACTGTGTTGATTAAAAGTCAGCAACAACAAGCAAACCAAAAAGGGGATAGGTGGAACAAAATGTTGATCGTTGTTAAATCTGGGGGTGGTTCCAATTAGAGTCCGTTACGTATCCTCTCTTCTTTTGTGCACGTTTGAGAACTTTGCATTAAAGAAAAGTTTCTTAAAAAGGTTTCAGCAGAAGAGGGAAGTACGTCAGGTTTTGTTGATCTCTTTGCAGAAAGACTGATCACAGTTGCTATGGTGGTGTCTTTCGAACTGATTCTAAGAACAAGATCATTGTCCTGGGGAGCAACAAAAGAACAATTGTTTTCTTCTGTTCTGAGAAACGTTGCTTTCTTATCAAAGGAGGGAGAAAAGGGGCGAAAGAGAGAGATGTTGTTACTAAGTGTTTTTGTACACTCAGCGTAAACCAAACTGTGCCAGACACCGTGGCGGCCTTCAGATGTAACACGTGACAGGGGACCTCCTTCTGTCGCTTACAGTCTCCTGAAGGAGCCACACTAGGACCGGGCCTCGGCGCGGATCGAATGCCTGGCCCCCGATGTCAGTGGGCACGGACTTTGTGAGATTGGGATTTTAAACTCCAGGCCACAGTGCAGAAACTCTGGCTCCCAAATGGGAGAGAAAAAAAGAGCCGGTCCCATGTGATGTGCTGTTGTCTTCTTCCCCCGACTTTTTCAGGGCTGGTGCCCGGGCTGGTCAACTTAGGGAACACCTGCTTCATGAACTCCCTGCTGCAAGGCTTGTCTGCCTGCCCCGCTTTCATCAAGTGGCTGGAAGAGTTTACCACCCAGTACACCAGGGATCAGAAGGAGCCCCCCCCACACCAGTATTTATCCTTAACCTTGTTGCACCTCCTCAAAGGTATCTAACTGGGAATTTAAAGGGGATTGTGTGCGTTTTGAAAGCAGCAGCCCAGGTGACAGGCAAAGGGTTAATAGCCTTTGTGTGAAAAAAGATCGTACAGATCGTTATAGAAAACAAACAAACAAAACACGGAGGGTCCAGTAGATACAAACAGCTGTTTTTTTAATTAAAGATGTAGCCATTTATTTTTAAATTATCATCAGCTTATTAATAGCTTTTTTAGGGAAGAAAACACATCCACTGCCACTTAAGCATTTTGATGGTGAGAAGTACTCTGGTTTATTAAAGTTTAAAGAAAAGAAGTGTCTTAGCCTAAGAGGTAAGGTAATTCGCAGAAGAAATAGTACAGATTGTATGCAGGTTCACAGTGTTATCTAACAGACCCTCAAATAGTCAACGTGGCCATCATCGGAGAAATATAAATAGCATACTGGAGGGGTTATCGTTGTTTTGCTTGTCAGCAAAGACTGAACAATCCACAGTTCTGATGGGTGACGTGTTCACATGTGCTGGTGGTGGTGTAACGTAGGGCAGACTTTCTGGAAAGCAGCTTGGAACCACACAGTGATAGCTTGCAAAATGCCCGGTTCCATTTGACCTAATAATTCTGCCGACCGTGATTTGCACTCGCCTGAAATGGAATTCTGAGAGCAAGCCAGTTTAGGAATGGCTGAACAGCAACCCCGAGCTTGGGAAGTCACATATATAACAGTCTTGGTAAAGGGTGTATCGGTAAAGGAAATCACCAGTCCAACTTCATTTTTAGGCCAGTTCTTTTGACTGTAGAACGAGTTTTTCCTCCCATAACATCTGTTAACATCCCAAGGACATTCCACAGAACACGATTTGGGAAATGCTATTGTATGTACAAAGATCTCCCAACACGTTGTTACAAAGGGGGGCAGGGGGTAGAAAATGTCGATGTCCAGCAGTAGAATGATTAAGCAGTCAACGAAATATTACGTAGCTGTTATGAATCATCTTTATAAAGTGTTGTGTTGTATTGTTTTTTTAATTTGGGAGAGGCATAGGCTATAATACCGACTTTAAAAAGAGCAGTGTTCAAAATACGATGTAATTTGACTTCAGCAAAGCAAAAATGTCCACAGATAAAGGCCGGACAGGCCGTTTTGGTCTTGTGCAATTGACAGTTTGGGAACATTAAGAGAAAACAAAACAACCATATTTCTATAGCTTACTCTCACAGTCAGGAAGAAAATGGATTTAAAAAACAGCTCATTGTTGCTTCACTGGGGTGTTTTCCCCGGTGAGCCCAGCCTGACACGGAAAGCGAGTTCTACTGTTCTGTATAACAGGCAGTTTGAAAATAATTTCTTCTAGGGGTGCCTGGGTGCCTCAGTCGGTTGAGCGTCCCACTTCGGCTCAGGTCATGATCTCATGGTTCATGGGTTTGAGCCCCACGTTGGGCTCTGTTTTGACAGCTCAGAGCCTGGAGCCTGCTTTGGATTCTGTGTCTCCCTCTCTCTCTGCTCCTCCCCCGCTCACGCTCTCTTTCTGTCTCTCTCAAACATAAACACAAATAAAAAAATTTAAAAAAATCTTCTACTACCCTGTTAAAAATAAATACCATTCCAGAGTGAAAAGCTGAAATGTCCCTACAGGCAGTATAATGCAGGTTCAGGAGCCGTCCTAGCGTGACCTCCGGTCTCCCCTTTTCACACGCGTGATGCTGTGCTGGGAGCCAGAGCCGTGCAGGGCCACTCCACCTCAGTCTGTTCTCCCCTCTCTGTGTCTGCTTCTCAGTGACTTTTTATTTTGGTTTTTAGAGGTAATTTTTAATTATACAAGTAATGCATGAACAAATTCTCCTTGTAAAAAATTAAACCATTACATAAGGCCATAGTTCCCTTTATCACTGCCCCAATCCTGTTCCCCTCCTTTCTTCACAAAGTAAAATATAAGTGTATCCTTCCAGGCTGTTTTCTACGCATTGAAATATGTTTTTAAGTACCCACAAAAATTATATATTGTCTCATTTATGTTTTTTCCTAAGCAAATAATATAATACATATTGGAGAAATGTCCATGTCCCTACATATAGCTTTACCTCCTTCATTTTTTTTCTCTTTTGTGAGTTTATTGGCGTTCTGTCTTCTGTGAATTGCCTACTCATTTCCCTTGCCCAGTTTTTTGTTTTTGGGGTTTTTTTTAACTAAAAAAATTTTTTTTATTTATTCATGTTTTTGAAAGAGCAGGGGAGGGACAGAAAGGGAGAATCCCAAGCAGACTGCACTGCCAGCGCGGAGGTCGAGGTGGGGCTCGAACCTGCAAACCGCAGGATCGTGACTTGAGCCAAAATCAAGAGTCGGATGTTTAACAGACTAAGCCACCCAGGCGCCCCTCCGTTGCCCAGTTTTTAAAAATTGCGGCAAGATACCCATAACATAAAATTTACCATCTTAACCGTTTTTAAGTGCACATTTATGTGGCACTGAGTACATTCACATTGCTCTGCAACCATACCCGTCTTCATCACCAGAACTTTTCCATCATCCCATATCGAAATTCTGTATCCGTTAGGTAGTGACTTCCCATTCTCCTCTGTCCCCAGACCCTGGAAACCACTATTTTACTCCCTGTCTCTGAGTTTGACTCTGTATCTCATAGAAGTGGAGTCATAGAATATTTGTCCTTGTGTGTCCGGCTTGTTTCACTCAGCACAGTGTCCTTGAAGTTCATCCGTGTGGTAGCAGGTGTCAGAATTCTGTTCCTTTTTAAGGCTAAATATGAATAATGCTCCATTGTATGTACATACCACATTTTGTTCATCCATTCATAAGTCAAGGGACGTGTGGGTTGTTTCCACCTTTGGCTTTTGTGAATGATGCTGCTGTGAACGCGGGTGTGCAGATACCTACCTACTCGTGTCCCTGCTTTTTATTGTTTTGGTTGTATACCTCCAAGTGGGATTGCTGCACCAAATGGTCATTCTGTTTAATGTTTTTTTTTTTTTTTAAATTTTTTTTTTTTTCAACGTTTATTTATTTTTGGGACAGAGAGAGACAGAGCATGAACGGGGGAGGGACAGACAGAGAGGGAGACACAGAATCGGAAACAGGCTCCAGGCTCTGAGCCATCAGCCCAGAGCCTGACGCAGGGCTCGAACTCACGGACCGTGAGACGGACCGTGAGATCGTGACCTGGCTGAAGTCGGACGCTCAACCGACTGCGCCACCCAGGCGCCCCTCTGTTTAATGTTTTTGAGGAACCACTATACCGTTTTCCAGAGCAGCTGCACCAGTTTGCATTCACACCAACAGGTGTGCAGAGGGTTCCAGTTCTCCACCTCCTCGCTCACGCTCGTTATTGTCTGTCTTTTTGATAGTAGCCATAATGGGCGTGAAGTGATTTCTCATTGTGGTTTTGATCTGCATTTCCCTACTGATAAGCGATGTTGCGCGTAAGTTTTTGTGTGGCCATTTGTATAGTTGTTTTGATCGTTTTGTTTTTTTTTTTTTATAAATGTCTACTCAAGTCCCTTGTCCATTTTTGAATTGGGTCGTCTGTATTTTTGTTGTTGTTGAGTTTGGGGAGCTTTTAACACATTCTGGATATCAGTCCCTTATCAGATATGTGATTTGCAAACCTCATTCACTTTCACAATTGTGCAGTATCCAGAACGTCAGGATACCTCAGTTTATTTAGCTGTTGGCTTCCGGTGCCTTGTGGTCATAGATGGGCCCCAGCGAATGGTCTTGTACGTGCCCCTAGTGCACACGGGCCTGTGTTTGCCTGCAGTAGATCCTGAGAAAGTCAGACTGCTAGGACATGAATCATAGGACATGAAAATTAGTAGATATTGCTAAATCACCTCGTGGGATTTTAAGCAAAATTAGGCTAAAGGAGACATTAAAATTTTCCTTGAGAGGAAAAAAGCTACCACACAGGCTGCTTGAGGGGCGTAAGAGGAAGAAGGAGGTTCGGTTGCTGTCCTAATGGGCGCCCTTTGTTCTGTAGGATAAAGATGTGACACCAGGGTCCTCAGTGCTAAGAGGAGCCTCGGGACTTAGCACTGGTTCCCCGGGCTGCTGCTTCTCCACAGGCTACCCACCCCAAAGTCCCCACCACGTTCAGGCTCCTGAGTCAGAGCCAGAAGTGTCCAAAGGACTGTCTCCAGTTTACCAACTGCAAATTAAAGAGAAGCAACAGGCTGGCTTAGTCGGTCTGGAGGTAGTTGAACTCGGGAAACTGCACAGAGGTGGCGGGCCCCTGTATTTTTATGTCCCACACTCTGTCTAGCAGCGCTGGGCCGGCGAGGCATGCGATGGAAGGGGGCCGTCAGGATCAGGAGTCCTCAAACTCTGGCCCGTGGGTCAGGTCTGCTCCGCGGCCTGTTTTTGCAAATAAAGTTTTATTCAAACAGCCATGCCCACTTACTTGCGGTCTGGCTGCCTTGGTGCCACAGCAGCAGAGTTGAGGAGTCGCGGCAGAGCCCACAGAGCCTAAAATGCCTACCGTCAGACCCGTTACAGAAACAGCTTGCCAACCCTTGATCCAGCTGTGATGACAGTATAGACTCGTGAGCCCGTCACACGTTCATTTTTGTTTGTTAGGCTTGGTTTTACATATGACTGAAAAGTGAACTACTCAGCAGACCCTTTCATGCTGCCCCGTAGAGCTTGTCCCGTGATGATCAGAAACTCCAGTGCAGACAGATACTAGCAGAGGCCCCGTGGCCCCAGAGAGAGTCCTGTTGGGTGGGGTGGGGCGAGGGGGTTAAGCACTGAGTGTGGGTTGGACTAGATGAAGTCTTGAGGGGCCTCCCGCCCTCAGAGTTGTGAGTTAAAATCATTTCATTCAGGAGGAATCTCGCAACAATTTATATCGATGACGATAATTCAAATAGCCGAAATCAATTACTTCATTTAAATGCTATAGCCTCATGAAAGATCACATTCCTTCAGCAGATACACGGTGCCTAACAGCCCTCTGTGCATTGGTTGAGGCTACAAAGAGGAATAATGAAAGAACTATAACTCAAGGTGGATTTTACAGCGAGAGGCTTAATTAGCTTTGATATGTTGTGCAGGACAGGTTTCCTGGCTTGTTGTTAGGCTAGTGAATTTACTAATGGCGTCACCTTTTTGGTTTCCAGCTTTGTCCTGCCAAGAAGTTACTGACGATGAGGTCTTAGATGCGAGCTGCTTGTTGGATGTCTTAAGAATGTACAGATGGCAGATCTCTTCATTTGAAGAACAGGTGAACCTCCCATTCTGCCCACTAACGCGCTGGGGCCTGAGCTCGCGATGACGGCTGAAAAGTAGCCTCGTTGCTAAGGCATGAAGAAAAAATGCCAGTATCGACCTTGCGCTCGCCTGGCCTCAGTGTACATTTCTGTGGCATTCTAGCCTGCCTTAGTATTCTGGGACCAGATCGCAAGTTCTGTTCCCATTCTCGCGATCAGAGGAGAAATGCAGCGGGTTTTGTTTGTTTCTTACCCGTTGGGTGGAAAGGTTAGCAGGATAGGGCAGGAACACCTCATTACCAAAGAGCCAACCTCTTTTTTGTTCTGGAGTGACTTTGCATGTCATTGGATACCAGGGCCACCTGGATCTTTCAGAGAGAGGTGGGTGGCTTTACCTTTGGGGCTCAGAGGGGCTTTTTTGAACCACACCCCCATTTTTAAAAAGAAATCCGTTTTTAGAGGCTAGATGAATTGAAGTAGCCCCAGACCTTGAGCAGCTGTCATATGCACCCCCAGGGCCTTCTTCCAGCCACTCGTACTCCCTTTCCCACAACTGCAGGGTCACTGCCTTTTTTGGTCCTGACCACACCCCACCCCCTCAGACCGCTGCTATTGCCCACGGTGAGTCTGAGACCGAAGCTGAGAGTTAAGTTGTAGGGACAGGGTGTTTAGCTTCCGGTGATGTGCTGGTACGGCCTCCCTGGCTACCTTTCCAGGACGGTCTCGGGACCAGCTTTGCGTGGGCGGCTTCTGCCTCCACCATCCAGATAATAGACCCGAGAAATGGGAGACAGCCGTGGGTCCTCACAAGGGTGGGGCGGGAGTGAAATGCGTTTAAAAACGCTGAAAAGTGAGGGGGGAAGGCTTCCCAGCCCCCCTTGTTTTTAAAGACTACCTCTGTTTCCAGTTCAGTCTGAAGCTGCACAGGCATTACTTTGTAAACCGGGTGTTGATGCTCTTTCTACTTCCTTACAACGCATCTCGACGAATCCCTTGTATGTTGAAATGTTTCTCCATTTAGAAATTCTTACTAAATCCTCCTCTGGTAACTGGCACGATTTAGCTGCATTTTCCTCTCTCTAACCCGAGAGAATGGCTGAGATGTAGTCCCAGGGACATCGGATGCCTTTGCTAAGTCGTGCTTGTCTGTCAAGGACCCTTGACTGCAGTCCCAGTTACTCCTTGGATGTATTTCCAGCAGCTTCAGCAGGTAGCAGTCACTGAGCCCTGCGCTGTGCACGGGAAAGAGGCAAGCATGGCTGGCCGCCAGCCTCTTGCCCTCTGGAGGCAGCCAGAGCTACTGGCCCAGGGCCTTGTCCGCATCTCCGCTTTACTGACCTAGTCGGTCAGCAGCAGACTCGCACCGTCAACCACTCTTCAGGGTCTAGAGCCAGGGCTGTGGCAGCTGCGTTGGGCCACTGTGCCTCCGTTGAGTTCTCTGATTTAATCCTCACTACGACCGCGTCAGGACTCACGGTCACTGTCCCCGTCTTGCGGATGAGTACACCGAGGTTCGGAGGAGCAGGGTGGCTTGCCCGAAGTCACACGGCTCTCTGAGTGGCAGAGCCAGGGCTGGAGCCCCGCTGGTGCTAAAGTGCCCGCCGAAGCCCCGCCCTCGTCTGCGATACCTTCCTTTCCTCGAGGCCGAGGAGCTCCGTGGCTCACAGACCCGATAGGGTTGGGTCTGACGGCATCTTGTCTTGAGATTTTTCCCTCTGGCGAACCCCTGCTCCAGCTTCAAGGGTTGGTCCAGACGCCTTGTCTGTGAGCTGCCCTGGAAAAGCTGGTCCCTTTCAGGCTGCGGCAGCGTCACTCGATAAATAGCCAGGCTGCCGCGTCCACCCCTGGGTTGTGCGTCCTTCGAGGGCCTTGCCCTTTAGCTTTGTACCTCCATCACTCTCCATCATGGCCATTCATAGCCTAGGAGGGGCTTCATTTATACGTGCAACAAATATTTATTTTTTTTTAAGTTTACATCCAAGTTAGTTAGCATGTAGCGCAATGATGATTTCAGGCGTAGAATCCAGTGGTTCGTCCCCTGCAACAAATACCTATCGAATGCCTGCCTCAGGCAGGGCTTGTGCGGGGCCTGGGGTTCTAGCGGCAAACATGGCTTGCAGGTTTCTGTGGACAGTAAAGAGGTCATTTCAAAATGTGCTAACCACAAGATAAGCGTGCCGATGTGACAGTGACCGTGCGAGTGTCAGGGGCCTGGCGCTGGCGGGGAGAGAAGAGCAGTGGGGGGACTCCTTCAGGTAGAGAAGACTCTTCTGGAGACCCGAGATTTTTGCTGGGACCTGAAGTCTGAAACGAAGTGAGTCCTGTGAAGAGCCTAGGTGCGGGGCGAAAGCCTCGAGGCTGCGGTGTTTGGGAAGGACAGGGAGGTCGGTGTGGCTGGGGCCGGCGGCAGCAGAGCCGCGGAGGGGAGGGCGCTCGGACGGTGGCAGGGGGCGGGTTGCGCGGGGCCCCCGGTGCCCTGGGCCGGAGGGGCGTTTCTACTCGGTGTGCAGTGGGGGAACCACTGGAGGCTTTATAGGCACCCGCCGTGACCTGATTTATGTGTGAACGGCACGTGCTGTACCCGAGGGACCGGAGCCGGGCAGAGGGAGCAGAGAGGGAAGTGGAGAGGCCAGAACAGGTGTCCGGGCCGGGGATGGCCTGCCTCGGAGGCAGGGGAGGCAGAGAGGGTTGGGGCAGGGGAGACAGAGTCCTCTGGGATTCGGGCTGTGTCTCGGGTAGAGGACCCGCTGCACCGGCTGGGGGGGGAGGGGGCTGAGTCGGGGAGAGTCCCCGCGGGAGGGTCTCCTTGCGCAGGTGCCTTTCCGGCAGAAACGTGAAGGATGAGAAGGGGCCCTGTGTGAAGATGTGGGCCGGCCGCTCAGGCCGGAGTGCAAAGGACAGGCCTGAGATGGGAAACAAGGAAGGAAATTGTGAGCCGGGCTATAGCGTGGACGGGCCTTGAGGACATTGTGCTGAGTGTAGCAAGCCGGTCACAGAAGGACAAATACTGTGTGATTCCTTCTGTGAGTTTCTGAGAGGCCAGATTTTGCGAGACCGAGAGTGGAATGGTGGGTGTCCAGGCCCAGGGAGGAAGGGGCTGGGAGTTGATATTTGACTGGAACAGAGTTTCAGTTGGGGAAGCTGGGACGGTTCGGAGAATGGGCCGTGGTGACGGTGACACGACGTGTGGACGTACCTAACCCTGTGGAACTGTACGCTTCAAAATGGTTAAAGCCGTAACGTTTATGTGATGTGTTTGTTTTACCACCACCACAACAAAAGTAGGCGGGGCGGAGGTCAGGGCCATGTTGACAAAGCTGAGACAGGCTGGGAGGTGGCAGGTGTGAAGGCAGCCCTGTGCCCCAAGCTTGCTTTCCTCCTCTCTCCCCTTGAGCCTCTTAGTCGAAGGGCCTTTACGGGGAAGGTGTCGGGGAGGTAGCTGTCGATGGGCTGAACGTTGAGAAGGTGGGGGGCAGATTCTGCCCCCGTGGCTGCAGGTGTGCCTGGTGGTCCACGCAGGGCGGTTCTGATGCGGCCCCAGCCTCCTCGGGCCTCTCTGAGGCAGCTTTGCCCCGTGACAGGATGCCCACGAGTTATTCCACGTCATTACCTCGTCCTTGGAAGATGAGCGGGACCGGCAGCCCCGGGTCACACATTTGTTTGATGTGCGCTCCCTGGAGGTAAGTCATTGATCCTCTCAACACGCGTATGTGGTTCGTGCATATTTAATAGGTATAGGGAGCACAAGTGTAACCTTTGCACCACTTTCAACTCCACAGTAAGTCTCGGGGCGCCCGGGTGGCCCAGTCGGTTAAGCATCCGGCTCTTGGTGTCGGCTAAGGTCATGATCTCACGGTTGTGGGACCGAGCCCCGCGTCGGGCACTGTGCTGGGCTTGGGCCCTGTTTGGGATGCTCTTTCTCCCTCTGCCCCTCCCTCCGTGCGTGCACATGCGCACACTCCGTCTCTCTCTGTCAAAAAAAAAAGTCTCAATAAAAATTACTAGTGGGAGGGGGCTGGGGGATTGTCTTAAGCTGTAAACTTTGCAATTGGTGACTTTGGTTAGGGTGCCAAGCCTCTTTAAAATGATTCATTACTACGATTTGTATTGGCTTTGAGAAGAAAAGGTATTTCTTCCCCCTTGCCCCCCCCCCCATCTAATCTAGGGAACAAGGAGCCATAGGAATGCTAAATGAATCCTCATTTCCCTAGAACACTATAGATATTAGGGAGTTGGTAAAAGTTAACTAGCAAAGGGATGGGAGGGAATATTCCAGAGAGAGGAAACGTGTTTTGATTGCATTTGATGATTGGGTACAGTCACCAACCAGAGAGGATCACCAGGGCTGCTTTTAGGATCTCTTGTTAAAAGTCGGGTTTAAGTGGGGCCATGAGCAGAGAAGCTTGTAAGCTTTAGGAGCAGCGTGAGGGTGGTAGAAGGGATTGCGGCTGGGTTTTCAGTCTGTTTTCATTCTTCTTTTTTCCCTACAGCAGCAGCCAGAGATAACTCCTAAACAAATAACCTGCCGTACGAGAGGTAATCATTCCCCTTGAACTGTAACACGGAAGATGGGTACTTTTGAGATGTGACAACGATTTGTTGTTTAAGACAAATTGTGGGTTTTTTTTCTGGTGACATCCAATCCAGCTCGAACTGTGCGTACTTGCAAAGGAGCTTGTGTTTTGGAAACAGCTTTCCATTGTTCGTTCGGACCATCTTGAATCGTTCCCCTCACACCAGGGCCTTGCTTGGTTTCCCGCTCCGAACAAAAGTAACGGACCTATTTCCACCTCAGACAAGGGTTTTCTTTCTACCTTCTTGCCTTGATCTCACTCGAGGAACTTAATAAAGCTGAAACTGTCATGTCCTCAGCAAATGATCACAGTCCTCCTTAGAAGGAGTTGTTTTCTTAAGACCTAAACTTAAGAGGGGGGAAAATAAGACAAACTGATTCCTTTGTGCGTCAGTAAGTAATAATAACGATTAGCTTTTGAGCCCAAGACTGGGTGCCAGTGGCTGCAGCATCTTAACGAGGCTCACAGAGATGAGGTGACACAGCTGGGACCCAGCCCAGGGTTGCCTGAGTCTAGGGTGCGAGTTTTCTGACTAGCACACCACGCTCTTTATTCCTCTAACTCCCATCCTATCAAAAAAAGTCCCGGTTTTTCAGAACTTGCTTATTCTGATGGCTTTCAGACGTTTATCTCACTTTCTGGAATGTTGCCTTGTGGTATCCATCTTTGGACATCGCAAACATTTTAAAGTGAATGTGAAAATCCATTATTCAACACAAATTCCTTTTTTAAATGTGGCTGTACCCATTATACGGAAACCACATTTAAGGACCTGTATCAATTCTCCTGTGAAAGGGAACGGGTTGTTTTTTGTTTTTTTTTTTTTTTTTTTGATGGAAGTCAGTAAGGAAAGCTATTTCAGTTTACCTTCCAGGAACATTTTTTTCTAAAGAGGAGAGTTCCTACCACGTACTGAAAAGGAGGGTGAATTTTGAGGTTGGTACCAAGGGGCTGGAGGTGGCATATCCAGACGTGTTCTGTGTTCCAGGGTCACCTCACCCCACGTCCAATCACTGGAAATCCCAGCATCCCTTCCATGGAAGACTTACGAGCAACATGGTCTGCAAACACTGTGAGCACCAGGTAACTACAATAGCAGAACTTGGTATTTTCTATGGTTTTCTTTCAAGTTAAGATTCGTGAAACATCTGGAGAATGACTGACATTGGTATATGGCGCTTGTGATCGCCTGGGCTCTGCGCACAGAGTGGACTGACCGCCTCCCTTTAGTCAGTGTCAAGCTGTCCTTTGACCCTCAGGTGCATTTTCTGCACTGATGGCAGACCCATTGTGGATTGGCAGGAATTCGAGTCTCAAGGCTGGGTCCCTACGGATGGTAGGCACGATAGATTCTCTCGCTTGGGGGTTTTTTTGTCTTTGTTTTTTTGCTTTGATGTTTTAAAATAACTTTTTATTTGGAAAATTTCCGACATCAATACAAAAATGGAGAATTGCGTAATTAGCACCTTGATCCATTTTAGGATATTTTCAACCCCCGCCAAAAACGCCCGTACCCATTAGCAGTTTCTCTCCATCTCCCCCACACTTGTAGCCCTGGCGACCACTGACCTACTTCTGTCTCTATAGATTTGCCTCTTCTGGACATTTCATACACACGGAATCGTACCATATGTGGTCCTTTGTGACTAGCTTCTTTCACTCAGCATCATGTTTTTCTTTTATTCTCTTAATATGGTGAGTTGCAGTGATTGATTTTTCTAATGTTAAACCAGCCTTGTGTTTCCAGAATAAACCCCGCTTGATTGTGATGTATTCTTTTACATGTATTACCGGGTTTGGTTTGCTAATATTATCTAAAGGAGATTAGTGTCTGTGTTCGTGAGGAATATTGGTCTTACGGTTTCTTGTAATGTCTTTTGTCAGGTTTTGTTATGAGGATTATACTATACTCATAAAATAAGCTGGGAAGTGTTCCTTCCTCCTGTTTCCTGAAGGACTTTGGTTAAGCTTGGTATTGTTTCTTCCTTAATTATTTGCTAGAATTATCTGTTTTTCTTTCTTTCTTTCTTTCTTTCTTTCTTTCTTTCTTTCTTTCTTTCTTTCTTTCTTTCTTTTTTTACTGTCTATTGTTTAATTTTACTTGTTTTAATTTACATCCAAATTAGTTAGCATATAGTGCAACAATGATTTCAGGAGTAGATTCCTTAATGCCCTTTACCTGTTTAGCCCATCCGCCCCCCCCGCCCCTCCCTCCAGTAACCCTCTGTTTGTTCTCCATATTTATGATTCTCTTCTGTTTTGTCCCCCTCCCTGTTTTTATATTATTTTTGTTTCCCTTCCCTTATGTTCATCTCTTTTGTCTCTTAAAGTCCTCCTATGAGTGAAGTCATATGATTTTTGTCTTTCTCTGACTGACTAATATCACTTAGCATAATACCCTCCAGTTCCATCCACCTAGTTGCAAATGGCAAGATTTCATTCTTTTGATTGCCGAGGAATACTCCATTGTGTATATATACCACATCTTCTTTATGCATTCATCCCTCGATGGACATTTGGGCTCTTTCCATACTTTGGCTATTGTTGATAGCGGTGCTATAAACATGGGGGTGCATGTGTCCCTTCGAAACAGCACACCTGTATCCCTTGGGTAAATACCTAGTAGTGCAATTGCTGGGTCATAGGGTAGGTCTGTTTTTAGTGTTTTGAGGAACCTCCATACTGTTTTCCAGAGTGGCTGCACCAGCTTGCATTCCCATGTTTTTCTTTCTTTCTTTAGTTTTATTTTCATAGAATTTCTTGTGAGGCTTTGCTATTAGGTGTATACATATGGGCTGTTATGATGAGTTGACTCTTACTTTCCTGATAAAATGTCCTTCTATGTCTTTGGTAAGCCTCCTTGTTTTAATAGTCTATTGCGTCCCATTAGTTTCTAACTAGTGTTTCTATAGGATATCTCTTTTTGTTCTCTAATTTATCTATCTATCTATCTATCTATCTATCTATCCTCTTATTTAAGTTTAGTTATTTTTGACAGAGAGAGACAGAGCATGAGTGGGGGAGGGGTGGAGAGAGAGAGACACAGAATCTGAAGCAGGCTCCAGGCTCTGAGCTGTCAGCACAGAGCCCGATGTGGGGCTCAAACTCACGGACCTCGAGATCATGACCTGAGCCGAAGTTGGACACTCAACCGACTGAGCCACCCAGGCGCCCCTCTATTCTCTTATTATTGAGCTAATTTTTGCCTTTGTATTTGAAGTATAGCTTTTGTAGACAGCATATAATTGGGTTCAGTTTGACAATTTGCCTTTTGATTAGTGTGCTTAGTCCATTTATGTTTAAACGTAAGTATGTGGTTGGACTTAAGTCTGTTAGTTTACCGTTTGTTTACTGTTTGTCTCATAGAATTTTTTTGTTCCTCTGTGCTTCCTTTCCTGCCTTCCTTTGGGTTAATTGAATACTTCTGAGTATTCCATTGTAATTCCTCCATTGGCTTTTTAGCTCTACTTTTTTACATGGGGAGGGTGTGTGTGTGTGTGTGTGTGTGTGTGTGTGTGTGATTACATCATGCAATTTTCATGTATCCTGGTCTATTCAGAGTTAATATACTCCCTGTAAAATACAGGAAACTTACAAAAGTAGAGTTCTATTACCCCCTTTTCTGTAGTATTTTTGTTATTACGTCTACAAATTATAAACTCCACGATAATGTCATAATTTTTGCTTTAAGCACTTTATGTGTTTAAAAGACGTTTTTGAAGAAATGTTTTCTATTTACCATTCTCAGTGTTCTTTGGTCCTTTCTGTAGACGCAAGTCCATTGGATGTTTTTCCCCTTCAGCCTAAAAAGATTCCTTTAACATTTCTTAGGTTATTGGCAACAAGTTTATTTAGTTTTCATTTACATGAAAAGGCTTCGATTTTGCCTTTTTTTTTTTTCTTTTTGAGAATAGTTTTGTTAGATACAGATTTGGGGTTGCTGTTGTTGTGGTTTGGTTTGATTTGATTTGTTTGCTTTTTTGACTGAACTAATTCGGCACGTCTGTTTCCAGCCATGGTGTCTCATTAGGACATGGATGACCACAAAGTCATCTCAGTCTGTGGAAGGGAAGACCAGCCGGGCAGGGCACGAAGGATTGCTTCGCATCCGCTTACGGTGCAGGAAAACCCTTGTGTCCAGATACCTCCCACAGTTGACTTGCTGTTTTACAATGCCAGGAAAAGGAAGGGAAAAGGGGAAGGTCTAGGTGAAGAGTTGTAGGGGAAGAAAGGCCTTCAAGGAGGCGTTACTGTGGCGTCTCTCTGTGCCTTGCTGATGAGCTCCGAAGAGCGCATTACTGGGGTGCCTGGGTGGCTCAGTAGGTTGAGCGTCCAATTTCAGCTCAGGTCATGATCTCACAGCTCATGGGTTCCAGCCCCGCATCAGGCTCACTGCTGTCAGCGCGGAGCCTGCTTCGGATCTTCTGTCCCTTCTCTCTCTGCCCCTCTCCTGCACTCTCTCTCAAAAATAAATACACATTAAAAAAGAAAAAAAAAAAAAAACGCATCACTTCTTGAGCAACCTAACAGGGACAGAAGGAACCTCACAGCTTTACCTTGGGCTGTAGCTGGTGAATTTCCAGTAATTGTTCTAGATAACAGAGTCCTCCTTCTCTCTCCTTGCTCCCCACTCTTCCTGCCCGCCCCTTCTGATCCCGCCACGGCCACCTGTGGTGTTTGAAGCATACACTTGAGCATCAGGCAAAGAACAACTGAGTAAGCCACTGAAGCGAAAGATAGGCCCGGAAGTGGATTCACGGGAGTGACATCATCCCTTGGGGGGCGGAGCCGAGCCATCGTAGGCTGCTATTTGAGCTCCCACCCGTCTTCCCCACCGAATGCCCTCCACCCTGCCAGTCAGAGCCCCCTGAGGACATGAGCCGTGCCCCAGCCTCACAGACTGGCAGAGCCAGGGCCCAATCTCTTAGCGCGAATTCCACCCTCCATTCTCTCTCCTGCCGCCCCCACCTCCAAACTGGAAGGGGCGGCCCCCACGCATGCCTTGTTTCCTTGCAGTTCACCACTTTGAAGGCATTGTTCTGTGGTCTTCTGGCCTCCAGTTTTTCTAATGCACAGTCGGCATGATTCATACCGTTCTCCTGTAGGTACAGTGTCATTTTTTTTCTCTGCCTGCTTACAAGGTTTTCTCTTTATTTTTGAGTTTCAGCAGTTTGTCCATGCTGTGCCCAGGTGTGGTTTTCTTTGTATTTGCTTGGAATTTGCTGAATTTCATGTATCTGTACACGTCTTTCACCAAACTTGTACATATTTTTTGCCATTAATTTCCCCCCAGATTTTATGCCCCTTTCTCTGCTTGTTGGTTCGCGTGGTACTGTTCCACAGCTCACTGAGGCTAGGTTCGCTTTTCTTCAGCCTCTCTCCTCCATGTCCTTTAGATTGGATAATTTCTGTTTACTTGTCTTCAAGTTCACAGACTCCTCACCGTCGCCATTTGTGTGCTTGTCCAGCAGAGTTTTCATTTTGGTTACTGTGCTCTTGGTTGTATAATTTCTTTTTAGTTCTTCATAGTTGCTGGATATCTACCGAGACTGCCCGTTTGTCCTCCACCAGGACTAAATTACTCTCTCCTTTGTGTCCTTGAATATGTTTGTCATAGTTCTCGCTAAGGTCCTTGTGCTCATTTCAGTATCCAGGTCAATCCGTAGGGTCCTTCACCATGGCTCACATTTTCTTCTTTCTTCGTAGTGTATGTCTAGTCATTTCTTATTGCATATTAATTAACATCGTAGTAGAGACTTTGGATTCTGTTACGTTTCTCTAAAAAATGAATTCTCTTCTGGCGTACAGTTAACTTGGCTGAGCTCAAAGCCCAACTGTCTTCCCCACATCGGGCAGCAAAATCTCTGCTGAGTGTTTTCAGCTTCTAGCTTCTGCTTTTTGCCAGGCCCCTGGAGTTTGCCCGCATGTCTGGTGTGGGTGTGCACACGGGCGTGTGCCTGCCTTGGAATTGGGCAGGGTTTATACATTGATCTGGGGGTTCCTCCTCTCTGTGGCTGTCCTCTTTCTGGGATTTCCTCCAGCCTCTTTACCAGCCCTGAACTCAGTCCTCTGATACCTCCATCCTGTAAGACTGCTGCTTTTTTCCACTCAACACTGAACTGCGAGACTGGGGAGCACCCCCGGGCAACAAGTCACACAGTGGAAATCTCCCCACGGAGTTCCTGTTTTCCCAAGCGTTGACGGTAGCTCTCCAGTTGCCGTGTTTTGTTTTGGTCCAGAATTTATATGCGTTATCTCAGGACAGCTACTCTAGCCACGCTACTCTGTCATCACCAAAAGCAGGAACTCTTACCCTATTTTATCATCTGGTTTTTTGTTTTTGTTTTTGTTTTTTGCAACTAATACCATAACAGGCACATCTTTCTGATTACGCATACGATTCTTCTATACTGTTTTTAATGTGGACATGATGTAATTTATTTAATCATTCCCTAGAAACTTCAGTTATTCACATTGTGCCGATTTAAATGATGCCGTGATGAACATCCTTGTAGTTTTGTCCAGGGTTATTTCCTGAGGATAAAATCCCTACATTGCTGGGTCAGGCATGTTCTGTAGTTACCTCACAAGCTGTGCTTCGGTATTACTGTGCCCGTTACGTTGACAAGGTTGTTTGTCCTAGAATTTGCTTCTGGGTAAGTACACTGTGTTCCATTATGGAAATGTTGGGCATCTAAATATTAAACTGTTTCATAGGCATGTGTCTTCCCATCTGTAAAGCTTTGACTTGAACCTGCATCCTTTCTGGATTTTCTGCACTGTTTGTTTCAGAGTCCTGTTCGATTCGATACCTTCGATAGCCTTTCACTGAGTATTCCAGCTGCCACATGGGTACGTATTGAGCGATGGTTTATTTGGGGTCTATCTTGGAGACATTTAAGTCTGAAAGGGCTTTGAGGCATTTTGTGTAGCTGAGGTGCTGTGCGTTACTCAGACGCTTGGTTGGCTGAACCTGTCTTAGTTGTCGCGTGTGGTACCATGGCCCGATGTGGGGGGAGAAGAAAGTGGATGGTTTTTCTCTGGCTGCAGGAATTTTGGCTTTTTTGAGTGTACATACACGTGTTACTCTCAAATGCAAAGATATCTAAAACAGTGTAGAAGTCCTTAAGTTTCTACAATGTTACGTAATAGCTCGTAGGAGCAGGCCTAGGGTGCCTTGAGCTCCACTTTGCTCAGGGAATGTCCAGTAGTATCTGTGAAGCTTTATTGGCCATAAAAGCAAATAAAGCTCTGGGATCACACTGCCATCCGTTAAGAGTTTCAGTATAGCTCTCTTTTAAGTTGTAATCGTGAATTTTGTTTTCTGGTGCTTCAGGGGCATCCACTGACCCTGGACCACTGCCTTCACCACTTTATCTCATCAGAATCAGTGCGGGACGTCGTATGTGACAACTGTACGCAGGTATGCCCCTAAGCCCCAGTGTCACCCCCTAGGCCTGTGTGTCCTGATAGAGCGCCTCTCACAGCGAGCTCTTCTGACTATGCCCGGATGGTCGTTTTAGCCACAGTCACGTAACTTGGCTGGGAAATCAGTAGCCCATGGACCAAACCTCTTTTCTGGATGAGTTTTACTTCATCCACAGAATGTTTACAGGAAGACTCTGCTGTGCTTTGAGACAGGACGTATGCCGCCCCCCCCCCCCCAGCCCCCTTGTCTTACGCCCTGCTGTACTGACGCTTACCTGCCCTGCCCGACTCCTATAAGCATTTGTGTTTCATCCTCTGAAGAAGAGGAACTGTGTGGAGCAGAATTTTTGAAGACACAGAACAGGCGACGTGCCCACATCAGAGTTCTAGCGTTGCTGCCTCACTTCTCTTGCCCCCTCTGTCACTTGACGACTAAAACTGACAACAGGTCACGATTAACTGGGGGGCTGAGCTCCTTCAGCAGGTCAAAGTCGGGAGCCAGCTGAATCCAGGCGGAACACCGGTCGGCCCTGCGGTTTGCCGCAGATGTTGCGTTACAAGAAATTCTGCGGAGAGGTTTCTTTCATTTCAGATTGAAGCCAAAGGGACGTTGGATGGGGAGAAGGTGGAACACCAGAGGACCACCTTTGTCAAGCAGCTGAAACTAGGGAAGGTGAGCCCACACCACACACCTTGTCGGCCTAGCTCTCAGGGACCCGCCGTGTCCCGCCCCCGACAGCCTGCTGCCTCGGTTTCTCTCGCCCGCAGCTCCCTCAGTGTCTGTGCATCCACCTGCAGCGGCTGAGCTGGTCCAGCCACGGCACGCCCCTGAAGCGCCATGAGCACGTGCAGTTCAATGAGTTCCTGATGATGGACATCTACAAGTACCACCTCCTGGGGCACAGACCCGGGCAGCACAGCCCTAAGCCCGGCGAGAGCGCGGGGCCCTCACTCGACCTGCAGGACGGGCCGGCCGCCCCCAGATCAGGTGCGTGCCCCAGGAGCCGACACACGGGACGTGCGGCACAGAGAAAAGGGATTTGGTGTCACCGCCTTCTGGGACCCTTATACTTCGAGGGAGCTTGTCCGGTGGTGGCTTAAATACCTGAGAACGGCAGCACTGGGAGTATGAGGGGGAAGATCCCTTTAAAAGAGGTCAAACATCCATAGTAATGAGATGTATGGTTTTAAAAACGATAAATCGTAGTTGAAAAAATTTGGGAAGACAACCTTAACATCGCCTTCTGGTCTTTTGACTGAATGCTCGTTGGCTCTGAGCAGTCCAGTGAATTTCTTCCCCCAGTATGGTCATCTCGTTTATACGGGTGATGTGGGGAGAGAGGGTCCTGGCTAATGATCACTGACTTCTTCGTTACTGAATTCCTTATTGATCTAGTTCCACTGCTGTCCTCACCAGAGATGAATAATGGAGTCGGGCCCCAGTACTGCAGGTAGCTCTTGGGACCCTCAGCCCCGCTGAGGGGAAAATCGGAGGCCCCAGGAGGCGAAATGACTGGTCGGAGGGCAAGCGCTAGTCCATTGGGAGAGAACCAGAGGTAGTGATGGGCAGGTTTTTAAATTTGTTTTACTTTGAGAGAGACAGAATGCATGTGGGGGAGGGGCAGGGAGAGAGACAGAGAATCCCGAGTGGGCCCCACATCCTCAGCACAGAGCTCACGCGGGCTTGAACTCATGAAACTATGAATCATGACCCGGGTGGAAATCAAGAGCTGGGAACTTAACCGACTGAGCTACGCAGCTGCCCCAGTGTTGGGCAGTTTTTAAAAGCTATCTTATCTAACACATTGAGCTCTTTAGAATTAAATAGATGGGGAAAACCCATAGACTCTAAGGGCTCTGAGCCCACACTCAGCCCCCACATTTGCTCCCAGTCAAGCCAGACGGCTGTCTTCCCCGCACCCCAGATGCTCCTGACTCAGCGTCCTTTACTGCTTTTATTCTTTCTTGCGTCCATAGTTGTGTGGCCTGGCAGGACATCATTCACAGGGAGACTGTATTTTGCCTTTTCTCAGTTGATCAATAGATGAACGTCAGAAGCAGCTGTAGTGGGAAGAGGGCTCAGTCTTAGCCGCTGTTTGAAAAATTTTTTTCTTAATGTTTATTTTTGAGAGAGACAGAGCTTGAGCAGGGGGAGAGGCAGAGAGAGAGGGAGACACAGAATCCGAAGCAGGCTCCAGGCTCTGAGCTGTCAGCACCGAGCCCGATGTGGGGCTCAAACCCACAAGCCGCAAGATCATGACCTGAGCCGAAGTCGAATGCCCAACTGACTGAGCCACCCAGGCGCCCCTTAGCTTCTGTTTTAAATCAAGGGCTGCCTCACTCTGGGTTCTTCCTTTCCTGGGGGGAGCAGGGGGCGGGGTGCAGGTCTGCCAGTCGTCACAGCATGCTGGCTATGGCCACCATATGACCCACAGTGACTGACTTGGTACTTACAGGCCCCCAAAAATGACCCATGAAAGGAAAAAAGACATCAGCATCTCCTTCATTATTTTACCTGCATCCATAAACATTTATTAACGCTGTTACACGTTGGTATTCTTTAGAAGCTGGCAACTAAAGAAGAGAGAATGTTTAGATGGGTGGTTCTCACCAGGGAATTTTGTCCCCCAGGAGACTTTGGGCAGTAGCTGGTAGCGTTTTTGGTTGCCACAAATGGGAGACAGGTGTTACTGGCATCTGGTGGATAGAGGCCAGGGGTGCCAAGAAACATCCTGCCACACGCAGGACAGCCCCCGCCACAACCAAGAATTATCCGGCCCACGTGTCGGTAGTGTCCAGGTTGAGAAAGCTTGGCTTTGTCGAAATGTCAGTAAATTAGCTACAGCTTAACTCTGGCGCGTCTTTAGCAAACAGGGATCAGGGATAGGAGGCTTTAAGGTTCACAGAGCTCTCAAAGTGAACAGCAGACCAGGAGCTAGACACACGTTTTCTACTTGGGATTAAACAGTCAAGGACAAAAAGGACATTTTAGCAATCAACATCACACAAAATGAAATACTTGGTTTTCTTTCTTTGTAGCATTGCTGGGGAGTTAAGCTCAAGGTAATCGAAGCCATGTTTTGTTTACCCACAGCTACTGCGACTTGTAATTGCCTTGGGCCTTTTTCTCTTGCAGTTTTGAATCAGCCAGGGGGTCCGAAAACACAAATTTTTATGAATGGCGCCTGCTCCCCATCTTTATTGCCTACCCTGCCAGCCCCAATGCCCTTCCCCCTCCCAGTTGTTCCTGACTACAGGTGAGCCACTCTTCAGGGGCACATTCTTCATCCGTTGTCGCTGCTGTTTCTCTTGGTTTCCAAAATTAGCTTAGCACAGAAATGAATGCCAATGTGGATGGACATTTTTCTTTCATCTTAAGGTGTGATTTCACTATTACGCATTCCTGTTTTCGTCCAAAACGGAAATCACTTTAAAAATAAGAATTCTAAAAGTACGTAGAATTTAAATATATGTCTTCTGTGTATACACGTGTGAATGTATGTAGAGTATGAAGAAGGAGATTTCAAATTTCTCAGGATACCACGTAGAGATCAGCAGTTAAATCCCTAAAGCCTTCTGCTCTAAAGTTGTACGTGTGCTTACACACAGGGTACATACACTCACGGAATGGGCATCTTCCCATGCCAGTAAGTATCAGTCCCTATTGTCGTGGCTGTGTAGTAATCACTCGTACGGATGTGCCATCGAATCAGTCCCCCGTCACTGAACATCTAGGATTCTTTTTGTTTTTGCCCGGAACCCTTTTTCCTGTCGGTAAACCACTGGCATCCGTTCCTCCCATTCAGTTCCTCCACGTACCTCTTCCGGCTGATGGCGGTTGTCGTCCACCATGGAGACATGCACTCAGGACACTTCGTGACTTACCGACGGTCCCCACCTTCGGCCAAGAACCCTCTCTCCACCAGCAACCAGTGGCTGTGGATCTCCGATGACACCGTCCGCAAGGCGAGCCTGCAGGAGGTGCTGTCCTCCAGCGCTTACCTGCTGTTTTACGAGCGCGTCCTTTCCAAGATGCAGCACCAGGGCCGGGAGTACAGGTCGGAGGAGTGACCACCCCGGCTCCGGAGCTGGAGCCGTGGCACTGTCCACACGGGCCGGGAACAAGGCAAAATCAGACTGTGTGTGCACGCAAGAGGCCCCACTAGAGTCCTCAGCCTTCTGGTGTGTTCTAAGAGCAGGCTCCGTGCAGGAGCCAGTGGCCCCAGTTCAAACCGGATCAGGCTCCCTGAATGGTGCGCCCCGGACGGTGTCCTTGTGCTGGGACAGCATTCGTTCTGTCTAGAACGTCTTTTTACTCACCTGCTAATTAAAAGAAATCCAACTCTGGAAGCCACCTTTTTTATATTCGGCCACATTAGGTGTTCTCAGAGGGGAGGTAGCTTTGTCTAATCCTCCGATTGGTTTCAGCCCCGATCTTTTATTTTTAATAAGCAGGCCCATGAAAATCGTTCACGAGAATTGGTGAAATTGTTAAAGGCAACAATTTAGAAGAAAAAGTGCCTTTCCCTTTCGATCGCTTTTGTAGCACGTCCATTTGGGAAAATATACGTTGTCCAAGAGTCCTATAAAGAACTTTTGGAAAGCTCTGTTCCTTCCAAGTTTCTCAACGGATAGCAACAGGACAGTTACGAGACACCTCAAGAACACCCACCTCCTCTTTCTGTGGGTCTTTTTTAATCTTTGGATTCTTTATATGTAGTAAAAGCGCACCTGCCAGATCTGCCCCCAGGGGAAATTCTTTCACTGCTCGGTCAGTAGTGAACTCCCGGGTCGCTCTTAACTCTCTGCTTACCGTGCCAGAGACAGGATGACGGTACGTCCTAAAACTGCGCGAATAGCCGGGACGGGGCCGCCTCCGTGCTGGCATCTGCGCCTCCTCTGCTCTGGACAAAGCTCCGCTCCAGACGGTGGTTCCTAACTCCGTGGCTCATGCAGAGCTCCTGAGGTTTACAGGTGGAGCTGGGGGCTGTGTAAAAGGACAGTCCTAGCCTTGGTTTGAGAGCTGGGTTCAGAAGGAAGGGCACCGACCGTGGGGCCGCAGTCTTTCTTTCTGAGCCTCCGTTTCCTCATTTGTAAAGTGAACAGTTAAGACTCAGTGAGCATCAAAACCCCAGCCCTTCCCACAAAAAAAAGAGAAAGTTTTCAATTTTTAAAAACGTATCTTTACAGTTGATCATCTAGTATTGTCATTTCATTACAGGTCCGTACTCTAAATTTATTGGTTTCTAGTAGCCTGATACAAAGACTGTATTGAGCACTCTCTTCCCTCTTTGGATAAGTCTCATGAATGCCTCTCAGGACCACAGGAAGTTTGAGGACACACAGTAGTATCTATGTTTTAGCTAGTTTTATTTAAACAAACAAACAAAAAAAGATACCAAACTCAAATGGACTCCTCAGAGTTAAGATTTAGAATCAGAGCTGTCTAAAAGGTCCCCCGAGGTAAGGCTGAGGACCATGCTCCTTCTGGTGGGGGCAGGCTGGCAGACACTTCTAGAAGATGCCTGGGTGTTGGCTAAAAGCGGAAGTGGCCCAGGTGATCACCATCCGCCTGGCCCGGCACTCACCCCCGAGGACTCCAGACTCACTACCGATTGA
Organism: Panthera leo; assembly: GCF_018350215.1. NCBI lineage: Eukaryota > Metazoa > Chordata > Mammalia > Carnivora > Felidae > Panthera > Panthera leo. Next base: position 17,941,787 of record NC_056690.1, read on the forward strand.
AAATACTGTGAAGGTTCTCCAGGCCACGGGCATCAGGGAGAGAGGAACAGTTCGAAGCATCTGAGGCCTTCACTGCTGACGCCCCTTCCTGATTCCGTGGCAGGCCCTGGCTTTGACGCTGAACCCAGTCCACCTATTTTGCCTGGGTCTGGTGGAACAAACCCCCAGTTATGTGACCTGACGCGGCGTTGCAAAGTCGCAGCTTTCAGTCACTGCTCTCCTGCCACCGCTTACTCTTTGAAGTTTGCCACTAAAGAGACACGCTGGGCACGAAAGGGGATGATCCTCTGAACGTTTAGCTGTCAGCAGATCTTTGGTCAGAGGCCAGGGTGGGAGCCAAGGTTGTAAATGTGAATGATAATCTGTGCAGTCTCTTAACCTGACTTAAAGCTGACTTCCTCATTTCGTAAATTATTAGGCATTGAGTAGCAGCCACATCATCTTATTTCTGGCTTTAAGTTATTTACAGAGTGGCTTCTCTTGGCAAAAAACCGAAGTTAAACTAGTAGTTTATGCCATAATAACTGCTGATTTATGTATTTGCTAAAGGTACCTTTTGTATCTGCTGTGTATTATAGTAATAAAAGAATCTTTTTGTTAGGAAAAAAAATCAACTGGTATTCTTTCATACTTGACCAATTTGATAAAGCCATCCTCTTTCAGAATCCTGCATTGCTGTGCAATAAGCCCCACGCTTGGATTAAACCTCTTCTGTGTTCCCTTTTCGGAAAGGGGATGCCAGTTCCCTCCTGGAGTAGGGAGGGAGGAGAAATTAGACTTACAAACTGCTGACAAAGTTTTTACTTTTTAGTAGGCAGAATTTTGCGAAATGTCAGATTGACCCGTGGAGCTAGAATCTTCTTTCGGACGGGGAGACTGTGATACCAGTGAGTGTTGGTCGGGTGGTTCATCATAAGCAAACTTCCGTGGGCCAGCTGAAGCCTGACCACCTCCACCTTCCGGGAGGGCTGCTTCCCCCGAGAATCCTTATGCCGGAAGAAGAAATCTCTGCAGGCCCCGAAGGAGACCGAGGCTATGGGGCTCCCGGGAGCCAGTTCCCTTTCATCATCTCTGTGTTCACCGATGTGGTCACGGCCATCTTTGTACCTGCCACGAGAAAACAAGCACGATGTACAAAACGGCTCTCTCCCGGAACGTGCCAGAACCCTTGCTGTCCTACTGCGTGAAAGGTGCGAGGAGCAGCCCCTGCTCATGGTTCTGCAGGGGCGGGGGGGCCTCCTCCGGGTACGCAGATGAGCCGCGCCTGGTCTCCATTTGACCTCTTCCTATTTGATCCCTCACCTTAAAACACACCTCACCAAAAGAAGCCACGAACACGTCTTCCACTCCTCCCAGTTTGTGTATGTAAACCAGTATAACATAAGATGGTTTCTCCCTACACTTAGACTCTGCACAGATAGCGTAAGTGCCCATCTCTGAGCTCCTGGTACCCCTCTCTCCCTCACTTCTCCAGCCAGATCAGTGGGATTCCCGTTCTATACGCACCCCAAGCCCCCTCTGCTCTTCCTCCAGATGTGTGTGTGGCTCATGCCCTCTCTCCAGTTAGTCTCCAACTCCAACATCAGCATCTCGGTAAGCCCTCTGCTAACCACCTTCCCCTAAACTCAGGGTTCGTAAGCGGAGCGATTCTGTCCCCCGCCCAAGGGACGCCTGGCAATGTTTGGAGACACTCTGGTGGCTGCGACTGGGAAGGGGATGCCCCTGGCATCCAGTGGGTGGAAGCCAGGGATGTTGCTCCCATCCTGTGATGCACAGGGCAGTCCCAAGAGGAATCACCTGGCCTGAAACATCAGTGTCGCTGCTGAGAAACCCTGACCTAAACCCAGATCCCTTCCTCCTCGCCATTCTTTAGCAAAATCAGCCTGTTTCATTTTCTTTCAGACACTTGTCAGCATCTCGAATGATCTTGTTCAACTGTTTGTTCATCAGACAATCCCCTCTCGCTTCCCAGTGCAGCACGGGCTCCACGAAGACTGACCGCTGGTGCTGTCCCTGCTGCACTAAGGAATTACTTGTACAAATGGGTAAAATATGGTGAAATCTAAACTCATGCCTTCAGAAGAAGAAGATTTATACAATTCAGTCCAGCAACCTAAAGAAGAAAAAGTAAAACGCAGGTAGGACGTTACCTGTTCACGAGCACAAAGTTGAAGGTCTCTCCAGTCACCGCAGAAACACGATCCCGGACGCGCTCTAGAACTGGGATCCAGGGCTTTGGAGACAGAGTAAGGCCCGAAAACGTGTAGGTCAGCCCGGGGTTGCCGTAGGTCGCCTGCTTCCTGGGCACACTGTGCCACTTCCCAAACACCTGGACCCTGGCCAGCGCGCCTGTGCAGATAGAACATGGCAGCTCAGGAGGGCAGGCAGGTGAGGACCCCACACGTTTGCTCCCTGAGTATTCAGGATCGAAAGGGGACTAAATCAGGAAGTAACATTTAGTCTCCTGACCAAGGACAAAACTCCCTGTTGCTAGCCCAAAATGTTCATGTAAGAACAGTGATTCTTGTCCTACACTTACAGAAACACGGTCTTGTCCATTTTCTTTTTTTTTAATACCGTGACTTCATTGTCTTGCCTACAGTGGGAACGTATCAAGAGGCTGAAACGCAAGCAAGCTGAAGTCAGGCTGCACGCTAGGGTGATCCCGCCAACCGCGGGGACAGAGGGTGTGGAGCCCCCAAGAAGGTGAAATTAATGCAGCCAAGGCTGTAGGCTGGGGTCTCCGTGGGCTTTTCTATGCCTGCAAGTGCTCTGCCACCTTGCAGGCGTTCTCAGTGTGCGTTCGGGTCACCCGGCATCACCCGGAAACAGCCGCTAGAGCGTGGGGGAGGGGCCGGTGATCCACGTTCTCAGAAGCAACAAGGTCCTCCAGGTGATGCAGAGAACCCCCGTGGGGAACTACCTGGTTATTTGCTGTGTCTCCTACGAGACCAGCTGCACCTCAGAATCACCTGGAAGCTTTCTAAAAACACCGATGCCCAGGCTGCACCCCCACCCTACTCTGATTCAGTTGGTCCCGGGTAGAACGCAGCATCTTTTTTCTTATTTTTAACCTTCCCAGAAGATTCTAATCAGTGGCCAAGTGGCAAGTCACTCTCGGCATCTGCCAGCTCCCGGTGGTGGGTGGGCAAACTTTTCTCCAGTTTGTGTCCCGAGCGCCCAACAAGGTGCCTGGCCCAGAGAATAGGTGTTGAATCAGTAAATGAAGTCCCCCGTAACCAATGGCTCCCGAGTTCGTTATTTCTCCAAACACAGCCCGCTAGTTGTATGAAACAAGTCTTCAACACACACGGTCCTCTGCTTACCTGTAAAATACTCCACTTCCCGCTCCAGCTCCTGGAAAATCTTGTCTGCTTCAGCTTTGCCAAACAGGACTGTGTAATCACAGCTCAGGCCCTCAGCCCGGATGTGCTGCCAGCTGGGGCCGGCCTGGTGGCCTGCATTCCCCTGGGTCTCCGCCTTCGGCCTTTTCCTGCCACCCTCCTGGTCCGCTTGCCGGCCTGCTGGACCTTCTCCGCTCACCTCTCGCTCCCTCTTTCCCAAAAGGTCCCCTAACTCCCCTTTCACCAGGAATCTGTCCATCCTGTCTCCACGAAGCAAAGACCTGGGCGCGGGAGGCAGGGCGGAGAGAGAGATTGCCCAGGCTCGGTCCCAGATCCAAAAATCGGCTTGGTGGAGAAGTGGTCCCACTGCATTTCTCCGCGGTGCTTTCAAGTTCCCACTTTTAACACCATGTTCTAGAACAGAAGTAGAGGATGTTGAAGTTGGAAGGGTCCCTCAGGATGTCCTGGGTCTCCCACACCTGGCTATGAATCACAATCTGCTTGCAAAACCCCCAAAGCCTGCATTCCACCCGCAAGCACCTGACCTTATAAAGAAAGGACGCCTTTCCTGGGACGCCTGGAGAGGTGAAGGGGTTCGCCTAAAGTCACTCAGAAAAGCAGATTCCCTGTCTCCTTTTCACCCACTGCTGACCGGCCCTCCGACGCCACTACCCCCTCGGGTAAGCATAGCGATCCTCAAATGGCTACGATTCAGAGTCTGAATGTAAAACAGTTAAGCGTGACCACCCGCACGCCCAACTCCAAAAGAACTGCGTGGGGCCCAAAAGATCACCCGCAGGCCCAACTCCAAAAGAACTGCCCGTGCGTGGGGCCAGGGGGAGGCGAGGGCGCCCTGAGAAACCCCAGAGAGCACCCGCGCCACCCTGAGCCCTGCAAACACCGGAGGCAGGGATGTCGGGAAGCGGACGACACCCGCGCCGCCGCACTGCTTCCGGCGCCGGCTGGGAAATGCAGGCGCCTACAAACAGTATGGTGGCGGCTTCCTGGCGCCACCTGCTGGCCTTCTGGGCGCGCGGCACTCACTGCCGGGTTTCAGCCTGACTGCCTGGACTGTGCCGGCTGAGGATCCTGTGTGGTTTGGGAGCAGCTGTTGGGTGTCGCCTCTCCTCAGGGGACACTGGGCGTCCAGGTAGGGAGCTGGGCCACCAGGTGGGAGCACGATTCCATGGCTCCTCTATCCGTCTCCACCACCCTAGCTGTGTGGCTCCTACAGGTTGCTAAAACTCTCTGGGTTTGAATTGCTTCATCTATACAGTAAGGGCTATAAAACCTATGCCCTGAGAGCACCATGAGGGTTATTAGATAAGATGTGTGAGAAATGCTTCTGTGCTCCAAATAAATGAGGGGCGCCTGGGTGGCTCAGTCAGTTAAGCGTCCGACTTCAGCTCAGGTCACAATCTCGCGGTCCGTGAGTTCGAGCCCCGCGTCGGGCTCTGGGCTGATGGCTCAGAGCCTGGAGCCTGCTTCCGATTCTGTGTTTCCCTCTCTCTCTGCCCCTCCCCCGTTCATGCTCTGTCTCTCTCTGTCCCAAAAATAAATAAACGTTAAAAAAAAAAATTAAAAAAAAAATAAATAAATGGTAGGTTCCGTCAGTGCTCCTAATTTTGGTTTACTCTCTGTCTCCCCCAGTGGAGTGAACGAACGCTCGGGGAGACCGGAGCCCTCTTTTTGAATGATCTCGGCGCACAGTTGTGCAGGTTTGGACAAAAGCACACAGTCGTGTGACCACCAGCACAAGGAATCTCCAGAGGCTCCCTGGGGTTCTGTCGCCCCACAAGATCCCCCCCCCAAGCCTCTTATCAGCTCCCTTTCACCCCTGAGCTTCCAACCACCGAGGTGTTGCCTGTCTGTATGGTTTTGTCTTTTCCAGACTTTCTTAGGAAGGCTATACAATATACAGCCGTTTGGGTCTGGCCTTTCCTTTAGTCCAAAAGCTTTCAAGACGCACCCCTTGTTCGTATTGGTTGGTTGTTCCTTCTACTGCTAGGTAGCATTCTATTGTATGGATGCCCCACAGTTTGTTACCCACCCCCCACCCCCATGAGGCACGTTTTTACAAATGAAGTCACCGTATCCATTCACGCATGAACTTTTGTGTGAATGCAGATTTTAATTGCACTTGGGTGAACCGCAGGGGTGCGTGGTAAGCGTCTGGTTCACTTGATACGCAAGCTGCTGAACTGTTTCCCAAAGTGGCCGGAAGCGCAAATGAAGTTGAGTTAGGGGCTTCTCTCCTTACACACCGGGCTCCTTGCCCCAGGCGCTGGAACACAACAGCAGTCAGATAAAAGTCCCTGCCCCCAGCAGGGTTCAATTTTGGAGGTGGAGACCAACAAGGAAATAAACAAGTATAGACAGTACAGAAGCTATAGAGTGACCAGCTAGAAAGTGGGGGAAGAGGAGGCCTTTCAGAGGAAGGGACCTCAGACCCAAAGCTTACCAGGGGGGGGGGGGGGGGGGGCAGCGTGTGCAAGGCCGTACAGGCCAGGCAAGGGACAGGCTGGACTGTCCAGTGAATGTGAGAAAGCCAGATTCGGCCACCTCGCAGTAGTAGGGGCTCCCGTCCGAGCGGGGAAACAGCTCTACCAGCAGCGTAACAAGCTGGGGTTTACTCTAAAACCGATTTGAAAACTACAGGAGGATTTTACCTGGGGATTACCACGATTCATTTACATTTCAAAAGCAGCACTCTGGCGGCAAAGAGGGGAGCGGCCAGGATAGTAGCCAGGCGACGCACAGCGGCAGTTGAATCTGGGGTTTGTTTTGGAGATAGAGCCAAGAGGCCTGTTGATGGTTTGGACGCGGGGAGGGAGGGAGGGAACAAGAAGAATCGCAGGTGTATTGGGAAGAGTTTCTGGAATTTACTCTTCAAGACCTCAATTCCAGTCTCCCCCAAATCTTACAGGTTAGGCTAAACGCGGGACCGCACTAGGCCCTAGTTTAAGACCAGTAAAGTAGGTTGTGAAAACTGGGGCGTGCACCCGGACCTAAAGGCAAAACAAATTACTATTGTAATGTTAATTGCACCCCCACTACAACCCAGTGGGGCAGGTACTTCCAGCTCCTTTCCACTGCGGGGAGGTGAAGGGACGGGCCCCAAGGCAGAGGTGTGACTGCTGAGTACAATGAATGAAAGACTAAAACACCTAAGAAAACTCACCCTCCGGCCAGAGGCTTCCAAGCCCCACCAGGAGCCAGGGGCGTTGCTCCGCGGGCCCTCCGGCACATGCGCATTAGACCCCCACCGCCCCCTGCCCAGCCCCCCCCGATCGGAGCATGCGCGGGGCGTTTGGCGCCAATTTCGGACCGCTGCAGCCGGCGCATACCGCGGGTTCCCGGGCGGCGCGCGTTCACTCTCCCCGGCTCCGGGATGATTGGCCAGAAGACCCTCTACTCCTTCTTCTCCCCGAACCCCGCCGGGAAACGACGTACCCGCAGCCCCGAGCCGGCCGACCCAGGGACCGGCGTGGCGGCGGTAGCTGAGGAGAGCGGGGATGCGGCGGTGAGGCGCGGCGGGGACCGGGCACCGGGAGCAAGGGACCGGGAGGAGGGACCGGGGTCCCGCCCGACCGAGGGGTAACAGGGATGCACCGCTGACCCGTTAACTTGGGTCCTAGTGTTCAAAGCCGCCTGCACGTGTTCAAAACAGCCCAGGCAGTTTTCTATCGGCGGCCATTCTGAGGGGCCAGCCAATGGGGATGGATCGCGGGGCCCACGGCGCCAATCAGACGCGAGGGGGCCGCCCCGCTCGGCCCGCCGTCCAATCGGAGAGGACACGGGGCGGGAGCCCGAAGGGGTTTTGCCGCGAAAAGACCACGTGGGGACGCGGGTGGCGGGTCCGAGGGGGCGGGGCTCCTGGGTCGCGGCCTCCCAGCCCTTGTACCCCTCCGGAGGTGTCGCGGGCCTTGCTTCCTGCCCCTCTGCCAGCCGCAGTTTGGTACGCAACCCAAAACTGGGGTCAGCGGCCTGCCTTCCCGGCTGGGCTCCCTCACTCCGATTTTGCTGCGACTTGCCCCCTGGCGGCTGCGTCCCCGCGGATGGGCGTGCTGCTCAATGGGCCCTGGGGATGGGGGCGGCAGCTGCGGGCGCCCGGGCGCGGCCCGCTGCGGCTCGTGACCAGCCTGCGCGGGGATCGCTTGCAGGCCAGCCCTGCCAAGAAGGCCCGGGCCGGACAGGAGGACCCCGGCACGCCCCCCACCTCGCCGCTGAGCCCCGAACAGTTGGTCCGCATCCAGAGGAACAAGGCCGCCGCCCTGCTCAGGCTCGCCGCGCGCAACGTGCCCGTGGGTTTCGGTGAGAGTTGGAAGAAGCACCTCAGCGCCGAGTTCGGGAAACCGTATTTCATAAAGGTAAGCCTGGAGGCTGCGGGGCCCTTTGTGTTGCTCGTACAACTTGCCGAGTCCGCGTTTGTAGAATATTGCTTCCGCGTTTGTAGGATATTGCTTCCGTAGGCTTCTGTATTCCCTCCTTTAACGTCCTTGTGAGCTACGAAAGTAAAATACACCCATGGTGTTTTGCATTTGCACGCCTTAAGAGCTTACTGTAAGATGATCGGGGTCTTTGTTAACCATTCAGTTGGTCTGCTCTCCAGGGAAGAGCTGCGTGGTAAAATCGCAAACCCCTGACTGCGTTGACACCCGGTTCAACCTTTACAAAAAGAGGGGAGGGGTTGGCACCAAGAGGAAGTCAAAGCAGCCAGGCCCATCAACTCTGACCCAGTCGAAACAGAGGGGAAGGGTACTGACTTTGGAGTGGGACATCCTCGGTGACCCGCAAGTACAGTTGTTCCTTGCTGTTTTTCAAAAGAATTTGGATATAAAACACGGCGAGGAGCTAGGTGGTGCTTCTGTTAGCTTACATTGGAAGTTTTCTTAATGAATTCTCGTGCTTTCCGGTGAGAATCTGATTTTAAATCTAATTTGCCTTTACCTCAGCTCATGGGATTTGTTGCAGAAGAAAGAAAACATTACACCGTGTACCCACCCCCACACCAAGTCTTCACCTGGACGCAAATGTGTGACATAAGACATGTAAGTACAAGTTGTCGGTGAGTTTTAGTAAAAGGGGGGGAGGGTGAGAATCCAGTAGTTATTTGTGAATGGCCCTGGAGTTAAGGCACTGTCCATCATTGAGTGATAAATGCTGAAATGGTGAGTTTTGGGCTGGCTGTTTTGTAGCCTGTTAACTTTCTAACTTTTAGCATGTGCCACCAAGGCAGCAAAAAAGAAAAAATTATACGTAGACTTTGGGTCTGTGTGCTCTAATTTTTTGGATTTTATTTAATCCTGAAAGCAGCTCCATGCCAGCATCACATCTTATTGTGGTGGCGGTGAGGAAACTGAGGCAGGAAGCAGTTAGGTCTTTTTCAATTGGTTATTGTCCATCCACCTTGACCTGCAGGTCAGTACTCTCTTTGTCTGACCACACTGTCTTTCATAGGTGATGCTTTCAAGCTCTTCCGGCCTCAGCAATTCTGCTGCCCTTTTAACAGACCCCTTTGCTCTGGTTCATTCCGTGCAACATCTACTGACTGGCTTGGTCTGGTCACTTCAGTCTCCTGCTCAGAAGCTTGTTTATGGCTTCATACTGTACGAACGACAGAAGCTGAACATGAAAATAGCCGTGGCCTACTGCCCGGCCTGTCCTCCACCCCCAACCCTCTTGCTTCAGAGTTGGACAGTGTGACAAGAATCCTCTCTTCTGTCTTTTGAAAAACTCGATGAGATCCATCTATGGCACCTCCTGGAAGCCTGTTACCCACTGCCTTTGTGATCTGGGCTTCCTCTCCAGTACATTTAGTGTCTCTTCATGCTGGAGTACTCTCTACACCCAGCTCGGGGCTTGAGATTTTATATTTTGTTCTTATCCTGTTCCCTTCCCCATCTTGTAAGCCAAGGGCAGGAATGTGTGATTTGGTAAATCCTGTCTCTGTTAAATCTCGTAGAAATGAGATTAGGTGAATAACCCATTTAGATAAGGCTGTCACACCTAATATTTAGCAGACTTGACAGTTTTTCACTTTAAAATGTTTTTTTTTTTTTTTTCAACGTTTTTTATTTATTTTTGGGACAGAGAGAGACAGAGCATGAACGGGGGAGGGGCAGAGAGAGAGGGAGACACAGAATCGGAAACAGGCTCCAGGCTCCGAGCCATCAGCCCAGAGCCTGACGCGGGGCTCAAACTCACGGACCGCGAGATCGTGACCTGGCTGAAGTCGGACGCTTAACCGACTGAGCCATCCAGGCGCCCCAACAGTTTTTCACTTTAGAGCGAGAGCTTTGAATAGAGCTCCCGGTTTTCTAAAGTTAAAGAAACCAAGTCCTGTTTAATTCAGTACGAGTTTGTGCCTTGTTTGAACAGTGAGTCCTGTTTTGAATGCCAGTGACCACTGTCAACAGGAAAAGGAGAACGTGACAGTTCTGTGGATCAGGTGGCTCAGGGAGTTGTCTTGACAGACGGGGAGGTTTAGTGACTCCTTCGGGGTCGTCCCTTATCCAGGACCGGAACCGAAGGCTTCCCTGCTGGGACCGGCTGCTTCACGAGGGAGAATATGCTGAGGACGGAGTGCACACCAATGGGAGGAGCAGGGGGGTCCTCAGAAACTTCCCGATGTCTGAAGGTTGGGTTGTGAAGGATGCGGTGTATGTTAGGCACAAGAGAAGCTTCTGAGAAGGAACAGCAGGGCCAGAAACATGAGAATGAGGAGGTGGGCCGGCACCGGATCGAACTGACTAGCTGTATTTTAATACTGCCTGTGACAGTGACCTCACTACTTGTAATTGCATGTTGCCACCTGCTCCAGCACCTTTGACCTTCTTCTGTTCCATCCCTCGGGATATGGGGGAACAGGCCTCTTCCTGTGTTGCTGGTAGGGAATTTGAATTGCCTCCCCTCATTGAAAAGCAATTTGTAAAATACACCTGTCCTGGGACCAGCGCCTCCGCTCTTCTGAATCTGTTCCATACGTAGAGAAACAGTGTATAAGGATACACATATTAGGGTGTTTGCTGCAGTATTTTTCTTGTGACAGAAAAAACTTAGGAAACAAGCCAACTACTTATTAGTGGCTGAGTGCTTTGGGGATTGGAGGACGCATAAAAGGCACGATGTAGGGTGATGGCTACAATAACCCCAATTGTATAGGTCACTTTACAATGTTGACTCAGGAGGGGATAAGGAAGAGCAGGAGGCCCCGAACCACTCTGTGTGTTTCTGGATGGTTGTACTTGTGCCAAGGGCACGTTTTTTGAAATTTGAAAAACGAAGGGGATGAGAAAGACCTGAACCTGTTTTCACACACTTGCGTCAGAGAAGGAGTGGGGCCGTGCAGCAGGGTGACTGAGTGAAGGCTAACTTGATAATGGAAAGTAATGGTGCCGGGTCACCCTCTCCCTTCTGGGGCTTCTTAGTTGGGTTGGAGAGCCGCCTGTCTCCTCATCACGGTCCTTTGTACAGGTTATCAGGCAGGCAGGTGTTCGTGTAAACTGCCTATGCGACAGTATTTACTCTCTTGCCACCTGGTGTTCACAGGTGAAGGTTGTCATCCTGGGACAGGATCCATATCACGGACCCAATCAAGCCCACGGTCTCTGCTTTAGTGTTCAAAGACCCATTCCACCTCCACCCAGGTACGATTGCTTCACAGATGGCTCGGGTCCAAGTGTGATTACTTTCAGGTGTGTGCTTTGTGGATCATACATGCACTTGGGAGACTTCCAATAGCCATTGGAGTAGGATTTCTCCATCTTGGTACTGTCAACATCAGGGGTTGGGTCTTTTTATGGGAGAGGTGAAGGGTGTTTAGTAGTGGCTTCTACCCGCTGCCGCCCCCCCCCCACCCCCCCCACCCCCCCACCCCGCAGAACTAGAGGTGCTGGTAAAATGGCAGTGATGGATGTCTTTGGACAGTGCCCGAAGTCCCCTGGGGTGCAAAAATGACCCCTGATTAAAAACCACTGCTTTGGAGAATTTGACGTATAAAATGTAAGAACATAACAAATACACAAAGATCTAAAACTAGAAGCATTAATTGGGAGGGAGGTTGTAACTCCTGGGCTGATTTACTTAAGTCATCCAAAGTGCTATTCCTTAAATTCAAGCCTAAACCAAAGGAAAGGTCTTTGGCAAGGTTACCGGTCAGAGGAGTGTGATGCTTCCTCACGAATCCGCCGGGTCCGTTCGGCCCTCCCCCTGCACGGGCTGGGGTGCAGGCTGGAATCCATGTGTATGTTGGAGGCTACTGGATTCTCGGAATTGTGCTCGAGATCTGTTTTTTGTTTTTCTCCTGGCTTACTTTCAGTTTGGAAAACATTTATAGAGAGCTGTCTACAGACATAGATGGTTTTGTTCATCCTGGTCACGGAGATTTATCCGGGTGGGCCAAACAAGGTAAGCCACCTACCTGGCTGCTAGATGTGTCCTGGATGGATTTCAGCACAGTCTTCCCTTGTCCTGCACTGCTTGCTTATGTTTATAAAAGAACACAGCACTGGAACATTCTCACAGACTGACTGCATTTATACAAGTCAAAATATGTGTCTCCTCTTTATCCTCCAGCCAGTGTTTTCTTTCGTGTTTTAACTGTAATTTGAAAGAGAGAAGTTTGTTCTTTCTTGTTATTTATTTTTAAGTAATCTCTACACCCAACTAGGGGCTTGAACTCACAACCCCAAGATCAAAGTTGCACGCTCCACCGACTGAGCCGGCCAGGTGCCCTTTGTAATTAATGTTTTATATTTGCTAACTTTGACCACTTGGGAGGTGACCTTACCTTTCTCATTTCAGCACTCGGGTTGTGTTTTTTCTCTGTTGAATACCATTTACAGGACTTTTTCTTTCTTCCTTTCCTTTCTTTTCTTTTTCTTTTCTTTTCTTTTTCTTTTCTTCCTTTTTCTTTTCTTCCTTTCATTGGTTCTTTTCTTTCTTTCTTGCCTAAACGTTTATTTTTGAGAGAGAATGAGAGCACAAGCTGGGAGCAGAGGATCCGAAGCAGGCTCTGTGCTGGCCACAGAAACCTCGATGCAGGGCTCCAACTTGTGAATCGTGAGGTCATAATCTGAGCCAAAATAGAACACTTAACCAACTGAACCAAGCAGACAGCCGGCCGGACTTTCTTCCTTCCTCCCTTTCTAACAAATAAACTATAACCAGATAAGGAAAGAATATTTACCATCTGATTCTTTTTTCTTTCTCTTATTATTTTTTAATTTTTTAATGTCTATTTATTTTTGAGAGAGAGACCTAGCATAAGCAGGAGAGGGCAGAGAGACACAGACTCTGAAACAGGCTCCAGGCTCTGAGCTGTTAGCACAGAGCCCGACGTGGGGCTTGAACTCACAAGCCTTGAGATCGTGACCTGAGCCGAAGTTGGAGGCTCAACCAACTGAGCCACCCAGGCGCCTCACTTGGGATAGACAGATGTTTGAAACAACCCTGATGACTGATGAAAGGCACGTTCACTGTTACAAACTTAGAAGATGTTGAAATTGCAGAGGTGAAAATAAAATGCTCTCTGGTCTTGCCCGGAGGTGCCCAGCAGTCCTGTTGCATTGCTTTCTTTGGGAGCCGGTTTCAGACAGCTGTGCTGGACCCCGACACGGGAACGGTTCCACGGGCACAGCCCCTGTTGTCAGGTGTCTGGGCTGGCTCGTTTGTCTTTTCAGCCGTTTCTTTGCTGTGTGTCTGTAGGTGTTCTCTTACTCAACGCAGTCCTCACCGTCCGGGCACATCAGGCTAATTCGCATAAGGAGAGAGGATGGGAGGAGTTTACGGATGCGGTCGTGTCCTGGCTAAATCACAACTCCAGCGGCCTCGTCTTCCTGCTCTGGGGCTCTTACGCTCAGAAGAAAGGCAGTGCCATCGATAGGGTATGGTTGTTGTGTTTTGTCTTTTAAACACTTTAAGCCAGTTGAGAAAATCTTAGGAATTTTCCGTTGTGTGGTCTTGGAAAACCCCATGTCCTAAGGTGAAGCTTATTCTCCCTAAAGACTTAAGAGTTAGGGTCAGGTTTGCCATTGAAAATTAAGCAAAATTCAGACGAATTACAAGAATGATGACTTGTGTGAGAGGAAAGCACCGGGCCAACTTCTGATTCAGTAGCGTTAGTAACGCGGGCGTGGACCTGCCACATACGTAGAATGATGCGGGCACCGTCCGGTGCAAGCGATGCAGTAAGTGGCCAGTAAGGCCAAGGACCCCGCGACCACCGAGCCGCCCGCCCTCGGCTTTCCCCCACCTGCTCCTTCTCTGCTCTTCTCCCTCTGTTTCCAGAAGGAGCAGCGTACCTGGTGCCGAGATTAAAAGCCAGACGCCATCCTTGAATCTCTCCTTGCCCTCCTGGCCTTAAATCCTGTCCCCTTGCCTCCCCTGATGCCAGTCCTCCTCCCGCTCACCGTTGACGGTGCCACCAAAGGCTTTCTGTTTCTGGGGTCTACTCCCCGCGCCTTTACATGACCGGCAACCGAGTAGGAGCCACGCGAAGGCGCTTCTCTCTCTACAGAGGGTCTGTGTCAAGGAAGCAGACGTTTTCAGGTGTTGTGAGGCAGCGCATAATAAAATCTGGCATGAGTGAACTAACTGCTGAGATCTGATTCTCTAGGCAAGTAGGAAGTGTCCGTGCGAGCCGTCTCCATCTCTGCCTTGGGGAGACTGAAGGGCCGCGTGGCTCTTCGTGTTTTAATCTTTATTATCGACAATGGTCCGGTTGGACGGGAGGCGCTTGTAAAAGCTTGGTCATTAGAAGCAAGTTGCGGGTCCAGCCCAGTGGCTTCCCGAGCGCCGGGTCTGTCTGTCCCGGCTGCCGCGAGGCACATCACATTCGGAGCTTCCGGAGTTAACGCTCTCCTTTTCTCAGCCGGCCTCGCTGAACCTGCTCCCGCGTTCTCCCCAAGGGTGGAGGGTACCTCCGGGCACTTGTCCAAACAGAAGTCCCATCCCGCACTGTCCCTCCCCCCTCCCCATCCCGCAGGTGTCAGGCCTTCAGAGCCTTTCCCCTGCTCTCAGATGCCTCCCCACCTAACTGTCTGTGCCTGGCCCAGGCCCTCACCTGATCTTGCCAGAGTGTCCCATGGAGTCTCCCCGTGGAAGGCCTTGCCTTGGGTGGGGTCTTGAGCACGAGCACGCCCCGGGCTGCCTCTCAGCCGCAGCTCCCACCTTCTCCACTCCCCCCCCCTCCCCCCACCTCTTCCCTGTGTCCCGCTTCCCTGCCTGCCTTTGAATATCGTGCCTCCTCGGTCCAGAGACTTCCTTCAGAGCCCAGCATGGCTCACATTTTCAGGGCCAGGCTAGTAAGCACTTAACCTGCGTTACCTGTCAGGCTGCATCAAGACCCACGGGCCTTCTTTGTCCCTGCACGGCATCTCCACAAGTCGGGCACTCTTCTTCCCCGTTTACAGATGAAGACTGACGTGCGGGCTGGACTCCTTGACTTCTCTGGGGCCACACGACACGGCAGTCAGAACTTGAACCCAGGCCATCTGGCTCCCGGCTCCGTGTTTTTTTGTTTTGTTTTTATATAAGTAATATTTACCCCCAATGTGGGGCTTGACCCCCCGACCCTGCCATCGGGGGTCGCATGCTCTTCTGACTGAGCCAGCCAGGTGCCCCTTCAGGCTCTGGTTCTTAACCACACTGCGCCGCCTGGCTTTAATGATGGCCCCTCCCGGATGGAGGTGTTTGAAGGCAGGGATGTTGTGAAAACACTTGTGAAGTAGCATTTATTTATTTTTAATATTTTTATTTTTGCCGGAGCGTGAATGGGGGAGGGGCAGAGAGAGGAGGGGCAGAGGATCTGAAGCGGGCTGGGTGCTGACAGCAGAAAGCCTGATGCCGGGGACTGAACTCAGGAACCATGAGATCGTGACCCGAGCCAAAGTTGGATGCTCAACCCACTGAGCGCCCCAGGTGCCCCGAGGTTTTTATTTACATACAGAAAAGAAGCAAGAAAACAAACGTCCCTGGTCTTCCTGCTCCATTAACTAGAGTTGACATTTAAAAAATCAAAGTGTTCTGTTTTTGTTGACAGTTCAGGTAATACAGGAAAGTGTAAAATAGAAAGTAGATAAATGCCTTCCACTATTTCTTTTCCCTAAAGGAACTATAGTGTCTTAGATATTTTCCCAAAAAAAAGTTTTTGTGTAATTATCCCTTTTTTTCTTCTACTTGCGATATTTAGGTCTTTCCACAACAGCCCACTAGCTCAACCTTGTTCTTCTGATATCCTCGTGGTGTCCCCTTGTAAGAAGTTCAGGGAAGTGTTTGCAGCCAGTTGCCTAACCCTGGGTTTATGATGTGAGGTCTTTCCTGACCCAAGCCGTGGAACCTCATGCCTGCATCTCCACGTGGGTCTATGCCCGGTGGGGTCCGTTGGCAAACGCATTCTTAGCAGTGGGATCGCTAGATCCTAAGATACGGGCACTTGACCGCTGCGTAGGCGGTGCCTCCGGTCCCAGACGTGCCGACTTTGATTCTCTCGTTCTCTTTCAGAAACGTCACCACGTGCTGCAGACCGCTCACCCCTCCCCGTTGTCGGTGTACAGAGGGTTCTTTGGATGTAGACACTTCTCTAAAACCAATGAGTTGCTGCAGAAGTCTGGCAAGGAGCCCATCAACTGGAAGGATCTGTGACCCTAAACTGGGGAGGCTGTCCCTGGGCGGGCTTTTAGAAGCTGCTAGTGAAGTTACTCACCAAGAGTGGCAGCAAAGGCTCTACTCTGGGACCTCATGTCTGTCTTTGCAACACGCCTTTGGACTAAAATATACCTTCACGGTATTTGGGAGAGAGAGGCGGTCAAATACTCCAGACCACTGCTCTCTGTGTCACCTTTATGGTAAAAGGGGACAGGAAACAGAAGCACCTTGTGGTACAGCCAGCTGTTACTTTAGTTGGACTTTAGGTTGTAGTGTTGGGTGTGTTTATTTAGCAAGGCCCTCCTTTGCCCAGCTTGGCTTCCCGTTCTTGGCCAAGTACACTGCTCCCCGCATCCTTCTGAGAGCCCCGAGGCCCCTCCTTGCAGGAAGCGGGACATTTTGCAAGTGCCCAGAAATTTGGGGCTGAAAGTTCTTGAGGACTGATCTCTGAGTGAGCCTTCAACAGATCGGGAGAGGGAAGTGAACTGGGGCTTGTTTTCTAGTTACTCTATGGGTGTTCCTAGGAATAAACAGTGGAAGTTGAACTGGAAGAAAGAGAAAGGGGAGTTATTTTTTTTTTATTTTTTATTTTTTTAAAGAGGAAATGCTTTTCTTCTCTGGAGTATCTCGAGTTGGGGGATTTCAGGAAGCACAGAGTGCCAATTGCTGTTTTTTTATGGACTGAAATCACATGGGGATTTTTTTTTTTCAACACTGGTGAATTTTGCTGTTTTAAAAATACTTCTGCAGATGTATATACATATTTTTTAATCCTTTGTCGGGGAGACCGTCTTTTGTTAGGTCTGTACCTCCGTCCTCCATCCTGTTAGAGATGCCGTTGCTGTGTTAGTTGGGGGAAAGGGGGCGTTAACTCCAAGTGAGCTTGGCAATAAAAAGATAGTTGAAGTTTCACTCCGTGCCCAGTGCTCTTTCTGTCAGCTCCCTCTGGCCGGGCGCGCTCGGCTGCCCCGCAGCAACCTTTGTGGGCAGGAAGTGCTGCCCCCCCCCCCAACCCTTCCGCCCAGCCCCTCGGATGGAGCCGCCCACCTCTCCAGGCCTGGTAAGCCCTGGGCGGGTTCCCGGGAGGGTCACCGACCGCCGGGTCTCACCCCAGCCGGGAGATGGCGATGGGGCCGTAGGTACGCGGTCAGGAACTGCGGAGACCCTAAAGAGGCCGAGTGGGGCCGGAAAAGCGTTTCTCCGGGGATCGTGGCTGCGAGTCCTGCCAAGCCTTGGGACAGCGCAAGGGGAGCTCCCCCGCCCCCATCCCGTTAGTGTTTGCAGACTCTTCCCTGGGACTCTGGACTGGAGGTGTGAGGCTAGGGCGCTAGGAAGAAGCCCTGATGGCCCGCTGACCTGCCAGCACTTGGCTGGGAGTCGGGGTGGAGGGTGGACCCTCACGTTCAAAGCCTGGACTCCCCTGGTGTCTGATGAAGAAGGAAGCCAGAAGTACACGGAAGGGCCTGGTTAACACGTGCTAGTATTTAAGTGGGCGAGAACGCGTCCAGTGCTCACGGCCCCACCTCCTCTCTGCGCAGGGATCTGGAAACCTTTTGCTCGAGAACATTGCTTCCCATCTAGGCCTTCGTTTTCTAAACGTTTCAGAAGGAGGGTATGTGATCCCACACTGCCATGGGCAAGCAGGCTTTCAACAGAAGGAAGATCCAGAACCAAGATGCATTCTCAGTTTGCCCTCTGGTAACTTGGGGTGGGGGGGGGGCGGCTCCCTTATCCAAGTGAGGAATGACGAGGTGATATTTCTACATCAGTTAGGCTTTGATGCTTGGCTCCCGACACAATGCTGTCCATAGGGGAGAGGCGGTGAACTCTGGGTTACGGTAAATCATTCAAAAAGTGAACTCCTTTGCTTTTTCTTGTTTAATAGTGAGCCTTAGACATCTAGTGATACTTTAAACAGAACACAGAGCTGTGGGTTCAGTGGTTTATGACCGCCCCTCCCCCAAAGGAAATGCAAATTTGATCACTGGTTTCTGGAGTGGTCGTTATCCTTCACGTTTTGGGATTTGCTATGATCACAGCACTAGGTTTGCAGAAATGGATAAAAGGCAATCTTGGCCTTTTAGGTCAGGGGTCAGCATACTTTTTCTATATAAAGGGTCAGGTAGTCCGTATTCTAGGGTCTGCCCTGGTTCCGTCCGTGAGAACCACTCCACTCTCTTTTGCAGACAAAGCAGCCATGTGGTAGATGTAAATGAGCAGGTGTGGCTGTTTTCCAATAAAGCTTCCCGGACACTGAAATTGGAGCTGAATATGATTTGCACGTGTCACGAAATCTTGATTTTTTTTTTCCCCCCCCCTTGAGCATTTAACATGTAAAGACCGCTCTTAGTTTGACTGCCATAGGGAAACAGGTCGAGGACACCTGTCCTAGGAACTCCCACTCAGATGTCTGCAGTGGCAGTGCCCATCTGTGGCATCCTGCCACCGGTCAGTTCTGCGTGGCTCACCGTGGGAACAGGTGAGAACCCGGCCAGAATGGTTCTGTCTCCCTTCTCAGGCAAGGGGAAGAGTATTTGTTGAGAGCTTTTGGAAACCGGGAAGTCCGCAATGCAAAATGACCTGGGAACCCCGAGTTGTAAACTAATTATGTGAAAGTCACTATCTGAACAGAGTCCAGCAGGGCAAAGTCAAGAGAATGTGGGGTTTTTTTTGTTTGTTTGTTTTTGCTTTTTTAGACATGTTGTTAAGATGCTCCCATTATTACATGGGACATTCTGTCCATCTTAAAATTTGCTTTCTGCTTCAGTTTGCACCTAGTATAAAAAAGTAGAGTTTCGGACTTGGGGAAGCAAACAGTTCAGTGTTTGGCAGAAAAGCAGACTTTTCATCCTTGTCAAACCTTCGAGATGTACAAGGGAGAACAGGTAGGAGGCTCGGCTACTTCAGAGGGTCCTGGCATGTTGATTGGTGGTGACGCATGCTGAGAAAAGTCTGGAACTTCAGTGGCCTCTCTTCCTACTTAGAGTCCTTCTGACACTTTGAATCTGAGTCTCACAACCTGAGGTCAGACCAGGAGTTCGATACTTTGCAGTCTTTGCTACTCAGTTGTATATTTCCTGTGTCTTCCTGTCCCTCTCAGCTAGTGGCTTTTGTGGTCCGGGGGGTGGTATCCACAGGCTTCAAACAAGCCCTTTGTATGCCTTAAGACTCCCCATGGATGCTTACCTGTGCGACGCAGGCAGACTGGGTCTGAGGACCCAGAAGAGGTCCCTGGGGACCAGCCAAGAGGGTTCTTGGCAAGATGGAAATCAAACGTGAGCCCGCAGGAAGCGAGAGCAGAGACCGAGGGAGCATCTGGCAAGACTTGGGAAGGAAGAGCATGAAGTCTCGTCTTTGCCTGGGGCCTGGGGTTTTTACTGAGGATTGTGGTCTGGTGCGCGTGTCCCTCCGGGCATCTGGGGACCGGTCAGAACCAGGACAGGGTCCAGGTGTCCCTCATAAATCACTTATTCCTTGGAGCCAGGGGGTCTTGGCATCGATGTCCAACACGAGCGGTCTGGAATGTGTGCATGAAGGCTTCACCCGGTCCCGCCTGAGAGGTTCTCTGTCGTGCTGGAAGACTCCAGAGATATCATTAACTCCCTGTCCCTTGCAAGGAGGACATACATGAAGCCATGGATAGGGTGGGGGTGCAGGTCCTAACGAGAATAGAAGCCGGAAAAGAAGTAAGGGGGGAAAAAAACCCAGCTTTTTCTTTCATGGGGTCCATTTCATTTCCCTGTCTCCTGGGGAAACAAAAACATGAATGCCAGGCCCGCTCCCAGAAATTGTGATTTAAGTGGTTCTTGGGGTGAAAAGGAGATATGGGCGTTTTTATGAAGGGTCAGGTTTGCAGCAGCTTCTTTGACCAGATGCCCTGTGTTCTGTATGTTACGGAACCAGGCTGGAACGCTGGCGGAAAAACCAAGCGGCCCTCGGAGATCTTGGTGGATTGCAGATTGGTTTTACACCGGCGGGCTCAGAGGAGACTGTTTCTCCAAAGGTCTGAGCCCGGAATGCCAGTGGGGAGGGTAATTTATAGCCAACAGCCTCCATATCTGGGGGCGGTTTGCGATGCACAGCAAACAAAGGAAGAAGAAACCGGAGGAGGCGTCTCTAAGCTAGAGAGACCAGAGTTTGTTTTAGTCCCATCAGCCATCTTTAGCGTAATTTATCCACTTCTCCAACATTGACGCCATGTGGTCACTTCATTTTTTTTTCTTTTCGGCAGATAATAGGATTTTCTGCATGTAAGAGGTATTTGAAGGAATCTATTTTTTCTATTATGTTGGGTAGGAAAAGTTTATGAACGATTGGTTTCCAGCCAACCATTCAGCTTCTGGAAATTACTTGTGGCCGTAGAGAGAGAGTGTCAGAGGATAGCTGAGGCACCAGAACCGAGTTCCCCATGTGTGTGTGAGTAGGGGTAGCAAGGAACTTTTCTAGTCTCTTTGGAAGTGAGGAGTTTCATTAGAAAGACGTTGCTCGGTGCCTGTCACGAACAAGCCACTATGCTAGAAGCTCGGTGTTTGTCGTTTGATTTCACTTTTCCCAGCCACGTGGTAAAGTACCTGGATGGACAAATAGACTCAGCCATTTGCCTAGAGCCACAGGTAACGGAGCTAGGATTCGAACCCACGGCAGCCCGATTTCAAAGCCGCGTCGTCTTGCCACTGTTTACACTCTGCCCAGATCACGGTTATCGGC
This sequence comes from Panthera leo, assembly GCF_018350215.1. Taxonomy (NCBI): domain Eukaryota; kingdom Metazoa; phylum Chordata; class Mammalia; order Carnivora; family Felidae; genus Panthera; species Panthera leo. The sequence goes on from NC_056690.1 coordinate 17,962,486, forward strand.
TGTCATCAGGGAGGACTTCCAAATGGAGTTTACAGAACGTCCTGGAGTCACGGCTCTCCCAGGAAAAAACCAGGATGTGTCCGGAGTCTGAAATGTGCCTCTTTGAAAATTTTGCACGAGCTACCCTCTAGTAGAAGTCATTGGGATCGATAACCGAAGCCCCATGGTGCAGGGGCTGCGGTCTGGGGAGGACTGCAGGCGGGCAGGCAGCGTGCCAAGCCCCTGACCGGCATTGTTTCGCCCTCCGCTCCTATAAAACATAGGTGGGGCTGGCCCGGCTTACAGCTGACGGTGCCCAGGCTTCCAGAGGACAGGCACAAAGTGGCTTCCCGCTTACGAGTCCGGGGGGGAAAGTTCCAAGAAGTCCACCGTTTGCCCACTTTTCCTTCTTGGAAAACAAGCCCACAGAGGAAGTCTCTCTGGCTGCCCCTGTCCCCCTGCCATTTAAACTGTTCTGCAGAAGTTCGGGTTCTGGAGGGTTTTTCCACTTGCTCCTCCTGGTTTACTGAGATCAGGCCCACCAAGCTGCTGTTCCCCTTCCCTCTTGTCAGAGCACAACGCCCTTCCGTGTGGCCTCTGCCTTACCGGCTCTGGTTTGGACCTGGGGGTGACCTTTGTCCTACATGCCCGCAGCCCTCCCCTCCTCGCGGAACATTCCGTAACAGCCTGTGCCGGGTTTCCCGTCTTCCCTGCCGGGCCCTAGCAAGAGCCAGCTGACCCAGCTGTTGGGGTGTTTGGGTTTTTTTTTCCTCCCTGAGCGTGAGTGGCATTTTCGTTCGGAAGGTTTTACCAAATCTTTATCTGGGGAAAGAAGCCTGGTGGTCCTTTGACAGCAGTTGTGCGAACCCATCGGAGCTTTCGCTGCAGGCTGGCTCCAGAAGCCCTTTCTCAAACACCCCACAACCCGTGTGCAATTAATTTCCTGCATGTCTCAGGAGGGCCGGGATGACTTTGTCCGTATTGCTTACGACAACTTGGACTTTAGATGCCCCATCTTGGGCTTTAGATGGCTTAGATACGTAACAATTGTGAAACCCAGCGAGGGCTGGGATTGAAGGGTGGCCGGCAGGGTCCCTCCCGGAGTAGCAGGGGGCCACACGAGTGGTTTGGTGCGAGATCTTGCCCCACTTCACCTGGGCTGTTACTGGTCTTCAGTGCCTTGAAGGTTAAGTGCTCCGGGGATCATTTTTAAACGGCAGAGGCCAGTTCCTCTGAAAGTGACGCTTACAGTCACGGTGGTGAGCAGCTAGCTGGCTTAGAGTCAGGCACACGGCAGACAAGGAACCCGGAAAATGCAACCCCGAGCGCGTAATTGGGAGGACACGGGAAAGGCGGAGGGACAGGGGGTAAGTGAGCTCACCCCTCTGTGGGGTCACTGACCATAAAGCTGGCGCCCACGTGGATGGGGGTTTCATGCGCGGTGAGCTGAGCCCCTGTGCAGGAGTGTGCATGCGGGCTTTCCAGAGGGGGACGGTCACTCCTGTTTACCGGGACCTGATGTGAGGGTTGGAAATGTAACAGATCAAGGAGAAGAGCCTCTCTCTGCTTCTATAAATGGTTATGTTGTTGGGAATCTCTGCGTGAACTCTTCCATCCGTTCCACAAACCGAAACGGTAGGGTTAGGTTTGGGCTTAGGTTTACTGAAAAGGTAGTTCTGTGATTTTTGTTGTTGTTGTTGTTGTTTTGGGGGTTTTTTTGCCCTCAAGACTCCTGTCCTTAAGGAAAACCATTCGGTTTCTCACAGATGTCCAATCTCTCAAACTATTATTATTATGTATATTTTTAAGTGTATTCTGAAGGGGGGGTGCCTGGGTGGCTCAGTTGGTTAAGCATCTGACTTCAGCTCAGGTCACGATCTCACAGTTGTGAGTTCGAGTCCCATGTCGGGCTCTGCACCGACAGCTCAGAGCCTGGGGCCTGCTTGGGAGTCTCTCTCTCCCTCTCTTTGTCCCTACCTTACTTCTGCACTCTCTCAAAATAAATAAAATTAAAAGAAAGAAAGCATACTCCAAGAGTCAAGCATTTATAGTGGTCCCACATTGCTAGAAAGATGTTATTTTTTAAAAAAAATTTTAATGTTTATTTTTGAAAGAGAGACAGAGCATGAACGGGGGAGGGGCAGAGAGAGAGAGAGAGAGAGACACACACAGAATCCAAAGCAGGCTCTAGGCTCTGAGCTGTCAGCACAGAGCCCGACGCAGGGTTCAGACTCACAAACCATGAGATCATGACCTGAGCCGATGTCAGACTTAACTGACTGAGCCACCCAGGCGCCCCTAGGCATCATTTTTTTTTTTTTAAGGGCTCTAGGGAGTAAAAGTCAAGTGGCACAGAGTAAAAAGGTCTCCCTGCACCACCACCCTTCCATCTGCCCCTCTTCCCTGCTGGGAGCCACTATGCATAGTTTGGTATAAAACTTCCCATATAGTTTCCTAAAGACCTATTTTGTGCCTTCACCTCGTACACAATTATCTCTCAGTGATGATGATGATTACTCTAACATCAGTGGGCTTCCATAGAAGTTGGGTGACCAACCGTCAACATTGGCCCAGGCCTGAGGGGGAGCTCCTGGGAAGCCAGTCCTTCCAGTTAAAAACTGCAAAGTAGAGACATTGTTTTATAAATGGCTTTTGCCTTCTGACAGTGTCTTGGGAGATGAAGATACGACTTTACTGACTCGGGTTTTAAATGGAAAGACTCAGCCCATCCTCGGTCATGTGACCGGACGTGCCGACCTCCTCAGTTGGAGGAAGCCATTTTCTTTCCTCTGGCAACCATCCCCTTGTTCTCTGTACTTATTGACCTGATTCTGCTCTTGATTTATTCGTATTTTTAGATTCTACTTAGGCGTGAAATCGTACGGTATTTCTCTTTCTTGGTCCGACATACGTCGCTTAGCACAATACCCCCCAGCTCCATCCCTGTTGTCGCAAATGGCAAGACTTCATTCTCTATGGCTGAGTAATATTCTGTTGTGTGTGTGCACATATATGTATATATTCCCACCTTCTTTATCCATTTGTCTGTTGACGGACACCCAGGTTGCTCCCGTATCTTGGCTGTTGTAAATAATGCTGCAGTGTATACAGAGCTGCGTGTATCTTTTCAAATCAGTGTCTTTGTTTTCCTTGGGAAAATGCTTAGTAGTACAATTGCTGGGTCGTAGGGTAGTTCTATTTTTAATTTTTTGAGGAAACTCCATGCTGTTTTCCAGAGCGGCTGCACCCGTTTGCATTCCCACCAACAATGCAAAAGAGATCCTCTTTCTCCGCATCCTCGCCAACATCTGTTGTTGGCTGAGTTGTTAATGTTAGCCATTCTGACAGATGTGAGGTGATGTGGTTTCCGCGCGCATTTCCCTGATGATGAGTGACGTTGAGCATCTTTTCATGTGTCTGTCGGCCATCTGTACCCTTCTTTGGAAAAAAATCTCTGTTCGGGTCCTCTCCTCATTTTTAAAATCAGGTTTTTGTTTTTTTTTTTTTTCACGTTGAGTTGTATAAGTCCTTGACGCATTTTGGATACTCTATCACTTACAAATATCTTCTCCCATTCAGTAAGTTTTTTGTTTGCTTGTTTTGCTGATAGTTCGCTGTACAAAGGCTTTTTATTTTGATATAGTCCCAATAGTTTCTTTTATGCAAAGGAGTTCTTTTTGCCCCTGCTCAGGTGCCGGGTAAGCTCTGGTTTATCACCTTTAAATCTGAGACATAAATTAAAGTATTACATGAGATACTTGATCTTTAGGGGGCAATAGAAATTTTAATCTTTTCAAATGGAGGCTCCCTCAAAGTCTTGTCCCTGTGTAAACTTTGGGATACCTTAATCTAAAGTCTCCTCTGAGTTTTGACTCCAGGATCTTTAGAGAAGCACGCATCGGCGCCCCTGGAAGCATGGTCAGAAATCTTGCATTTTATCTGAAAACTTCATGCACGTTTCACGTTCTATTCTTTTTTTTTTTTTTTTAATGTTTTTATTTATTTTTGAGACAGAGAGAGACAGCATGAATGGGGGAGGGGCAGAGAGAGAGGGAGACACAGAATCGGAAGCAGGCTCCAGGCTCCGAGCTGTCAGCCCAGAGCCCGACGTGGGGCTCGAACTCACGGACCGCGAGATCGTGACCTGAGCCGAAGTCGGACGCTTAACCAGCTGAGCCATCCAGGCGCCCCTCACATTCTATTCTAAGAGATCTCTTTGTTATAATAATAGTAAACTTCCTGCCATAGAGTAAGAGGATTCTCCAGGAAGATAGGCCATGTTTGTTTATTCAGGGCCCCTCCTGCTGGACAACGTGGGCCGGGCACCACAGGGAACCCAAGGTTACTTCGTGGTTGGCACGCGTCAAGTGTTGAATTACGCTCAAGGACGATCTTAGGATGGAGTCCCTGTTTACTCCATTCCTCAAACCAGGAAACCAACGTTTGGAGAATTCCCGTGACTGGCTCAGGGCAATCAGATGACAAATGGCAGAGTCCATTTGGCTCACCCAGATGATCCCCATGCCAGAAGCGCTGCTTTCTGGATGTCCCTGGGCCACTCAGCGTACCTTAGCTCCCTTCCCTGCACTGGGGCCCCGGGAAACAGCCTCGCTCTTCAGGTAGCCCTGGGATTGTGCCACTCCTGTTGGGCTCACTGGAGCACCACCTTCCCAAATCAAATCAAATCAAATCAAATCAAATCAGGCCAAATCATGGGCGAGAGTGATATTCCCGGTACACATTCTCCTTTCTATTTGGAAGTAAATGGGTCTCTGGCTCCAGTAGTAACTTGAATAATTAGCTGTTGGAAATGCTCCTCTTAGCAGACCTTCCTTCCACGTTATGAGGAAGGCCGGGGCCTGATTTTTCCACATTCCCAACACACTGGGAGTTTGGGGGCCCTCCCGTTTAGAGGAATAACCCACGTATGGAGGAAGAGGGGCTCTGGTTCGGGAAACATTGGGCTGCCTGTGGGGAGCCCAAACCCTTTCCAGCGGGACTTCTCAGAGCCCTGAATATACTAACCTGCGGTGGCAGTCTCCAAAATGTGACTCTGGGACCTGGCAGCGATGGGGACCGTCTTTCAGGGCCGGTGTCCCACAGCCACCTCTTGAGAAGCACGGAACCGTTTCATTTCTTGCCCTTCTCAATTTTCCTTCGGAGTCCCGGAAGTATGATCCTGCAACGGATCAGGGTCACCGGCTTGAGCTCTTGTGCAGGGTTCCACGGTGTGTGTGTGTGTGTGTGTGTGTGTGTGTGCGGTCAGAGTTCAGGCTCTCAGGGAGATCTGCCAGCAGGCAATTGCACTAACTCAACCGTGGGGGGAGGTGGTGGTGGGCGTAGGGGGAGCGTGAAGAAAACGCACAGACCCCGCAGGACGGCTCAGGTCCAGCTCTGCCACTCCATGGTGGGGCCTTGGGCAACAGATGCCCCCTGTGCCTCGTCTCTTCATTGGCAAAACCGGGAGCACATACTTCCGAGAACCTTCGTGGACACGTGAAGGAACGACAAACCTGAAGCGCACGGCTTAAGACCTGGTGTCCAGTAAGTGCCCGACAAACGTTAGGCTGTATTATCGTTAAGCAATTTCCTTGGCTCGTTGGACGATCGCTTACGCCTCGCGCTGTATCTGCCCTCGGTTTCCAAAAGAGCCCTGTGTCCAGAGTCATTTTTTTCTAACTCTCGCTTGCTGGGGAAAGGGGTCAGAGAGCCTGTATTGGGAGTTATTGCGAAATTCGAACAGGTCTGGGTTTTAGGCCCCGCCTTCCCTCACAGGGTTTACTTTCTAGTGGGGAAGACAGGGGTGCGTGTAAAAGTGACCTCACACATAACTACACCCAGGGCGCATGCAGAGGGAGAGGACAGGGAGCCATGAGGGCATCGAGCAGGAGCCTGGCGTCCAGTGCAGGATGCGGTGGGGATTCAGCCGCCTGTCCAGGTGGTTGCCCGATGCCTGACCTTGACACCCACACCCTTGAGACTCGTCGGGGCAGGAGGACCCTCCAGGGAGGCAGGAAGCACGGCCCAGACACTGAGACGGACCTGAGCTAGGTGGAGGCATCGATGCATCCCGTGGGTTTACCCTTCTGGGTGCTAGGCGCTGCACTGCAGAGCCAGGGACAGGCCACAGCCAGCCCTCGTCCCGACGAAGCTTACATTCCACGGAGGGGTATGAGTGAGCATATCAGCATAGCGTCAGCTCACAGGGACGCATAGTGTCAGCTCAGCATATGGTAAGTGACACGAAGGAAAGGGACGGGTCATTGAGAATAAGACCCGTGGGTGTCAGGGTGGGTCTGGAGTGGGAACATTGAAGCAAAGACAGAAAAAGGGGCAAGAGATAACTATGCCAGGGAGCAGTGGTGGGAAAGAACATTCCAGAACACGGGCCCACAAGCATGGGCTGAACAGGGACCAATGGCCAGAGAGTGGGCCGGGGCCAGATCCCCAGGGCCATGTGGACCACAAAGGAGTATGATGAAGGAGCCACTGAGAATGTGAAATTCAGTTCAGCTGCTCACTGCCAGAGTGACTTTGGGCAAGTTTAACTTCTTGAGCCCTGAGATTCCTTTTCATTTAAAAACAAAACAAAAGGCTGCTCATGATACTCATCTCACAGAGTAGAATGAGATCATGATTATAAAACGCTTCGTACAGAGCCTGGCACACAGGAAGTACTATACAAATCTTAACTATCGGTGCTAATATACAGGTTTTAATCAGTAGACAGGGTGCCTTGCATTTTGTGGGGTATATTTTTTAACTTTTTGCTATAGAAAAAAGTTAACTTTTTTTTAATGTTTACTTGGAGAGTGAGAGAGAGAGAGAGAGCACATGTGCACTGGAGCGGGCAAGGGACGGAGACAGAGAATATCCCAAGCAGGCTCCACACCACCAGCACAGAGCCCGACGCGGGGCTCGAACCCATGAACCGCGAGATCATGACCTGAGCTGATACCAAGAGTTGGACGCTGGGGTGCCTGGATGGCTCAGTCGGTCGAGCGACTGACTTTGGCTCAGATCATGAGCTCACGGTTTGTGAGTTCGAGCAACCCGCATCGGGCGCTGTGCTGACAGCTCGGAGACTGGAGCCTGCTTCGGATTCTGTGTCTCCCTCTCTCTCTGCCCCTCCCCTGCTCATGCTCTGTCTCTCTCTGTCTCAAAAATAAATAAAAACATTAAAAAAAAATTTCAAACCCACAGCAAAGTTGAAATAACAGTAGAGCGAACACCCACTGCATTCCGCATCAGTTGCAGACATCGGTACCTTCTCCCCCTGAGTACTTCGGCATACTTCCCTTTAACTAGAGTTTGGAGGCGGGGGGGGGGGGGGGGGGAGGGTGTTGGAGTTGTTCAAGCAAATCTCAGAGCCGGATAAATACTTTAGTAGGTATCTCTAAAAGAGAGGCGGACTTTTTCAAAACCATTGCCATGATTGTTTCCAACACAGTTAACTGTTTCCTTAACCTAGTCCCCAGTTTGCGCTCAGTGCCCTCTGACTGTGTCAGAGAAGTCTTTGAACAGTTGTCCTGTTCCAATCAGGACCCACAAAAGGTCCTCTTAGGTCTCTCTTCGTCTGTAATAACCGCCCCCCTCCTTTATTGAGTGCCAGTTACTTACTGAGGAAAACAGGTCGTTTGTCCCATAGAACTTCCCACATCCTGATTACGCATCTCTCAAGCATCAATTTAACATGTCTCTCTGCCCCTATACATAAGTACATAGGTGTAGAGGCTTGAATCAATTCGGGTCCAAATCCTTGGTCCAAGACCACTTCACAGGTGGTGCCGTTCCCTTTCTTGCTTTCTTCCTTCCTTTCTTTTTTTTTAAATATTTTTCAGGAGAGCGTGAGCGAGGGAGGGGCAGAAAGAAGGGGACAGAGGATCTGAAGCGGGTTCTGTGCTGACAGGCTGACAGCAGTGAGCCTGACGTGGGGCTCGAACTCATGAGCCTCGAGATCATGACCTGAGCCAAAGTCGGACGCTCAACCGACTGAGCCGCCCAGGCGCCCCCGCTGTTGGCTTTCTATTGTGTCACGTGAAGAAGAACCTAACGTTGGGTTATCCCACCTTCAGTGATGCTCACTCATCAGTGAGCGTGGGAACATTATTAGCCTGACCCCCGTTGCGAAGTCCTCGCCAGCCTTTCACTGAATAGTTCACAAGCCATGGGCGATCCGAGCCCAGGTCAACATTATTTCCTTACTGGCTGCAAATGTGGCTTCCTACTTCCCTCCATCCCGGTTCCCTTCTTAGCTGTCATTGTTCTGTAATGGACAAGTTTCACCCACCGTCTGGCAACCCCGAAGTACAGGAAAGGCAGAATAAATGCTTGATTGTGTCCTTTTTTTTTTTTTTTTTTTTTTGTAAGTCAATTTCAGAGTCATGAGTGCTACCATTGGGAGTTCCCCAGGTGTCTGTGAGGTTTTGTTTTGAGGAACATTAGGACCGTATGATTTTTGAAACTGCTTTGACATATTTCAGTCCACTGCCGTGATCACCGTTTTACGGGCCCAGGTATCTTATCTTTGGCAGAGCAAGCCGCTACCGGGTCCTCGTGTTCAGGCAGGACAGGAAGTTACAGTTCATTTCTGTACATTTCTGCCCCAGCTCTGGAATGAGCCGTTCATTTCCCCAATAGTCATGCTTCCTTTTAAGGCGAAATATACTTAGAAATCACAATGTGGGGGGCACCTGGGTGGCTCAGTTGATTAGGCGTCGGACTCTTGATTTTGGCACCAGTTGTGATCTTGAGGTTTGTGGGTTCAAGCCCCACATCAGGGTCTGCACTGGTGGCATGGAGCCTGCTTGGAATTCGCTCTCTCCCTCTCTCCCACTGCCCCTCCTCTGCTCATGCTCTCTCTCAAAAATAAATAAAGTTTAAAAAATCATAATCTGGGACAAGAAATGGTTTACAAGTTCCTCTTGGCTTCTCTGTGCATTATGGACTAGGGTCAGGGAGCTGGGTCAGGAGACTTATGCAGTGGTTCAAATAAGTGTCAGCAGTGGCTTGACCTTGATCTCAGGTCAAAGCCGGGTGCATCATGGAGAGTGATTAGAACGCTCTTCATTTGTGTTGTTTATATTAGCTCACTTAAACCCCACCAGATCTCTCTGAGGAAGTCATTCTTATCATCCCCGTTGAACACACGAGAAAGTCAAGGCTCAGAGAGGTGAGGGAATTTGCCGAAGGTCACACAGGAAATAAAGAGCAGAAATAGAACCTGGAGTTAGCAACTCCAGATTCTGTAATCCAACCGGTACACAAGGTCTTTTTTTTTTTTTTTTAATTTTTTTTTTTAATGTTTATTTATTTTTGAGACAGAGAGAGACAGAGCATGAACGGGGGAGGGGCAGAGAGAGAGGGAGACACAGAATCGGAAGCAGGCTCCAGGCTCTGAGCCATCAGCCCAGAGCCTGAAGCAGGGCTCGAACTCACGGACCGCGAGATCGTGACCTGAGCTGAAGTCGGATGCTCAACGGACTGAGCCACCCAGGCACCCCCACAAGGTCTTAATTTAACTTAATTAACTAACCTAGATTAGTTTCTGGCACAAAACGTGATCTGTCAGCGAGGCTGGCCTGCTTGTGCTTGTCAACTGGGATTCTGGCGAGGCTCCCGAGGGCCTGGGCCACCCTGCAGACCCTCTCCCTGCCCGGAGAGGTTTGCGGAACCTTAAAATGGCCCTCGAGACTGCTCCTGGTGCCCTCTATCCACACAACCTATAAGTTCTTCTGAGCCCGTCTTCTCATTACTTAGTCTTTACAGGAGCCCTCGTGAGGTTGGCGTTACTCAAAACTGAAAAACTGAGGTCCAAAGATTCCAATACGGAACCGACGCTGCGGAGTTTCCCAGCTGCTGACGGTGCCGAGGCCTCTGATTCTGTGTCTAGAGCGGTTTTCTCTTTGACTTCTGGAAGGGACGGGACAGGGGAGAGGTTGCTCCTTTTTAGAGAAGCAAATCACCCATGTGGGGTTCTCTTGATTCCTCCTGACATTTGCAACCAGATTTCCAAAGCTGGTGGGAGGTGCTGGGCCGGCCTTGAAGGAGAGCAGCCGTCCCCAGAAGGTCAAGTTGACTCAGGTTGGGAGGAATCACGTCACACTGTCGTTAAGGCAGGATGGTGCCGTGGCCCCGCCCGGGCACTAGGCGTCGGGGAGGCCTCAGCCAGCAGAGCCAACTGGGGGAGGAGATACCCACCACGGTCAACATCAAGGAGAAGCCTTGCACAAAGCCCGCTGGTCTCCAAGGCAGGGGCCGCTCGGCACCTAAGTAGCAACACTAATGAGGAAAAGAACTACAAGAATGACAGCAGCCACTCCTGATCGCACGCTTTGTTAAGGTCGAGCTAAGCAATCTACCTACGGGAGTTCATTGAATTGCCCTTCGGGGCGCTGGGGTTATTGCCCCCATTTTACAGATGGGAAAACTGATTTTCCAGCCCAGGCAGGCAGACCGCGGAGGCTGTTCTCAGCTCTTAGCCCTGTAGCTCCCCGCTGCTCCAAGAAGGAGGCGGGCCCCGGCCACCTTTGCAGGTGGAATTCTATCCTCTCTATTCCTTCTGGACCCGGGATTTTGTCTCCTTCCATCATCCACTCATTCATCAGCAGGTATTTCCTGAGCACCAGCCAGGTGTGGCTGCTGGCTCCAGGAGACGCGGAGCAGACAGCACAGGAAGGAGGGGCCCTCCCAGGCAGGGTTTAAAATCTCACGGCACATCTAGGAGAAGCCCTTGCTGTGCCACTAAAAAAAAAAAAAAAAAAAAGAAAGAAAAGAAGAAAAAAAAAAAGCACACAACTTGGTCTTGCAGGTAAGGATGTTTCTGGAAGGAGGTGTGACATAGCCAGGCAAAGGGGCTGATGCAGGAAGGCGGAGGAAGTGTGTCGGAGGCTTATGGTGCAGGAGCCACAAAGGCCTCGACGGAGGAGGAACCAGGAACTCTGGAACTTTCCAGGAACCAAACAGCCTGCCTGGCGCTGGGGAAAGGGTGGAGAGGGGGTGGGGCAGCAGACAGGGACAAATTACTAAGCAGCATCATGAGACACTTAAGGGATGCACGCCTCCTTCTTGGAGCAGCGGGGAGCTACAGGGCCCAGAGCTGAGAACAGCCTCCTCGGTCTGCCTGCGGAGAACTGATTTTCCAGCCCGGGCAGGCAGACCTAGGTCGTGTGTGACAGTTGACTTTGGCAGTTTCTACCAAGATGGCTCAAGTGAGACCCTAGCGGGACAGGTGAGCCCGGTGAGCCTTTGAGACCGCGGAGCAGGTTTTCCACTGGAGGTGAGGACGTGCCTCTCTTACGTTTCTCCAGGGTGGGGGCCCAGCGGGAACCATTCAGGCCAGTTGTGCCTGGGCCAGCAGTTTAACCCCAACCAAATTTGGGTTTGGCTGACAGGTGTTAAATGAGCACGGGTGGCTTGCCAGGGAAAACTGAAATTCACAGGCTTTTCATAAAAGGGATTTCCTCCCCAAAGTTGTCCCCAAATTGGTGGCCCCCAATGCTGCACACCTGCTCGACTCTCAAGGCAGTGTGGGATTTGGTACAAACCCACCAACATGTAGGTAATGTGTGCTTACTCTGATGGTCACGGCATTCTCCGGAGACCCAGATGTTCTGACGAGTGATTAGTTTGAGAACCGCTCTGGTTCTCATTTCTAGGCTTTGGATTCCAGCCGTCCCAGAAGGTAGGGTAGCCAATTCATCCACCGAATCAGCAGCCTGCTCACCTCCACTTACTACAAACGTAGGCTTTGGGGGCGCCAGGGTGGCTCAGTCGGTTAAGCGTCTGACTTCGGCTCAAGTCATGATCTCCTGGTTTGCGAGTTCGAGCCCCGCGTTGGGCTCAGTCCTGACAGCTCAGAACCCGGAGCCTGCTTCCGATTCTGTGTCTCCCTCTCTCTCTGCCCCTCCCCTGCTTGTGCTCTCTCTCTCTCTCTCTCTCTCTCTCTCAAAAATAAATAAATTTATTTATTTATTTTTTTAAACGTAGGCTTTGGAATGAGGCAGAGCAGCGTCGAATTCCGTGTAGCTCCAAGCCGTGTGACTTTGGGCAGGTCACGCACCGCTCTCTGGTGGCTGGATTTTCATGCCCCATCTGTGAAATGAGATAAGAATACTACTCCCACAGGATGGCTATGAGGAGTAAATGAGAACCCGAATGCAAGAGTCACGACGACGGAAGGCGTTGTTATATATCAGCATGCCGTGCTTTTAGCGTTTGTGGTTAGGGAGTGACAGGTGGCAGGTTCTGTTTGAGACGAAGGTTACAATTCTCTCGCTCTCCCTGGGCATTTCTCCCCCCGGGGTAGGGAAACATGACCTCTCACCAGCACAGTGCCCTGGCCCAATCACAGAGGTAGGTGATATCCTTGCGTTGCCCCCTCCTCCGCTGTCACCTGCACCGTCACACATCGTCAGATGCGAAAACAAAGGAGTGGCCTTTGTTTTCTTGTTTACTATTTGTTTATTGTGAACCAAGTGTTCATAATAGAACACTTTGCTGCTTGCTGTTCCTTTTTTAGTCCTTTTGGCAGAGTCCCCATCTGTAGCCAGCATAGTTGCTAATTCACCATCTAGCACAGTGCCAAGGGCAGACTCTGCTTGAGACGTCCTGCCCCCCGTAGCAACCTGGCGAACTCCTATTGATTCCTCAAAGGCCCAGGGCAGATGTGTCTTTCAGCTGTCCCTCGTGCCCATCACCACCCCTGGAAGGAGTTCTCTCTCAACCTCCCTTCCAGATCGGGCTGTTCCTGATGCTGGGATCCTGGCGGTGAGTCTTGATTTGAAAGACTTTATTTGAGCGGGACTCTCCTGTGTCCCCCCAAAGCCTTTCCTAGGAGAGGAACCCCAAGACCACCGAGAAGCAGTTCCGTTCTTCGCTCCTGGTTACATTTTGGTGCCTCGGCAGTGGACGCAAGGATTCACACACTAGCTCACAGCTCTAAGAAACCAAGCAGCACTGACAGTCACCTCTCAGATCCGCTGACTTGGGGGACCTTTCTCAGGGCTTACGGAGGGAAATCCTGCCCAGGCAGGAAGAACATGTGAGGATTAAGGGCGTGGGCTTCCAAGGGAGGCCACCTGGGTCCTGCAAGTGTGAACTCGGGGGTGACTGAGCCTGTTCCCTCACCTGCAGAGGGGAGTAAGAAGGGGCACCCTGTTGCAGACGGTTGCAGGGGGAGGCTGATGAGACGACACGTATGAAGCTCGTAGCACACGGGCTGTGACGGACTGCGTGCTCCCTACACTCTAGTGACAGACAAACACGCCCGGTGACTTCTTAGGAATCGCTTCCAATCCCCTACAGCGTTCTCTGACATCTCCTTTCTTCCTTCCTTTAACCCCTGTGATAGCAAGTGAAGAAAGAAAATCCCTTTCTAAATAACATAAAATGTGACCCCTCTCAAACAACAACAACAAAACCACGCAGAATCCGCGGGAATATCCCCCATCGGATCAGGGAACAGACGAGAAGTCAATTCAGCCCTGGCCTAGGCTGCCGAGGCCCCAGATTTCTGCCCTTTGGGAAAACATCTGCCCTGCGGTGACCTCCCTAAGCAGCTTGGGGCTGGAGCTAAGGAGCTGGTGAGTCCTGGGACTGTCCCATAGGAGTCTGCCTGTCCCATCTGGGCCGGCCGGTCCTCCGGGAGTGGCCCCGAGGCCTGACCCGCGGCACACTGGCCCCCGTTACACAAATGTGAGTCCATTTGTGTGCCTTTGTGGAGGAGGACCCACAGCTGAAACGACACTCATGGTCACCTGCCTCATTCTTTGCATTTTGCTGCACCAAGAAGGGGAGGGCTGTGTTTAGTGACTAAACAGATCTTGGTTGGTCCTCCCAATAATCCTCTGAGGTGGGCGAGGCTTTTCCAGACGGGGAACCTCAGGTTCAGAGAGGGAACGTGATTTGTCCGAGATAGCACTCCGTGGGTGGCGGGGTCCCGCTGCGCAGTGACTCGTGCTGCCCTGGACTCTCGGTGCGGTCATTCGTGGCGGTCGTTGGGATGAATCGCATCCGGCACTGGCTCAGTGCCCCACGTGGGATCACCTTGGACTCTTGGCACTCTGTCTTGCGAGGTACGCACGTCCTTACCCTACTTTGTAGATGAGGATCCTAAGTATTGCCCAAGGCTCACCCTGCTTGTAGGTGGCAGAGCTGAGGTCAGCTACCAGGGCACCAAACAAGGTGCCCAAGGACAGTGGGGTTTTGCCGTGAATGATGTGTTGGTGTAGAAGGAGCCCTGGCCTGGAGCTGGGACCGCAGTGCTGATCATGGCCGTGTTGCTAATTTCACGCGGGACCTCCGACCTCTGCTCATCTATAGAATAAGGACACGCCTTAATAAGCACGTGCTCACCTCCAAGGGTCCCCTCCCAGGCTGTGGGGTAGAGCAGGTGGATTAGGGGGAGCACGGTGACCCGTGACACCCCCGTTCCTGCAGGCTGGCGTGCAGGTTAAGGTATCCGCCGGTCAGCCTTGAACGCCCGGGCAGCCTCACGCGGCTGGCTCCCCTCACCTGCGTGACCTCTGCCTTAGCAAAAGGACATCGGGCCGCCCGCCTGCCAGCTGGAGGGTTCTTGGCTGCCCACACTTTATCCTGACACTCTGCTTCTCTTTCCGTCCCAACGTGGCCAAACCCGGGCAAAGCGTCTCGCAGGTGAGCACATGGGCACAGAAGGTGCTTCTGACTAGGGGAGTGTTTCAAACACAGTCGAGAGATGCAGATTTGGGCCAGAGGTCAATGGTACAAGCAGTGAAATAGGCCTAAGTACGTACAGGAATGTGGCAAGCCGGGGGAGGTGGCCCTGCGGGCTGGCCAGCCCCAGAGAGCGTAGACAGCCTCCCGAGTAACTGAGTCCAAGTCGGGAGGGCTGACCTGAGCACAGACAGACCTTCACGAGTGGCTTAGATCCGTGGGGGACAAAGGAGGGCGTGCCGCATGGCTGACTCGGCATGGCTGACTCGAGTAAAAACTCACCCGTGCTGGAGCACCGGCCGGTCTGAACTCCTCCCCCATGGCCTGATGCACGACACCAGCCTCTTGCTGAAAGGTGACACCCTGTGGGCCGGGTTCCCTTAGTCACCCCGTGGGCGCCTGTCAGGACCCACATGAGAATGGAGCTGGCGGCCGTGGCCACCGTGGTGGTAAGTGGAAGCAAACACCCAGGTGCTCTTCCTCTTGGTGGGAGGAAAAATCCGAGCGTGGAACAGAATTGCTGTCCTCACGCTGGCATCCTGCCCCCCTCGGTCCCGCACAGACCTTGCCAGGGATGGGTGTGTGTTGCAGGGGTGGGGAGCCGCGGGCAAACAGATCCCGACCACCCCGCACCCCCCACCCCCCTTCCACTCTTCATTTGGTCGCTGCCCCGTGCTTGTAGGTGCCGAGCGGTTTCCTGCGTTCGTTGTGGCTGGACCCATGATTGCTCTGACACCTGGCAAGGTTTGCTTTGCAAGACATAAAAATAGCTCTGGCTGTGCTCAGTTTTCGGGTCAGCTGGGCGATTTCGGCGAAGGGCGACAGTTTGGCATGGCGTGGGCCCCAGAGCTTCACTGCGGGGACTCCTCTGGCCTTTCCTGCCTATGGACTCAAACCACCTGCGCAGTGCTCCTCCTGGACCACTGTGCACGTCTGGCATTGTTAGTTTACATGTCGCTCTGATGCTCCGTCTTCCAGGGACACGGCCAGTGTCTGGTTTTACAGTCGGGTGTCCACATGCTGGGGGGTTAACACCGTCCATTTTAGGGAATTTATCTACGTCCACTTTTCATGCTAGGACGCTGTGAAAGGTTTGGGTGCGGGGGCCGGATTTGAGTGAAGTCAAGGTCCTGAGCTTCTCTGAGCCCATTTACTGAACTGTGAAATGGAAGTAAGATGACAACAGCAATGATAATATCCATCACAGTTGTTCTGAGGTTTGAGGCTAGCAGGCACCCTATACTCGTGACGGTGTAATATGTGTAAGTACTATTATGTTTATTTGTTTATTTAAAAAAAATTTTATTAAAAATGTTTAATGTTTATGTTTGAGAGAGGGAGAGAGAGAGCAAGAGAAAGCAGTCAGGGGCGGGGCAGAGAGAGAGGGAGACACAGAATTGGAAGCAGGCTCCAGGCTCTGAGCTGCCGGCAAAGAGCCCGACGCCGGCCTGACACTCTTGCAAAAGAGCCGCTGGAAAGACACTGCTTGTATCCCCGCATCCCTGATACAGGTCCCAAGATGGAAATTTCCAAAGTCCAAATCCAAATCCAAATTCCATCTTGCCTCAAGCCATCAGTGGGTGCTCGGTGTGGGTGTGTGCAGGTATCGTTCATTTTGTACACGCCTTGGGGGTACCTGCCATGTCCCAAGCTGGGCACCAAGATCCCGAAATGAATGACAGTTCGTCCCTGTCTACAAGGGCAGCCGAATTGGCCCGGAGAGACCAGTCGGTGCCGTTTCCATGCTGTGTTGTCTTTGTTTCCATGCTGGAGGTCTGTGGGCTCTCGCACCCTGTCACGCTCTCCTGCCCGGGGAAGGTGTAAGACTCTAACCTAATGGGCTCGCTAAGGGAGCCAGAATAGCCTTTGCAACATTTTTGGTACTGTCCCCTGCCAGTGACTAATTTCTAAATCTGTCCTAAGGGCACGCGCGAGCCAGCAATGTCAGGACTCTGACTTTTCTTGCACTTTTTAAACTTTTCTCGAGAACTTGCTACGTGCAAGAGTGGAGTCCCCAGAAGGACCTCATCATCGAGAAGCAGGAGGGAGGGAGGGAGTACACCTGGGGGTCTGGAGACCCGGTGGTGGTCACCCGAGAGCAGTTTTGTCCCCTGAGACGTTTGGCGACGTCTGGAGACATTTTGCATCGTCGCAGCTGAGGGAAGGGGGTGCTCCCGGCGTCTAGTGGGTGAAGGCTGTGCGCCCTACGATGCGCAGGACGGCCCCCACCACGGAACAGGGAACGTTCCAGCCCCGGAAGCCAATAGTGCCGCGGTTGGGGAGCCTTGGGGGAGAGAGCAAGGCGAGGGCATCGGAAAGCTGGGTGCTGCTGTGAACAGGCGTGTACCTCTGCTTGTTTCAGTCCCCGCTTTCAGTTTTTGTGGGGCTACGTCTCGGGAGGGAAAGCCCTGGGTCAGAGAGCAGTTCCATGTTCAAGTTTTTGAGGAGCCACCGAACGGTTCCGCACGGCAGCCCCACCATTCATTCCCCAGTGCCCCCAGCAGCAGACAGAGGTTCTGGTTTCTCCACGTGCTCACCAGCCCCTTGCTGTTTTCTTCCCTCCGCCCCCCTTCCTTCCCCCCTCCCTCCTTCCCTGCTTCTCTGTCTCTCTGATTGCAGCCATCCTTGTGGGTCTGAAATGGTACATGGCAGTATATTGATTTGCATTTCCGGAACGACTAAGGTTGGATCTCTTCGTGAGCTATCGGCCGTTTGTATATCTGTTTTGGAGCAATGTCCGTTCGTGTCCTCGGCTCATTTTAAAATCAGCTTGTCTGGGGGGGGTGGCACTTGGGTGGCTCAGTGAGTGGAGCGTCCGACTTCGGCTCAGGTCACGATCTCGCGGTTTGTGAGTTCGAGCCCCGCGTCGGGCTCTGGTGCCGACGGCTCTGTGCCTGGAGCCTGCTTCTGTTTCTGTGTCCCCCTTTCTCTCTGCCCCACCCCTGCTTTTGCTCTCTCTCTGTCTTTCAAAAATGAATAAACAGAACAAAAAAATTTTAAATCGGCTTGTTTGTCTTTTTGTTGCTGAGTTGTAAGACTTCTGTATATGTTCCGGATACTAAACTGTTAGCAAATGTGTGATTTACAAATATTTTCTCCCCTTCGGTAGGCTGTCTTTTCACTTCCTTGGTAGTGCCCTTTGATGCATAAAAGTGTTTAATTTGAATGAGGTCCAATTTATCTACTTTTTTTTTTTATGCTCATGCTTCTGGTGTCACATCTGAGAATCCATCGCCAATTCTAAGGTCACAACGATTTGCTTCCATGTTTTCTTTTAAATTTTTTGTGGTTTTTTTTTTCCATTTTTTTTAATGTTTATTTTTTTTTGAGAGAGACAGAGACAGAGCTTGAGCGGGGGAGGGGCAGACAGAGAGGGAGACACAGAATCCGAAGCAGGCTCCAGGCTCTGAGCTGTCAGCACGGAGCCCGACGAGGGGCTCGAACCCTTGGACTGTGAGATCACGACCTGAGCCGAAGTCAGACGCCCAACCGACTGAACCACCCAGGTGCCCCAAATTTTTTTGTGGTTTTAGTTCTATTTAGGTTGTTGACTCATGTTGAGTTGAGTTTTTTTATATGGTCTGAGTTAGGAGTCCTGTCGTAGACTCTGGGTCTAGAGTTCTTTCTTGTCCAGCAAGAAAGCAGGACGCAGGATTAAAATTCGAGAGATGGCTAATGTCCGGGAGGAGACAAGAGCCCCAACTAAGGGTCCTTGCTCCGTTTTTATTAGGATCAGAAGGCTTACAAACGTGATGATGGACGTGCACAAAGAGATAATAAATCTGTGAACATTAACTCGTGGGCGTGAGGGAAAGAGGGTTTTGAAGATATACGGTGTTAGAGGTTTGGGTCAATATAAAACAAAATCCTGGAGCCAGGCAGATGGTTGTTCAGGGCAACTTTACCCCGCAGTGGTCTATAGCCCTATTTACCTATTTACCTAATTTGGTTCTTCCTTCCTGTGAAAGAAGCTTTCTGCTATAGTACTAAATTGGGGGGGCATATCTGCCCTGAATACCTAATCTTACTTACCTCATATACTTTTGTGTTGGGGCCTTTACCCCACCCTCTCTATACCTATTTAACTAATCTTGTCTACCCAAACGTGGGTGTGAGCATCTGTGGCTTTCTAATTCTTTATGCCTTGTTAACCCATCGGTGCAAGCCTGGGGAATCCCTAAGCTTATTCCCCACAGAGTCCAACCTCATTCTATTGCTTGTAGAAATCAGTTGTCTCAGAACCATATGTTGAAGAGACTATTCTTTCCTCCTTGAATGGTCTTTTTTTTTTTTTTTCAAGTTTGTTTATTTTCTTTAGTAATCTCTGTACCCAGCGTGGGGCTTGAATTCACGATCCTGAGATCAAGAGTCTCATGCTCTTCTGACTGAGCCAGCGAGGCATCCCCCCACTCCCCACATTGAATGGTCTTGATATCTTCATAAAAAGTCTATGGGCCATAGATGTATATGGGTTTATTTGGGGACGTTTGATTCTAATCCATTGATCTAATACCTGTTCTTTATGCCAGTGCCACACTGTTTTGACCGTAGTTTTACAGTAAGCTTTGAAATCAGAAAGTGTGAGTCCTCCAACTTTGTTCTTTTTTAAGATTGCTTTGGCTATTGGTTCCCCTTGCAGCTGCATATGAATCTGTTTATCGTTTCAGGTAGTATGGCCATCTTAACAGTAGGAAATCTTCCAATCCATGAACATGGGATGTCTTACATTTATTTAGATCTTCTTTAATTTCTTTCAGCAATGTTTTATACACCAGCGTTGTACACATCTTTCACCTCCTTGGTTAAATTTATTCCTAGATATTTTATCCTTTTGGATGCTATTGTAAATGGAATTGTTTTTTTAATTTCCTTTTAAATTGTCCATTGTTGGTGCAAGAAACACAATTAATTTTTGCATATTGATCCTGTATCCTACAAATGTGCTTAATTTGTTCATTACTTCTATTAGGGTTTTGTGTGTGTGTGTGTGTGTGTGTGTGTGTGTGTGTGTGGATTCTTTTTTCTTTTTAATTTTTTTAATTACATGTATAGAGAGAGTGCAAGTGGGGGAGAGGGGCAGAGGGGGAGAGTGAGAGAAAGAGAAGGAGAGAAAGGGAGAGAATTTTAAGCAGGCTCCATGCTCAGCAGAGAGCCTGATGAAGGGCTCGATTCCACAACCCCGGCATTATGACCTGAGCCAAAATCAAGAGTCAGCTGCTCAACCAACTGAGCCACCCAGGGGCCTCATGTGTGTGGATTCTTCAGGATTTTCTATACACAGGCATCTCCTGCTTTTTGAAAGTTCACATTATGCCACTTTGTTTTTGTGAAAGACCAACACTAGTACCTGTTTTTGCTAACTGGAGGAAATCTGAAGAGGATTTTTGCTTTTAGGAGAAAGTGGAAAAGTTAAAATAGCCAAGCTCCTTTGGTGAAAACTACACTCAGCACCTCAGCACCAAAGCTGCCATAGCTTTGAACTGTGTCTGTGAGCATCTGAGTTTTGTCTTGATTTATGTTGTGTATCCATTAGCAAGATGTGTCCTCAGCTACCAGAAAAGCCTAAGAGAGGTTATTTTATGGGTCTGGGAATGCTCAAAAGTGTTTTCTTATCAATTAATGGTAATTGCTTCTTTGCTTTACGCCATTTCAACTTATGAAAGTTTTCAGAGGAACCTCTCTACTTTTGGATAGCAGGGAAACCTGTATAGGATCATGCCGTCTATGATTAGAAATGATTTCAGGTCTTCCTTTTCCATTTGAATGGCTTTTATTTCTTCTTCTTGTCTAATTGCTTTGGCTAGGACCTCCAGTACAATAGCAAAATAGGTGAAATAGGTGAAAAGTGGGCACCCTTGCCTTGTTCCTGATCTTCAGGAGAAAGCTTCTGGTCTTTCACCATTGACTATATATTAGCTATAGGTTTTTCATAACGTGCCTTATTGCGTTCAAGTTCCTTTCTATTCCTACTTTTCTGACTTTTTTTTTTTTTAATCATGAAAGGGTGTTGGATTTTGGCCAAATGCTTTTTTTTTTTTTTTTTTTTTTTGGTGTTCATCGAGGTCATCCTGTCAGTCTCCACTCTGTTCTATGGATGTGGTTTGTTACATTGATAGATGCTGAGCCACCCTTGACTGCCTTTTCTGTAAAAAGAAACTTGATGACCTTAAAGGGAAAAAACCTCCTGACCCTGTGTATTACCTGGAAAATACGCTGATGACATTTCAACAGTTTCTGTTGCCCAAAGTGCACAAGAAGTACTCAGAGTCGTGCCGTTCTGGGAAATCTTGAGAACGTTTCTACTTCCCTTAAGAACATAATATTGAATTATAAAAAGACAAAAGCCTTTTAGGTACTATATTGATATGTTTGAGCTTGGTGGTCCTGTTTTTTTGTTTTTTGTTTTTTTTCTAAATGCTTCTACTGTCTCCCTGTGGCAAAATTGGTTCCGAAATTTCAACACGTTCAGGTCGTATTTTTGTTTGTTTGCTTTTTAACAATCTTTACTTCAAATCGCAATGATCGACTCCACTAATAGGGCAGAGTTAGCGTGGAGGGAAGAGGCATGGGTTAGAAATCAGAATATCTGAATTCATGCGTTCGGCAAAATGACTTTTTGTCTCTTGTTAAGCTCTCCCTGTTTACCGGACACTGTTTTAGACCCTGGAACAGAACAGACTCTCTTCGGTCTTGCTGGGTTTTCATTTGGTTCTAAGCACACTCCATCCCGGGCGTACTAGCGCTAGGAAGAAAATAAGGCAAAGTGCCCTTCCACCTTCCAGAACCATGATGAGGATTGTGACAGTAATACAACGATGATGGCGGTGGTGATGATAAGATAATGGCGACAGTCCCTTTACATCTACGAATTGGAATATGTAGAGTCTTCTCTTTTCTTTCTAGGTAACAGCTTTATTGAGAGATAATTCATATGCCATTTGGTTCACTCATGTAACCTATATACTTCCGTGGTTTCTAGTACATTCCCCAAGTACATTCACTACAGTCAATTTTAGAACATTTTCATCCCCCCAAACACAACCCTTGTACCCTTTATCCCCATCCTACTAGCCCTAGGCAACCACTCAGCTTTCTGTCTCTATGAATTTGCCTGTTCCGGGCGTATCAGATACATGGCGTCATACAATGTGGTCTTTGGCGCCTGGCATAATGTTTTCAAGATGCATCCGTGTTGTAACGTGTGTCAATGCTTCAGTCCTATTTTATGACCAGATAAGACTCCGTTGTATGGATGGATCACCTTTTGTTTACCCATTCTTCAGGTAACGGACATTTGGATTGCTTCAACTTTTTGGGTCTTAGGAATCTGTAACGGGATTCATAACAGGCATGATCTACTCATCTCTTATGTGCATGTTGATGATTTACGGTGAGCATGTGTTAGTGTCCCTAAATGAGAGGTGAGAAACGAACATCCAGAGGCGTTCAGGAACGTGCCTAGGACCACAGAGCGTGCTCTTCGCAGAACCACTCTGTCCACTGCCTTTCCTCTCTGGCACGGCCAGCTGAACCCACAGAACCCTAGCTTGCCCCTTGCCCCGCGAGCCCCTTTAGGGTGGGAATAACTCCCTTATGTAGACTCTAAAATGCCTTTCCTTTTTTCCCCTACAGATTTTCTGAATGACCTTGCTTCTTTTTCTATCTTGTTTGATTTTCTCCTGCTTGACCTTCTCCTGGTTAAAATTCTGGGGGGAAATGACAGACTCCAAGCAAGTCACCAAGAGCACACCCGAAGGGAGCTGTAGCCCAAGCCAAGCGCCTTTTCCAGCCTCAGATAGCTCAGGGGAGCTGCCGCAGAAAAATGATAACAACGGCCCTCTGCCAGAGACTCCTAACCGGGCTGAGCCAGCCTCCCACAGAGGTGCCGACGATACCGATCAGCAAAGAACTTCCGGGCCACCCCTACGCCAGAATCCCCCAGGAGACCCCCTTTCCTCTGATGACACCTCCCCAGCGCCCCAAGCCAATGCAACAGGGACCGCAGACCCGAAGACCCCAGATACCGATGGCCCGTCGTCTCCAGCCAAGCCCCAGGGCCAGCGAGCGAGACCCCTCTCCAAGAAAGACGAGAAGCAGGAGCACATCAAGAGGCAGCTGATGACCAACTTTATCCTGGGCTCCTTCGACGACAACTCCTCCGACGAGGACCCCAGTGCCGGCTTGTTCCGAGAGTCTCCCCGGAAGGGCAGCCGGGCCAGCCTGGGGACTCTGTCTCTGGAGGCTGCTCTCACTGCAGGCGAGCCGGAGAACCCCGTCCCCACCATAAGGTATCGTGCCCTGTGTCCTTCTAACTGGGAGGCACAGGAGACTGTCTTTGTAGAAAGAACTTAGCCCAGTTGGGAAGGCGACCTTGAGTGTGACCGGTTGTAATTTAAGCCGAATGAGCCAAGGCTGACAAGAGCCATTCGGGATGGGATGATGGGGGCTGGAGGGAGGGACAGGTTCCCTGCCTCCTGAAGAGACCTTCGTTCATTTGTTCCTTGATTCTTTCAACAGGTAACTAAGCACGGAGGCACATGCCTTCCCCTTAGGGATGCCTTCAAAACAAAAACTCAGATACTGTAACCGCATCCAGCAATTTGTTGGAAACAAATGCCCATAGGCCCGTCACAGGTGGGAGTGTCGAGCCTGGGTGTGCAGTTGGTGGCTTTGTTTGTTTTTGTTGTTGCTGTTGAGCTTTGCCGCCTCCCTTCCGGGAGACAGAATTGCAAACAGAATACAGTAGTTCCAGGTGGAAAACTCAGGAAACACAGACAAGCAGAGAAAAGAGAAGGGCCACCAACCGTAACTGGGCCAGGTCCTCTGCTTTCCTTCCAGTGTCCTTCCCTCCTTCCGGTCTGTTCCTTTCTCCAGGAGGTAGAATCCCACTGGCTGTCGGTCTCAGCGCACCTCTTGTACTCTCTCTCTCGAACGTGAAAAACTTGGACGAGGAGGTGGCTTCTTCCATAGGTGCCCACGTTCCCAGGGAGCTTAATTTGCGCTCTGGTGACGGGAAATAGAAGGTAGAGAGAGACGAAATGCGAGTATTCCCTGTACTGACCGTCCTCAGGGGGGAGTTCAGTTTGAGGTTCCGCAAGCGTTAAAGGAAGGGAGGGCTTTAGGGTCTGGTACAAAGAGCAGTCATTGGTGTTGGAAGCAGAGCTGGTTCCACCTGGGCTCCGCCACCCCCCACTGTGTGCCCTTGGGCATGGCATTCGCCTGTCCCGGCCTCAGTTCCTCATCTGCCAAACACTGACCTGATTAAATGGCATAACGATTGTAACGTATGCAAAGACCGGTACATAGTAGGTACTTAATAAGCCCCGGATTCCTTCATAGCTCCTCCCTGTGGCTTGCTCTTTGTCCCCCCAACACCCACTTCACCCACCACTTTACAGTTTATATAAATTATCTACTGATCCCTTAGAACAACAGCACAAGGCTGGCGGTGGTCCCCATTTTACAGATGAGAAAACCAGGGCTCAGATCCGTGGCGTCCCCCCCACCGCCGCCCCGCCCTGGCTACTGTTGACCCTTTTGCTCACATCCGTTGGTCCATCTTGGGTCAACTCTGAAGAAATATTCAGGGGGGAGCCTCCCAACCCCCTCCCCCCCAAAACCCTCCAGAGTGTTGCTTTGCAGAGAGCCACTGCTGTGCTCTCCCTCTTCCACAGGGTGGTCATGCCTCTTCCCCGGGGCCCCCAGGTCAAAAGCCCAGGCCACGTTCAGATGTGGGCAGGTGGCCTGCAACCAGCCGGAGGGGTGAGGAAATGAAGCCTGACTTAGAGAAGGCCAATGTGTGGGTAAAGTGCCCCTGCTGGAGTCTGGGAAGTTCCCTTTATTAATATTATTCTTTCCCGGTCAGCTGCTAAATAATCTGCACCCTCAGGCAAATCCCCTAACCTCCCGGGGCTCTGTTTCTGCAAAATGGAGGCAGGGAGTAGGGGTTTTATTTATTTATTTTTTTTGCTAGTCCTTCCAACCTTCCCATTTCGCAGACAGAAACCTAAGACCGGGGTGGGGGGTGGTTTATTCCAGGGGGCTGCACTCAGGCAGAAGCTACAGCAAAGGCATTGATAGGTCTGCAGATCTTCCCTGCTGGTAACAGGTTCTTCACACACCGTGTGACCTCTGTGTCGCTCCAGAGGTCACCTTGTGGCCCATGCTGGCGTCTTCCTGCCAGGCCACCAGCCAGGAGACTGAGTAGAGAAACGGCACATGTTTAATTCTGTGGCGTGGGAGGAGCTCTTTTTGAATGATCTCAGAGGGCCTTTGTCTTCCCCCGTGCCCTCGCCATCCCAGAAAACTCCCATTTGCTGTTCCCTCTGAACTGAAATGGCCCTCACCCCCTCCTCCACACCCCCCTCCCCCTGCCACCGTTTCCTTACACCTCCCCCCAGGACCTACTTCAAGGCGTGTGACCCTCTGCTGCCTCCCTCTTGAAATTCTTAATAACTTTTCAACAAGGGCTCCATGTTTTCATTTTGCACTGGGCCCTGTGAATTCTGTAGCCTGTCCTGCCTGCCCACCAAAGTCACCTCTTCTGCTTTTTTTTTTTTTAAGTTTATTTATTTATTTTGAGGGAGAGAGAGTGAGTGGGGGAGGGGCAGAGACAGAGGGAGAGAAAGAGAATCCCAAGCAGGCTCCACACTGTCGGCACAGAGCCCGACTGGGGGCTCGAACTCTCAAACCTGATCATGACCTGAGCCGAGATGGTGTTGGATACTTAACTGACTAAGCCACTCAGGCACCCCCGAAGTCACCTCTTCTGAAGGGTGTTCCCTGTCCCCAAGCATTCCCCATGTGCCCCCATTTCTTGATTGATTGCTCTGATATGTTTTCACAACTCATAATCATTCCTGAAGATTATGTCATTAATTTCCTTGTGTTGACTTGGTTGTTACCTGTCTCCTGCACGGAGGGCAAGGTCCATGAAAATGGTGCTGCGTGGGTCTCCAGTTTTCCCCACCGACTGGCCTAGTGTGGGTTCATGGTAGACTCTGAATAAATATTTGCCAAATGCATGAATTCAGTGAGGAACCCAGGCTTGCCAAAGACAGAATTCTGCATTCCTGGGGCATGCAAAACACTTCATGAATGAATCTGGGAAGGAAGGAAGGAAGGAAGGAAGGAAGGAAGGAAGGAAGGAAGGGAGGAAGGAAGGGAGGGAGGAAGAAAGGAAGGAAGAAAAGTGGGAAGGAAGGAATAAATAGATGGATGGATGGATGGGTGAATAGACACTTTGCTGTTGCTTTCAGCAGCAATAGCATTTTTGTTTGCATAAAACTCTTTTTTGTGTAAATCGTATGATTTTGTAGACTAGTTCCATGGTTAAGCCCTAATTTTTCTTCTGCATTTAATATGGTTGTACAATCTCCCTGTTCCCTCCCATCTTCCCAGCTGGCAAGGGCCGGCTGAGATTATGGACTGTCTGTTAACCTGGTGACTTCGTGCTGTCTGTTCAAGTCCCCTTCTCGTCTTCCCTTTTGGGTTCATCTCAGGCCAGGTGTTGGGACTTGGCTCTTCTCTGGACTTGGAAATAGTCCCCAGATGGCGGACTTCCCATGCAACCCTTAGAGAACAAAGCTGGTGAGAACATTACATGTGACAAAATGCTCACGTGCTGTGAAATGAAGGTTCTGAGGTAATCACTTTGGTCAACAGTGGCAATGTGACTAGTATACAGTGGGTCTGGGGTAAGATGCCCGTTCAGAGCACTGTTGCCCTGATACTTCTCTCCCGTGGGTGCGTGTGTGGACTGAATGGGTGGGATAGGACAGGTTCAGGATCGCACAACTGTAGTCCTGAAAATTAAAGTTATGACCCAGGGGGCGCCTGGGTGACTCAGTTAAACGTCCCGCTCTTGCTTTTGGCTCAGGTCACGATCTTACAGTTCATGAGATTGAGCTCTGTGTCAAGCTCTGTGCTGGGTGTGGAGCCTGCTTAGGATTCTGTCTGTCTTCCTCTCAAGATAAATAAATAAGCTTAAAAAAAAAAAAATAAAGTTATGACCTGGAAATTCATTAGTTGGTGGTGAACTCATTTAGCAGCAAAATCCACCTTGAATAGATGTAAAGTTGTTTGTAGTGTTTATTTATCCCGTTTTGTGAATATTCATGCCTTCTGCTGCTGAAATAGTAACATGAAAACGTATCATGTAAAGCTTTACCATCACCCCCCAAGAAAGTTCCCAAATTCCAAAGCATATTGAGTCTTGGGAGTTTCAATTTTTTTTTTTTTTTTTTTAACGTTTACTTATTTTTGAGACAGAGAGAGACAGAGCATGAACGGGGGAGGGTCAGAGAGAGGGAGACACAGAATCTGAAACAGGCTCCAGGCTCTGAGCTGTCAGCACAGAGCCCGACGCGGGGCTGGAACTCACGGACCGCGAGATCATGGCCTGAGCCGAAGTCGGCCGCCCAACCGACCAAGCCACCCAGGCGCCCCAGAGTCCTGGGAGTTTCAGATAAGGGATTGTGGACACATGAATGTAATGTGCTTAGATTTCTGTCCAATTAGTAAGCACAGAAAATGAGGGTGCTTAATGTTTGTGTGTGTGTGTGTGTGTGTGTGTGTGTGGCTGGAAAGTCTATAAGGAATGTGTCAAAATAGTTAATAATCATTGTTTTTATATGGTGCAATTATGAGTCATTTAAATTTTCTTCTGTGTTTTCCAACTTTCTGCTGTAGATATTGTTACAACAAGTGTTAACAATGTTTAGTAATAAAACCTTATAAAAATATTGGGGGGGAAAAGTGAACCAGTCATCCCACTTCCTAGATAAAAAGCTGAAGCCCTGACCCTCAGGGGTCTGTCAGAGGTCTCTGATATCTCTATCAGAGATAATCATAGGCCCTCAGTGCCATTCGAGCCCGGACCCTCAGCAGGTGCAGGTCAGAAAGCGGTCTGCGATCTCCCGGTATTGATGCTTAACCTGGGCTCCAGCAAAGATGCCTCCACCCTCCTCCTAACCCGTTCTTGGCATTAGTGAGAAGAATGAGGCAGGGGAGGCAGCCATTAAGCTCTGTGACCTTGAGGATGTCACCTACCCTCTCAGGGGGCTGGACTGGATGCTCTGAGATCCTTTGTGGCCCCAGCAGCCTTTGCTTTTGTTTCTTTGTGTGTGGAGCGGTGTGTGGTGGGGGGCAGGGGGGCAGTGCTGGAAGAACGGAGGTGGGAGGGGGAGGGGGGAAGAGAGCTTGGGGAAAGTTTGTTAATTTCGAACCATTTTCTCCTGGGCCGGTTGCCCCTCGATGGTCTGGGTCCTCCTAGGTAAACATTAGGACAAACTCAGAGATGAAACGGTCCAGTGGAGAAGCTAAGGTTTGTCCCATTCATTCATGGGCTTGGGAGCATTTATCATAGGCCTGCTGGTTGCCGGGCTCTGTGCAGGCACTGTGGGTGCTCAGATGGCCTCAGAGAGGCCAGGCCAGGCCAGGAAGGAGCCTAAGAGGCCACTAGCCCAGAGAACTTCCCATCGTGGGCAGAGAACTTCCCACTGTGCATGCTTTCTCCTCCACTCAGCTGTCAAGTGCCCCGGGGCCGAGCCGTTAACCTTTCTGTGCCTCAGCATCCTCCAGAACGAGGTCACAGTGCTGCCTACCTCACAGGCCCGGTGCCACGCTTAGCTGAGCTACTGTGAGCCCACAGTGCCATGGTGTGATCACTGTCATTGGGTACCAAGCACAGTGGTCATAGCAAGGGCCCAGGCCCCGCAGGCAGACAGGTCTGGCTTCGGATCTCAGACCAGTCCCGTGAGCTCTCTCAGCTGCAATTTCCTTCTCCGTCGAAGCGGGGCAATGCTGGTGTCTACCTCACAAGTGTGCTGAGATCACGGGAGAAGGAGTGGCGGGTGTGGGTGGCCCAGGGGCTGCCTCGGGGGCCGGCCGCTGAATGGGCATCTTCCAAAGCTCTCGCCTGTGGCCATGGCTCTTCCCAGGCCCCTCCGGGCGTACATCCTTAAGGTATAGCGGCCTGTGTCCGCAGGGGAGGAAGTGGAGGGGGGTTAGGCGAAGTGTCCCCAACAAAATGGTAGAACACAAGGCAGTCCACAGGGTGCTTTCCCAACCACTCACTTCCCTGGTGGGAGTGCTGAGTTCAAGAGAGGCTTCTCAAGGCAGACCGCAGAGCCCAGGGAGGCGAGTGCGGGTCGGTGGGGTCTGGACCGCAGTGAAGGACACCACAGGCGAGCACCCTGACACCCGGGACCTTGCTGCACTTCTGTCCCAGATAACGTCCTGGGTGGGCTTGCATCGGGCCTCTTCCAGATCCTTCCTGCTCATTATCTCCCCTCCGTATCTCTTTTCCTCTGCTCCAAGTAGCGAGCAGGTCATAAAACTTTAAATTGTCTATAAATATTTGTTATTTGTCCCTCAGTGAAATGCCATGGATCTTTTGATAATGTTTTAATTTACTTATTCCTTTATTGATTTAGGGAGAGGCTGGCAGAAACCCCGTTTTCAACTCTTTTTAGCTCCTAAGATGTTTTCTGGGAGGTTTGGGGGAAGGGGGTCTCTGTTTTCACATTGTTTCATTGGTGGACTGGCTATTGAGTTTTGGAAGAGGCTGGCTATTAATACAGGATCCAGAGAAACTAAACATTCCTTTCTCTCTCTCTTAAATATCTGGATCCCGCTTTATTTTTATTTTTGTTTTTTTAAAGTTTATTTTTGTATAATTAAAAGAATTTTAATGTTTATTTCTGAGAGAGAGAGAGAGAGACAGAGTGCAAGCGGGGGCGGGACAGAGAGAGAGGGAGACACAGAATCCAAAGCAGGCTCCAGGCTCTGAGCTGTCAGCACAGAGCCTGACATGGGGCTCGAACCCACAAAAGGTGAGATTGTAACCTGTGCCGAGGTTGGACACTTAACCGACTGTGCCACCCAGGCGCCCCTTAAGTTTATTTATTTATTTTGAGAAACAGAGTGAGAACAAGCGGGGAAGGGGCAGAGAGAGAGGAAGAGAGAGAGAGAGAGAGAAAGAGAGAGAGAGAGAGAGAGAGAGAGAGAGAGAGTCTTAAGCAGGCTCTGCACTGTCAGCACAGAGCCCAATGTGGGCTCAGTCCCACAAACTGTGAGATCGTGACCTGAACTGAAATCAAGAGTCAGATGTGCAACAGACTGAGCCACCCAGGGGCCCCGTCTGTATCCTAATTTAGAAAAATCTTTCACTTCTGCTCTATGCTTAATGGAACATTTCCTCCATCACATATTGAAAGGGATTATTTTAAATTATTTTGTTAATGTTTATTTTTGAAAGAGAGAGAGCTTGCACTCGCATGCAGGGGAGCAGGGGAGGGGCAGAGAGAGGGAAGGACAGAGGATCCGAAGCGGGCTCTGTGCTGTCAGTGGGACTTGAACTCACGAACCATGAGATCATGACCTGAGCTGAAGTCAACCGCTTAACGGACTGAGCCCCCCAGGTTAATGCCCCAGGGCATTATTTTGGTTTTGTCTGAATGAACGCACTTTGTATATGGATGGTTTTACAGATGAAGTGGAGAGAAGAGGTTTGCTCAGGGTCACAGGGGGCACAGGGCCAGGCTTGAGGCCGCTCACGGCTCCGGAATTTCCACTGTGCTGCTCGTCACTTGTACGTGTACCATTTCTTGTTGTTTTTTGCGTGTGCCTTTCGCCATTGACCTGGCTTTTCCCTCTGCCATACCAACAAGTTAAATTTAGCCTCTGATGAGCCTGAGCAGAAGGGCTTGTAACACGAGACTGCATCTACAGCCAAGTTTGAACTGTCATCGAAAGCACGGTGACAATTGTTTAGAGGAGATGTTTGTATAAAGGCGGTACTGAGCATAGGGGCGTGTGTTATTCTTTCCTTCCGATCTTCTCTTCCCTAATAAGGCAGGCAGAGAAAGACCCAAGTCGTTATCACTCTGATGACGTGCCAAGCGCGGACATCTAAGTGAAATCCTTTCTTGAGCGCCCCCACGTAAAAGCGAGCTGTGTTACGACGTCTCTCGCGCTGGGTTGGCGGAGAAGTTAGCATCACCACGAGGTCCAACGGGTGTTGGGGTTTTGTCACTAGAGGATAAAAATCCAGAGCGATGCAAGTAAACTGATTCAAGCTCTTTCCCACTTGATCCTTACTGACTTGGGGTCTTTTGAAATACTTCCACTTCCTGATTTTAATTGTTTTCCCTATTTTGAGGTGAATATATTAAATTTGGGTCATGTCGGGGATGAATTTGCAGGGGGGAGGGGGTTGGTTTGAAACTTTAAAAAATGCATCAGCCTAAGGTGGAGTTCGTTTTGGAGGAAGGAAAGACAAGGCCGTGGAGAACATTCTAGAAATTCTGAAGAACTGAGAATTGTGTTCACCTGTTTTATGTATTTATTTCTTAATCCCCTTGTTGAAACAGTTGATATCTGGCTAGAGCACAGCTAACTGGTGTCCTCAGCCAGGGCTGCTTCTACAGCTCCTAGGAGAGGTCACTGCTGCCATTGTGGCCATATTTGCAAACTTTTACATTAGTTTTTGGCTTCTTGCTTTGCTGTGAACGTAGGCTACATTTATTATCATTGCAATATTTTCTAGGCAGTGTTTTGGGTCCTTTTAACTTATGAAAACTACTTGGAGAAGTATTCATTCATTTATTCTAACTGGAATCAGTTTGCGTGGGTTCAAGGCTCCAGCTCTGTCACCCTTAGGAAATGTACATCTCTGGGTCTTGTTTCCTTATCTGCATTATGGAAATAAAAACGATAGGATTGTTGGGCACCCGGGTGGCTCAGTCCATGAAGAATCCCACTCTTTTTTTAAAATTTATTTTATTTTTTTTTTTAGCGTTTATTTATTTTTGAGATAGGGAGAGACAGAGCATGAACGGGGGAGGGTCAGAGAGAGAGGGAGACACAGAATCTGAAACAGGCTCCAGGCTCCGAGCTGTCAGCACAGAGCCTGATGCGGGGCTCGAGCTCACAGACCACGAGATCGTGACCTGAGCCGAAATCGGACGCTTAACCGACTGAGCCACCCAGGCGCCCCAAGAATCCCACTCTTGATTTCAGCTCAGGTCAGGATCTCACGGTTCATGAGTTTGAGTCCCACGTCGGACTCAGAGCCTGCTTGGGATTCTCTCTCTCCCCTCTTTTCTCTTCCCCTACGCCACTAGTGCTCTCTTCTCTCTCTCTCTCTCTCTCTCTCTCTCAAAGATAAATAAACTTACAATGAAAAAAAATTAAAAACAACAGGATCGCTATTAAATAAGACAAAGGCACAAAAGAGCACCCAGGGTATGCTGGTCTTAGCAGAAAGCTTATTTTTTTAAGAAAAGATGTATTCATTTGAGTGTGGCTGACACACAATGTTGCATTCGTTTCAGGTGTAGGACATAGTGATTAGACAAGTCTATGTAGTTATGCTGCGCTCACCACAAGTGTAGCCGCCATCTGTCACCATACATCACTGCTACACTATCATCGACTATATTCCTTATGCTGTCCCTTTCATTCCTGTGACTCATTCATTCCATAGCTGGAAGCCAGAATGAAGCCTTTTTAGGGTCTCAGGGCAGCTGGGGTCTTCCCTGCCTTGAAAGCACTCACTTTACCAGGTGACCCATGTGGTCAGAAGTGTGTGTTGGGAGCTCTCCGTGGGGACAGAGGGACCTGGAACAAACTTGTCCCTGGGAATAGAGGTGAAAGAATGAGCAAAGCCAGGAACTTGGAAGCCAGAAGTTGACCTGACTTCGGGGGCTTTTACCAGGCACTGTGGTGACATCTGACTCATATTTTAAGGTTTATTTATTATCAGAGAGAGAGAGAGAGAGAGAGCGCAAGGGAGGGACAGAGAGAGGAGAGAGAAAATCCCAAGCAGGCTCCACACCGTCAGCTCAGAGCCCGAGGCAGGACTGTATCCCCCTAACCTTGAGGTCATGATCTGAGCCGAAATCAAGAGTGGGGCTCTCAACCGACTGAGCCACCCAGACGCCCCTGACTCATATTTTAAATAAACCATATTTTCCACCACTTCCCTAGCGGGTGTATTCAAGCACTTGTGAGTTTTGCCCAGCTGCCAGTAGCTAGTGGGTGCCATCCTGGAACGCTTCTCCTCCAGTCAGGCGAGCTGGGTAGGAAAGCAGCCAAGAGGGTTTTTGTTTTTTGTGTTTTGTTTTTTTTTTTTTATAACATCTCCGGCGGTCGTTTCCCGGCCCCCAAGGTCAGCGGTGGCTCCGTGATTGGCCGGCGCGGGGGGGGCGGGACCTGGCCGGCGGGGATAGGGGGCGGGGCCCGGTGAGGGGGCAGGACCCTTCTGGGAGGAGGGGTCCGCTTGGGGGCGGGGCCTGGGCGGGCGCGTCCGCCCCGGACACTTGCGCGCAGGACTCATTTCGGGATGGAGGAAGCTCAGCGCTTGGGCCGGCATCTGCAGGTTGCAGCACAACCCGGCCCGAGCCGCTCTCGGACCGCGCCTCCGCCTCCCTGTGGCTGCCCTGCTGGGCCCCGGGACCGGGGTCCGCCTCAGGGGGTTCAGGGGTGCATGCTCGGCATTCCGGAAGGAGCCGGGTGGGATTGGTCGGCGGGCAGGTCAATATGAGTCCTGCCAAGTGCAAGATCTGTTTCCCTGATCGCAAAGTAAAGTAAGTAAGCCTGCAATTCTAATGACCGTTATCTTTTGCAAACTTATGCAGCGAGTCCCCCCCCCCCCCTCCCCGCCCCTAGTAGAGACAAGCCGTGTGACCCCTTCGCTCCACCTCCTCTTCCCCGCCCCCACCAAAGAAATGCAGGCTTCAGTTGGGCCGCTGGGGAGACGGAGCCTGCCTTGCAAAACCCGGGGGGCTGGATTTGGCGGTGATGTTGTTTGGAAGGGGGCGCTCAGGAACACAAAGGTGGACCCGCTGGCGGGGGGCCTCGCTTTCCTCCTCTTCATCCCCTTTGCTTTGGTGAAGCCTTGGTTGCGGACGGCAGGACTTTGGAAATGATCGCGAAGCCCGGGGCGAATCAATGTGCATCTGAGCGCGCATCCCATTTAAGGTTATTTTCTGAGCAATTAGTGCAGGCGTTTCTGTGCCCCAGTGCTTCCTAGCCCCACCTGCTTGATTTCTTGTTTTCATTGTATTGCACTTGAAAAACTTACCAAAGTCACGTTCTGTTTGTTGTTGAAAAGTCAGAAAATTCTAGATAAGCAAAAAGGAGGAACAAAAATCACCCTTAACCACTTCTCCCCATGCATCCCCGCCCACCCCATGATCTTTATTAACAGTTGCTGGATAGTTAGTGCAGGGAAGTGAGGTCACTTGGAGCCAGAAGGACCTGGTTGTTTGGGTTCAAGGTTGGGGGGTTCAGAGAGGGCAGGAGACATGCCCCAGGAAGGAGGCTGACCTTGAAGTTCTCTGGTCCCTCTGCAAAGCAGAATAACAGAGCCTTTCGGGGGACCCTTCTTGGATTGCTGAAGGCAAAGGGCCTGCAGACGGGCACCGGTCCCCTGTTTGGATCATGGTCTTTCTTGTACACTGAGCTTTTTGTAGAGCATGTTAGTCACATTTCTACCCCCATCTGACCCCTCTGGCAAAACCCCTCAAGTCCTCCGGTGTGCCCAAAGCTGGCCGCGTGGCCTACAAAGGAGACATTTTTTTTTTTTCCTGATCTGTAAGGCTATTTACACAAAAGTTCAACCTACGAATCTTGAATCACATTTAATCGAAACCA
Source organism: Panthera leo (assembly GCF_018350215.1). Classification (NCBI taxonomy): domain Eukaryota; kingdom Metazoa; phylum Chordata; class Mammalia; order Carnivora; family Felidae; genus Panthera; species Panthera leo. The sequence goes on from NC_056690.1 coordinate 17,996,818, forward strand.
CCTTAAGCTGAAAGAATAAACCTGCAAGAATTGGAATCACCCCATTGCAAGTGGCTTCGCTGCCATGGGAATGCTGCTCAGAACCAAGGCCAGCTGCCTGGTTGAAATGTGGGTTGTTGATTGGTGGTTCTCGCCCCCACCTGCAGGTTAGAATTTCCTGCGGGGGGGGGGGGGGGGGGCGGTGCTTTTGGAAAATGTAGATGCCTGGGTGAACCCTACTCTCCCCCCCCCAACAATCCTTCCCATCCTGGGGATGCTGAGTAGTTAGTCCAGGTGGGGTCTAGACATCAGCAGTTTTTAAGGCTTCTCGTCATGGAGTGCACAGTCAGGGCCGAAAAGCACCACTTAACTCAGAGTTGGTGAACTGTTTCCATCAAGGGCCAAATAGTACATATTTTCGGCTTTTGTGGTCATATGGTCTCTGTCACACCTACTCAGCTCTGCCATTTACTGCCCTAGCAGCCACAGATAATTACATCATGATTGAGAGGGCCTGACTGTATTCCAATCACACTGTATTTATGGACACTGAGGTTGAAAATTCACATAATTTTCTCATGTCACAAAGTAAGATTCTTTCAACCATTTAAAAATGTAAAAACCAGGGGCACCTGGGTGGCTCAGTCAGTTGAGCATTCAACTTCCGCTCGGGTCATGATCTCCCGGTTCGTGAGTCCGAGCCCCACATCAGGCTCGCTGCTGTCTGCACAGAGCCCGCTTCAGATCCTCTGTCCCCTTCTCTCTGCCCCTTCCTCGCTTGCACTCAAAAAATAAATGAACATTTAAAAAATAAGTAGAAAATAAATAAAAAGGTAAAAACCATTATTAGCTTGTGGGAGGTACAAAAGCATGTGGCAGCCTGGATTTGGTTTTTGGACCCTATTTTAAGGACTCCTGGCCTAGCCAAGGTGGCCATCCCAGGAAGCACTGGGCCGGTGGGGAGGGGGACAGGAGGCCTGAGAGATTTCCAAGGGTCTATGTGTCTGGGAGCCCAAAGATGAGTTCAGAATTATCGGCCTTTTACTAAGCTATGCAATGTCCTTTCTTCCTTACTTGCTTGGTGAAAATAGTAAGTAAATAACTTTACTTCCATCAGGTCATCGGCTCTCAGCGGTTACCATCCCTCTTTTACCAAAGAGAAAGGAGAGGTAGGGACACAAGGGCTGGTTGATGTCAGGGCCCAGTGGCCCCATACTGGGCTCTTCCCATGGCTTCCCTGTGGAGAGGCCCCTCGGCTTAAGGTCTTTACTGCCCGCAAGGCCCAATGCTGAACCCTGAACACACACTCAAGGAAGGAGACGCAATTAATGTTAATATTTTCATCTTATGAGGCAACTAAGAGACACCTGCTAAAGCAACTTTCCCAGGATTACACAGGTCAGGAATGGTAGATTCTGCATCGAAAGTCTGGAAGGATGGCTCTAATCTACGATGAGATCGATTAGAAACCATTAGGTTTTCTCAGCTGAGGCACTGCTAACGCGTGGGGCCCTGTAATTCTTTGCGGTGAGGGGCTGTTCTGAGCATCCTAGAACATTCAGCAGCATCCCTGGCCTTTACCTACTAGATGGCCACCCCCCCTTCGTTGTGACCACAAAAAAATGTCTGCAAACGTGGCCAGGTGTCTCCGGGGGACAAAACTGCCCCCAGCTGAGAACCCTGTGGTATACACATCGCCTCTCAAATATAAGTGCTTGTTTTTTCAAGTCCAGACAATAGAGATACTCCCATTTGTCTTAAATATCTTCCTGCCTCAAACTTAGATTCAGAAGGTCAGAGTCCGATTGGAAGCCCACACTTGCCGTCTGTGTGGCTTGAGGTCATCGGGCCTCTCGGAGCCTCAGTTTCCTCACTGTGAGCAGGAAATGGTGGCCTCCCCTGCACGGGGCTCTGGGGATTCAGTGAGAAGCCCCCTGTGTCTGATTCATAGTGACACTTGAGATGTTTATTTCTTCCCTCCGGGTGTTTTCTGCCTGGTCTTGTGCCTGAGCAGCTGACTGTGTTTGGTGTTTGGCGGATAGCTCTGTGGCCTAGTTGATTGCACCTGAAGCCATTTCCAAAGTCACCCTGGAATATTTCAGCCCTCACACTTGCCTTGGAACAAATGCCGGTTGACGGTCGGCCCTCCAGAGCCAATGTTGGTTGGCCTCCAACTTTGTCAAAAACGAATAAAAATAGCCACTGGCCTGGAGACTGGGTCTGAAACAAGGCCCCTCCGGCAGCATTGTGTGTTCACCCGCCTAGTTAGTTGTGATGGGCCACGACCCACCTGATGGAGGGGCTCTGTCGCCATGTTTGAAATCAAAATGGCGGCTGGGAATGGTTTTTCCAGGCCACAAAATGGTGTTCTTCTCCTGGATGACTTTTTGTTGTTGTGCTTTAGGTCAGTTTGCTAGAGTTTTAGTGTTTGCGTGCATGGAAATGGGATGTCTGAGACTATCTGAAGCCAAAAGATGAAGCCAGCCAGTCGGGGAAGGCTGTAGATAAGAGTGGGGGGTCGGGGAGAGCGGATGGATGGGGAGCAGACCCTGGGCAGAGGAGTGGCTGAAGCGTTTCCTGGTGAGGTTGGGAGGTCAACAGTCCCTGATCTTCTTGGCTTCACTGGACTGAAATGATAATACAGAGTTTACTGTGTGCCAGATGCCATTTTTTACTTTCTGTATATTAACCTTTAAACCTGGTGTAGTACGTGTTAATAACCTTATCTTACAGTTAAGGATACTGAGTGCCTTGCCCCATGGATGCCAGAATGGCTAGGGCTTTCAGCATCCCTATTAACAAAATTCATATATATTTTTTTCTTATTGAAAATAATTTATCGGGGTGCCTGGGTGGCTCAGTCGGTTAAGCATTTGACTCTTGATTTCGGCTCAAGTTGTGATCTCACGTTTTCATGAATTCGAGCCCGCGTCACCGCAGTGACAGCACAAAGCCTGCTTGGAATTCTGCCTCTCTCCATCCCTCTCCCGCTCACTCTCTTTCGGTCCCTCTCAAAATAAATATGCTTAAAATTTTATCACCGCGGGAAATTTAACAAACATAAAGGAAGAGAAGAAAACACAAACCACCCATAATTGCTCACCATTTTGGTGTCTCTTTCCCTAGATCAGAGGCCTGCAGGTTAGGGCCCTCAGGCCACATCTGCTTGTTTTTGGAAATAAATAAAGTTATCTGAAACAAACTGAGCTCCTTGCTGATTGATGGGATGTAATTGGCAAGACAATATCTGCCCTTCCAAAGTACCCTTGTAAGTCCTTGTAAGTCCTGTTTTGTTTCAGTAGTTCAGCCCTAGGAGGTTCTAGAAGAAAAGCTGCTTGCAGTTTATTTATTTATTTAAAAAAATTTTTTTTTAATGTTTATTTATTTTTGAGACAGAGAGAGACAGAGCATGAATGGGGGAGGGTCAGAGAGAGAGGGAGACACAGAATCTGAAGCAGGCTCCAGGCTCTGAGCGGTCAGCACAGAGCCTGACGCGGGGCTCGAACTCACGGACGTCGAGATCACGACCTGAGCCGAAGTCGGACGCTTAACCGACTGAGCCACCCAGGCACCCCATGATCAATCAGTTCTTCACCAAAAGTTTGGTCCCCTGAACCCACTCATCCCTGCCCTCGACCTGCCTGGTGACACAGCCACTGGACACACCTGTGGGTGGTTAACTTCTGGCTTAATTCCTGGCAGATGAATGTCCCCTTGCTGCGTTACAAAAGTGGACTGAATATTCGCGCCTGATTCTCTTCCATGTCAGGAGAAGGTCCTGTCAACATCCCACTAAATGACGGCAAAAGAGATTTTTTTTTTATTTTATTTTATTATTTTATTTTATTTTATTTTATTTTATTTTATTTTATTTTATTTTATTTTATTTTATTTTATTTTATTTTATTTTATTTTATTTTAAGTTTATTTATTTTGAGAGAGAGAGTGCAAGCAGGGGAAGGGCAGAGAGAGGGAGCGGGAGAGAGAGAATCCCAAGCAGACTCTTCACTGCCAGCACAGAGCCTGACGCGGGGCTCTATCTCGTGAACCATGAGATCCTGACCTACGCAGAAATCAAGAGTCAGATGCTTAACCGACTGATCCACCCAGGCGTCCCTAGATTCTTTTTTTTTTTTTTTTAAAGAGATGGAAACCATCAAGGCTGGCAGGACAGGAGAGGAGATTAGCAATACTATTTTGGAGGCCCCAAAGCAGGTGAGCCAGCAGTAACTGGCTTAGCAGAACCAAGAGGGCTGAGTCCTAAAGCAGCCGTGAGGACAGCTGAGAACTTACTGGATCTGCACCCTGAAAGGCGCAGGGACTGGCGGCATCATGTGCCTGTGCGCCTGGGGGTAAAGGTGGGGAGGTACCAACGTAAGAATTGGGTACAAAATGCCCAGATCTTCTTGTCTGCTTTGCTTGGCAGGGGTTGTCCACTCCCACCCCCACAGAAAGCAGGCAATTCATTCCCTGGAGAGGGAAAAGTAGAGGATCTTGGCGCTGGGGACCGATGGGCACGGTGGAGGGTGTGGGGCCTGTATCCAAACGTGACGATCAGGGTCCGTATAGGTTATAGGTGTTGAAACCTTCCCTGCCCCCCATCCCAGACCTTCCTGCTACGTCCACCCCCCCACCCACCCTCTTCCCAGCTGCTGGCCAATTGAGAGTTGGACCCTTGAAAGAAGACGACTCTAAGTGTACTTCGGGTTCCCTGGTACACAGCAGCCCCCCTCCCCAAGGTCCCGAGCGTGGAGCTCAGGGTCCGCCGGCCTCACCTCAGTACCTTCTGTCATCCCTTTGGTTCTCGCTCTTCGCCACGAGGAAGTGACTGAGGCTTAACAAACAGTTGGGGACAGTTTCTGGTATGGAAGGCAGGCCCCGAACAGAGAGACACAAGAGACTTGGAAGAAACAGAAATCGTGCCAGGAGAAGGGAACGTGAAAAAGCTGCCATTATTGCCCTCACTGAAGTCAGGGAGGATGTTGCACACATAGGCATAGGATGCGTGAAAAGGAAACTCTGCTGGTCATTAACAAGCTCTTCGTTGTAAAAACACAACAGCGGCGGCGGGGAGGGGGATGGGTGGTGGGTGGTGCCCCTGGGTGGCTCAGTCAGTTGAGCGCCTGACTTCGGCTCAGGTCATGATCTCACAGCTCATGAGTTCGAGCCCCTCATCCGGCTCTGTGCTGACAGCTCGGAGCCTGGAGCCTGCAGCCTGCCTCGGATCCTGTGTCTCCCTCTCTCTCTGCCCCTGACCCACTCGCGTTCTGTCTCTGTCTCTCTCAAAAACAAACAACCATTAAAACAAATTTAAAAACACAACAGCGGGTTAGGAGAGAAGGCTGAAGGAATTGCCCGGAAAGTGGAAGACACGAGATGGGAAGTAGGGGAGGGGTAAAATACAGAAACTTGCCGGCCAGTCTAAGAATTTCAGCATCCGGATGATAAGGCTTCTGGAAAGAATAGAGAAAAAGGAGGCAGGGAAATCATTTGAAGGAAATATTCGAAGATAAATTCCAGGATGTGAGTTTTCACATTGAAGGAGCCTGATAGATGCACAGCCCCACTGACGGAAGCAGACACACACCTGAGCACATCCCTGTGAAACTGTAGGCTACAGGAGACAGAGACAAGGTCCTACAAGCTTCTGGATGTGAAACAAAACAGATCACCCACGAAGGATCCAAGTATCGGAACAGCTCTGGTTCCAGCATCCTCGGAAGCCACAACACGATGGTGCAAGGCTTCCAAAACTCGGAAGGAGAAGGTTTTCCCTGATAGAGTTCTGTACGCGGCCAAAGGCTAGGGTCAAACGTGAGAGGAGAAGGAAGTTTCAGACCACGCCAGCTGATGACACATTTACCACCCCCAGTCCCCACTCCCGAACGCCTTTTTTGAGAAGGCTAGCGATCTCCCCCTGAAGCCAGAGAATAAACTGACATCCAGCATAGAATCAGAGGGAATCTCCAGGGCGGTAGTGATGAAGTAGCCTGGTGCAGCGAGGAGGAGGACAGGCACGCGAGGACGTCCTCATCACATGTCCTGCCATGGTACCATCTTTTGAATTAGATGAACTACTGGACGCTATGTCCCAACAAAATGAGGGAGAAAGAGGGAGCCGTGTGATCCCCCAAATGAGAAATCAGACCCGAGGAGAGGCAAAAGGAATCCTGAGGAGGTCAGCAAAAGAAGGCCCAGGATGACAGTCGGGTAAGGGGGTCTGGGGAACCGGCAGTCAGGACGGGAGGAGAGAGCAGAGGCCTCCAGGAGGGATGTTGCCAATGAAAAATAAAGGAGCTGCTCAATTAGCTGCAATTAGTGGGCTGCATTAGCAACAGGTGCAAGAGCTATGCGAAGGAGGGGTGCCTGGGTGGCTCAGTTGGTTGAGCGTCCGACTTCGGCTCCGGTCATGATCTCGCGGTCCGTGTGTTCGAGCCCCGCGTCGGGCTCTGGGCTGACAGCTCGGAGCCTGGAGCCTGCTTCCGATTCTGTGTCTCCCTCTCTCTCTGCTCCTCCCCCACTCATGCTCTGTCTCTATCAAAAAATGAATAAACGTTAGAAAAAATTTTAAAAAGAGCTATGTGAATGAAAACCCCACTGTCTCCAGGAAAGAGAGAGAGAGAGGAAAGAAAGAGGAAGGAAGGAAGGTAGGAAGGCACATGTGGTCTACCCCAGCCCTCATCTGTGAATAATCCTGGATTCATGAAACACCATGTACTGAATCTGCCAGGGTGCAGCATGCCTGTGTTGAGAGATTGGGGGACGGGAAGCAGATGGGGAAGCTGAGTAAGAGCACTCATTCTCGTCCCTCGAGATCTGAGGGCCATAGATGGTGTCTCAAAACTCAGATATGGAAGACACATAACTCTGGTTTTCTTGCCGTATTTTGGAGCTGTACTCCAGATCAGCACTGCCTAATAGAAACATAATGTAAGCTACACATGTAATTTAATTTCTTTCTTTTTTTTTTTTTAAATGTTTATTTATTTTTGAGAGAGAGAGACAAAGCACGAACAGGAGAGGGGCACGGAGAGAGGGAGACGGAATCCTAAGCAGGCTCCAGGCTCCGAGCTGTCAGCACTGAGCCCGACGCGGGGCTTGAACCCATGAAGCATGAGATCATGACCTGAGCCGAAGTCGGACACTCAACCGACTGAGCTACCCAGGCACCCCATGTAACTTAATTTCTAATAGTCACTTTAAAAAGTAAAAAGAGGGGCGCCTGGGTGGCTCAGTCGGTTAAGTGTCCAACTTCGTCTCAGGTCTGCTATCACTGTTCCTGAGTTCGAGCCCCACATCGGGCTCTGTGCTGACAGCTCGGAGCCTGGAGCCTGCTTCAGATTCTGTGTCTCCCTGTCTCTCTGCCCCTCCCCCACTCACATTCTGTGTCTCTCTCTCTCAAAAATAAACATAAAAAAAGTAAAAAGATATGTATTTGAGTATATTTCTTAATACTATCTAAAATAGATAATATTTTTTGATAGATAATATAGATAATATTTTTTTGTGGATTTTTGTTTTATATATCATGTAAGTATAAAATCATATGTATACACAGTATGTGCCATATCAGCCTTTAAAACTACATATCTAAAATCTCAAAGGCTCAGAAAATATTTTTCAGAATTTCTTTTTTTATAGTCAATATGTTTACTGTATTTTATTATTTTTTTGCTACAGTTATAGCAAGTTTTTATTTGTTTTAATTTAAATCCAAGTCAGTTAATATATAGTATAATAATAATTTCAGGAATAGAATTTAGTGATTCATCACTTACATGTAACACTCAGTACTCATTCCAACAAGTGCCTTCCTAATACCCATCACTCATTTAGTCCATTACTCCCCTTCCTCCCCCCCAGCAATCTTTGGTGTGTTCTCTGTATTTAAGAGTCTCTTATGTTTTGTCCCCCTTCTCTGTGTTTATATTATTTTTGCTTCCCTTCCCCTATGTTCATCTGTTTTGTATCTTAAATTCCACGTATGAGTGAAATCATATGATACTTGTCTTTCTGTGACTAGCTTATTTTGCTTAGCATAATACACCCTAGTTCCATCCATGTTGTTACAAATTCTTTTTTTTAATTTATTTTTTAATGTTTTACTTATTTTTAAGAGAGAGAGAGAGAGAGAGAGAGAGAGAGAGAGCGAGCATGAGCGGGGGAGGGGCAGACAAAGGGAGACGCAGAACCTGAAACAGGCTCCAGGCTCTGAGCTGTCAGCACTGAGCCTGACGCGGGGCTCGAACCCACGGACCACGAGATCATGACCTGAGCTGAAGTCAGAGCTTAACTGACTGAGCCACCCAGGCGCCCCTACAAATTCTTTTTGATGGCCGAGTAATATTCCATTGTATATTCCACATCTTCTTTGCCCCTTCATCTGTCGATGGACATTTGGGCTCTTTCCATAGTTTAGCCACTGTCAATAGTGCTGCTATAAATAGGATTTCAACGTACAGTCAATATAAAAAATGTTGATAAGAGGGATGCCTGGGTGGCTCACTTGGTTAAGTGTTTGACTCTTGATTTTGGCTCAGATCATGATCTCGCAGTTCGTGAGTTCAAGCCCTGCATCAGGCTCTGCACTGACAGCATGGACCCCGCTTGGGATTCTCCCTCTCCCTCTCTCTCTCTGCCCCTCCCGCCTCTCTAAATAAATAAATGAACTAAAAAAAAAAGATGTCACACAAGGTGATACTCATGCATTGTTCAGGACTATGGAGAGATGGCAATGCCAGAGAAGTGCTTTCCTCTGGTGTGGGGTTCTGGAGGGGGAGGGCAAGGAACCACCACCTGGAAGTTACACACTTTTTTTTTTGTTGTTTTCAGCCCCCCAATTTTTGATATGTGTGTGCAGAAAAGGGCATGAAAGACAAATCTAAAGTGTTAGACTGTGTGGGCTTGCTCCCTGTTCGTAAACCCCTCCCCATAAGCTTTTCAGTATTATTTGAGTTTCTAAGTTGGGAGCGTATGAAGTAAAAATTAACTGGAGATTAAAGATTTGAAATGTACAGCTTGGGGCACGCCAGGGGTCACTCCTGCTCATTCCTGTACTGGGTTCTTGAGTCTCCTTGTGAAATGCTTCAAGGTCCCTGGTGGAGACTACAAAGAGGGGGTCTGACGGGCTCCCACTTCTCTGTTGATGTTGACTTCACGGGTGCTGGCCTCCCGACTCCCTTCCCCCGCATCCCAGGCTCCACGGCTCATCGGGGTCTGTCCTGTTCCCTCTGCAGACCCAGCATGTCCGGACTCCACCTGGTGAAGAAGGGCCGAGAACTAAAGAAGGTGGACCTGCACAGAGACTTCACCGTGGCCTCCCCGGCTGAGTTTGTCACGCGCTTCGGGGGGGATCGGGTCATTGAGAAGGTACAGATGGGGTCCCGGCAGTCGGGGTGGGGTGGGGCCCCTCCTCCCAGCCGGAGGGGAGAGAACCTACTTCAGGCTCACATAACTCTGTAGAGAAAGGGCCAGGCCACCCTTCCGTGGGCGCTCGCTGAGTGCCACGTGCTGGAATTCATCAGCTTTCTACCCTGTCAACAGCCGGAAGCAACAGGTGCATCACCCCCATTTCACACAAATGGAGACTGAGGTCTGAAAAGACCCCACGGTGCTTTCACGCAAGGGGCTGCTTTCTCGGTTACTGGGGGGGGGGGGGCAGGTCTAAAAGCCCCGCCCTGCCCTTCTGAGGTGTAGAGCTCCTTCCGGGAGAGGAGGCCCATGTACTGAATAACGATAACGAAGGGAAACCGCTACCTGTGGCCATTTAGAACGGCTTTTCGCATCGTTTCCCGTTCCATCGGGTTAAGGCTCTGGGCCACAGACTGGTAATTCCCGTCGTATTCATGGAGAACAAAGATGCAGAGACTTGACATTGGTCGTCCAAAGTCCCGTGGCCAGAGAGGGCCGGAGTCGGGATTTGAACCCAGGTCAGTTTGACCAGAAGGCCTTGTTCTTTTCCACTATTACTCCAGGGTGGTGCTGGGTAATTATGACAACAGCAGCTACTGGCTTTTGAGGGCCTGCTCTGCCGGGCACCCTGGGAACTGCCTTACCTTATCTTACCTCATTTAACTATACACCCCCGCCCCCCACCGAGTCCTGTCGGGCGATATTATTTTGCAGAAGGGGAAACAGGCCCAGGGAAGGGAGGTGGCTTGCCTGGGTCTTACAGCTGGTCAGTGGCAGAGCTGGGATTTGGACTCTGGTCGTCAGAGTCCAGACCCCACGTCCTCTCTCCAGCGTCCTAAGTGCAGTATTGAGCGTTAGAGACTCCTATGGGCTCCTGAGCCTGGCAGCCAATAGACTCTTCTGCCCTGGAGCCTCAGAGTTAGAAACTCTTGGGCGGGGATCCAGAAGCTACGCTTTTGTCACACTTGCCAAGGGCACTGTGTTGCAGCCGGCCCAACTGATGGTGGCTGGCACGCAGCCCTGGGGAGCCGAGAGGCTGGGTGGCCGCTGAAGGCCTCAGCCGGGAGCTGCCTCACTTTATGACTTTGGACTTGACCGTGGCTTGCCCTTTCCCCTAGACTCCTTGTGGGAAAGCTGCACCTGTGGAGACTAGAACAGCCAGCCAGCCCACAGTGGCCTTCTCCCCTGGCGGAGCTCCCAGAATGTGCTGGGACAAATGGGGCCCAGGGAAACGGGCTGTCCTAGGCTCACCCAGAGCCCTTCCTTCTTGACCAAGCCTCCCTTTGATGATAAGACTGAGAGAACCGAAGGCCTGCCATTCTGTCGTTGCTCTCCAGGGGGCAGTTTCGAAAGGAGGGAGCACTGAACCAGAGCCCAGAGCGCTGGGCTCCGTCTGCTGTGGCCACTCATAAGGATATGACATCTGCACTCAGTTTCCCTTTCTGTAAAATGGCAGCCATTGCATTCCCCATCTCTAATGAGACTTGTCCTCCCGAGCCTTAAAATTATGTTCTTGCTACGTCAGTCAGAGGTTCGAGGCCATATGCCTATTTCTTTTTAACAGGAAAACTAGACCTTGGTTTTATTTCTTATAGACCAAGCCAGGAGGCTGGCCAGTCTGAGATCCTTATGTGGGGGTCTGCCTAGTGCCACACAGGAAGTTCAGGCACATTAGGAATGGAAACTGGGACCTTTTCTGTTGCTTTCAGTTGCTGAGGATGGCCAGCGTTACTGCCTTTCCTCCTTACCAAGTCTGGGGCCTTTAACCTCCAGGACGCAGAGGTAGCCAAGGGGGTCAGTTCAGAGCACAGGTCAGAGTGTGCAGGGCTCACGAGTCCCATGCCTGCTACGTACTGGCTGTATGACTTTGGGCAAGTGCCTCGACTCCTTTTTTAATATCTTTAATCCCAAATAGAGATAAGAATACAGCCACTGTCAAGGGCTGTTGTGAGGATGAAATGAAATAATGCTGGTGAAATATATGGTACTGTAGCTTGGTACATGTAAGCATTCAGAAATGTTAAGTGATCGTGATGGTGCCAGTAGAGGATCAAAAATCATTCATTCATCCCATCCTGTCCATCCTGCCCATCTTGTCCATCCATCCATCCATCCATCCACTCATCCATCCATCCATCCATCCACTCATCCATCCATCCATCCATCCACTTACCCATCCATCCATCCATCCATCCATCCATCCATCCATCCATCCACTCACCCATCCACCTATCCATCCACCCATCCATCCACTCATCCATCCATCCATCCATCCATCCATCCATCCATCCATCCATTCTTTCATCCATCCACTTACCCATCTACCCATCTACCCATCCACCCATCCACCCATCTATCCATCCACTCATCCATCCACCCATCCATCCGTCCATCTATCCACTTATCCATCCATCCATCCATCCATCCATCCATCCATCCATCCACCCACCCACCCATCCATCTATCCATCCACTTACCCATCCACCCATCCACCCATCCACCCATCTATCCATCCACTCATCCATCCATCCATCCACTCATCCATCCATCCATCCATCCATCCATCCATCCATCCATCCACTTACCCATCCACCCATCTATCCATCCATTCATCCATCCATCCACTCATCCATCCATCCATCCATCCATCCATCCATCCATCCATTCTTTCATCCATCCACCCATCCATCCTTTCACTCATCCATCCATCCATCTATCCATTCCTCCATCCACACATCCATCCATCTATCCATCCATCCATCCACTCACCCATCCATCCATCCATCCATCCATCCATCCATCCATCCATCCATCTGTCCATCCATCCAGTCCTCCACCTGACCAATCATCCATCCATCCCCTCATCATCTATTCATGCAGCCAGCAGATTTTGAGCACCTCTCTGCCAGGCTGTGTGCTCTAGAGATTCAAAGAGGTACCTCAGGAGGCTCTGCAGCTGTGAGATGGACACCGGGGTAGCATGCAGCTCCCAGCACAGGTAGGTGTGCAGCTCTGGCCCCTTCCCCATTTTCCCGGTCCAGGTGCTCATCGCCAACAACGGCATCGCCGCCGTGAAGTGCATGCGCTCCATCCGCAGGTGGGCCTATGAGATGTTCCGCAACGAGCGGGCCATCCGGTTTGTTGTCATGGTGACCCCAGAGGACCTGAAGGCCAATGCAGGTACCCGGGCCTTGACTCCTTCCCCTCCCGCCACCCCCTGTCCTTACCTGCCCTCTCCTCCATTTTACCTAGGCCACGTCCATCCTGGACCCCAGAGTCCCAGGGTACCTCTCCTGAGCTTGCATTATTTGCCTGTTCTTCATTTAATTAAAAATGCAGGGGCGCCTGGCTGGCTCAGTCAGTTAAGCGTCCGACTCTTGACTTCGGCTCAGGTCACGATCTCACGGTTTGTGAGATCGAGCCCCGCATCTGGCTCTGTGCTGACGGTGCGGAGCCTGCTTGGGATTCTCTCACTCCTTCTCTTTCTGCCCCGCTCACTCACTCTCGCATTCTTTCTCTCTCAAATAAATAAACTTGAAAAAATGCAAATGGTCAATACTCAAAGTAGAAATCCTATCTTTGAGAAGTGCCCAGTGTTCCATCAGAGTGGTCTTTCTCACCCGGTGGGGCGGGGTGGGGGGGGGGGGTTCTTTCTTGCAGATGTATGTATTGTGTTTCAACCATTCAGTTTTCTGTTCACTGTTTCTCTATGTCTGTTAGCATAGCTCATTCTGTAAATAACTGTTGGACAAGTTTGCTTTTTTTCCCTGAACCATCACATCCCTCTACAGACTTTTTTCCACACAGTAGCCGGAGTGACCTCTTAGAAACCCAGCCTCAGGGCCTGTCAGCTCCTCCTCGAAGCTTCTGAGGCTGCAGGGCTGTCCCCTGCCCTCCCCCTGAACCTGGAGCAGAGGCCCTGGGCCCTGACCCCGCACTGATGCAGCCTTCTCTCTCTCTCTCTCTCTTTTTTAATGTTTATTTATTTATTTTGAGAGAGATGAGAGAATGAATAGGGGAGGAGCAGAGAAAGAGGGAGAGAGAGAATCTCAAGCAGGCTCCACGTTGTCAGCATGGAGCCTGATGTGGGAGTCGAACTCATGAACCATGAGACCATGACCTGAGCCGAGATCAAGAGTCAGACGCTTAACCGACTGAGCCACCCAGGTGCCTCAGGATGCAGCCTCCTTTTAACTCAGAGGACAGATTTGATTGTCAGTCCTATTTTATAGACAAGGCAGCGAGGCACGGGGACATAAGTCATTCGTCCAGGGTCGTAGAGCCAATATGTGGCATGGCAGGATTGGAACCCCAGGCTGTCTGAATCCACAGCCTTATTCTGTGGGGGCTCCCATCACACTCAGGCTAAAATTCCACGTCCTCACTCAGGCCAGTTAAGGTGCCTCACAACGTGACTCTGCTGGCCTCCTGGCCCCATCTAGTGCCTCTCACGTTCCATCCCTGGGTCCCAGCCACAGTGGCCTCATCGGTTCCTGGGCTGGCTGAGCTCTTTCCTGTCCAAGAACTCTTGGAACATGCTGGATCTTTTGCTGATGACGCTCCCCCCACTACTTCTCCACCCCCGAAGCTTCTGGCACAACAGGCCTCCACCCCTCCCTGCCCTAGCCTTTGAGTCGTGTTCTCCCGTGTGACTTTTACAGAGAGCCCTGGCGTTGACCCCGTTCTGGTGCTATTGTGTTTGTTTTCTTGTTTATCTTCTCAGATAGTGGAGTAAAACCCAGGGACGGGAGGGAGCTTGTCTGACTCCTTACTTTGTAATCTGTGGGCCCTCCCCCGTGGCCAATGCTCGTGTGCTCCATAAACACGGGAGGCAGGCAGGCTGGAAGGAATCCACCACTCTTGGGTTTCTTTGCGAGCCAGCACATGAAGTTCCACACTGTTCCTTCTCAGGATCCACAAGAATCCCATGGGACAGGGGTACCAACCCTTGCCTTTGGCTTGAGTCTGGCTTTTCACAGTCCAAAACACTGCCCAGTGAACATCCTCTTACATCATCCTTTGGCTTCGTTCATGAGTAGGGTTTTTTAGGACATATTCCTAGAAGTGGAGTTTCTGGCATAAAGGGCATGACTATTTTGAAATCAAAACATCGCATTGTATTCAGCCTTAAAAAGGAAGGAAATCCAGTCACGTGGTTCAGCGTCGGTGAACCAGAAGACATGATGCTAAGTGCAAGGAACCAGTCACAGAAAGACAAATAGGATCCCACATATATGAGGTCCCTAGAGTTGTCAGATTCGTAGAGACCGAGGGTAGATGGTGGTGGCCAGGGGCTGCGGGAGGGAACAAGGGGAGTAGTTGTTTCATGGGCAGAGTTTCAGATTTGCAAGATAGAAAAAGTTCTGGAGATCTGTTTCTTAACAATGTGAATGTGCTAAATCCTCTGGAACTGGACGCTGGAAAAATGAATTCGATGACCCATTTTATGTTTTTTGTTTTTTACCGTGGTTAAAAAAAACATCGTATTGTTGGGGCATCTGGGTGGCTCAGTCAGTTAAGCATCCAACTCTTGGTTTCGGCTCAGGTTATGATCTCACGGTTCGAGAGTTCAAGCCCCACCCCACGCTGGGCTCTGTGCTAACAGCGCAGAGCCTGCTTGGGATCCTCTCTCCCTCCCTCCCTCTCTCCCCGCCCCTCTCCTGCTTGTGCTCACTCTATCTCTCTCTCAAAAAGTAAATAAACAAAAATGTAAAAAAACCACATTGTATTGCTTAATGGCAAAACAGTATTAAGGTAAACTTTAAATAGGAATTAATAGGGGCTCCTGGGTGGCTCAGTTCGTTGAGCATCAGACTCTTGATCTCTGCTCAGGTCATGATGTCAGGGTTCGTGAGATGGGGCCCTGAGTTGGGCTCTGTGCTGATGACGTCGAGCCTACTTGGGATTCTCCCTCTCTCTCTCGCGCGCGCGCGCGCACACATACACACACACACACACACACACACACACACACACACACACACACAATAAATAAACATTAAAAAAGGGAATTAATAGAACACGCCATCTCTTATCCCAACTGTCCCCAAGAAGCTTGCGTCCTTCTTTCTTTAGTCCCTTCCAGACCTTGTCCTGATGCACATATATTTTCACATAGTGAAAGTCACGTTCGGTTTTCTTCAAGTGACCACACGCGTTTGTCCCTTGCTGCCACAGAATCTCGGTCATCCTCTCGGTGGCCGTACGCAGTCCTGCAGTGAACTTCAGCGTCTCAGTTCTTCTTTCCTTTTCGCATTTAATTGCAGAGTATATCAAGATGGCAGATCAGTACGTCCCTGTCCCAGGAGGGCCCAACAACAACAACTATGCCAACGTGGAGCTGGTTGTGGACATTGCCAAGAGGATCCCCGTGCAGGTAAGTCAGATGGGGTGCCCAGTCTGTCTACAGGGGGATGATGCTCTGAACTTCGGAGCAAAAACTCATTCCTGCAGGTTCAGAAGGGAGGGAGGAGCCAGATCGTCCGAGACCCTGAAATCCGGGGCTGATGTGACCCGGGGAAGAGCTTTCCGTGCGTGACAGGAGGGGGATTCTCGAAGATCTTCATTCACACCTCTCTGTGTTTACAGGCGGTGTGGGCTGGCTGGGGCCATGCTTCCGAAAACCCCAAACTCCCGGAGCTCCTGTGCAAGCATGACATTGCTTTCTTAGGTAGAGTATGTCTCCGTCAGATACGCGGGAATCGGGGCGTTCACGGGATGGTCTGCTGGGTCAGGCTCTCTTTCCAGTGTAGCCCTGCAAGGTGGGGGTCACTTTACATTCCCACCTCACCCTTTCATTGTCACGAGGAAGCAGGGCCGGCCGGTGGAGGGGAGGTTGGGCAGCCCAGGGACATAGGAGGCATTACCACGGGTACCGCCGCGGAATGATGCTGGAGCGAGCGGAACCCTCTGCTCATGCTCCTGCTGGTACCGAGATCCCAGCCACGTTCAGATTTCTGACTGGGTTCGGAGGTCACATTTCTGATAAGCCCACACCTTTCTTGGGCTGTTCTCAGGGCTTTGTAATGTCCTGGCATCTTAGGACCAGAGTCCCTCATCGCTATAGCTTTTTAGGTAAAACGATACTCTCTATGGCATCTGTTTGTTATAGGATATGTATTTGTAAACTCTGTGTGTGCAGGTATGCTGTTGGCCATCTTTGCATGA
Source organism: Panthera leo (assembly GCF_018350215.1). Taxonomy (NCBI): domain Eukaryota; kingdom Metazoa; phylum Chordata; class Mammalia; order Carnivora; family Felidae; genus Panthera; species Panthera leo. Next base: position 18,013,375 of record NC_056690.1, read on the forward strand.
TTTGGGGGAATCATTTACCATCCACACTAAATCCCCGTGCTGCTTCTTATCTCTGGGCCTGCAACACACACTGTATGAAGCAACTCAGGGCAAATCAGCACCTGACATTCCACAGGTCTGCTTAGTGACCCAGGCCTGTTTATGTTTTCTCTATCTATTGTCTTTGGTTGGCCGTCACGTGGGACCCTCATTATCCCTTAGCTCCTCTGGAGGTTGATGAGCCAGCCCAGCGAACTATAGCCCATAGGCCAAGTCCAGATCACTGCCTGCTTTTGTAAATAAAGATTTATTGAAACACGGCCCTCTCATTCATTTATTGATTGCCTATGGCTGCTTTTGCCCAACATTGGCAAAGTTGAATATTCATGACAGAGACAGGCAGACCTGCAAAGCTCCAAATATTTTCCATCTGGATCATTATAGGAGAAGTTTGCTGACCTAGGGTCTAGTTTTCTGAGGTGCTAGCTTGGCCCTTTGGTCTAACTCTTTGGCTTCTTCCCGACAAGTGAATTTTGCGCGTGCCACATACCTCAGGTTGTAACTCAGATCAGATTTACAGTCCACATGTACTAAAAATGGCAAACTTCATCCCCCTCTGATGAAGTAGCAGACCGATAGATTTTTTTTCCTTCCCCAACTTGTTGTTACATTCCTTGAGAGCTAGGACCTGAGTACTTGTCTTTGTGCATTTGGTTGGCACGGGGCTGCAAGGGGCCATTGACTAACTCGATTCTGCCTCGCCCTTTGTCCCTGATCCCTCAGGCCCTCCCAGTGAGGCCATGTGGGCCTTGGGAGATAAGATCGCCTCCACCATTGTGGCCCAGACGCTGCAGGTCCCAACACTGCCTTGGAGTGGAAGTGGTAAGTGACCTGAGCCTCACTCTGCGAGGAGCTCTGCCACCCTACCTGCCCAGAAGGGGTGATAGGAATATGCTTTTTTCTTTTTATCCTTATCATTTAAAAATTTTAAAATGATGAAACCAATGGTACAGTTTCATTGCAGACAGCTTAGAAAATCTAGAATTACAAAAAAGAAGTAGAAATCATCCACAATCCTATGCCCCAGTGTCAAACGTCTGTTACAGCCAAAGAGCCTACCTTTCCGGCCTTTTTTTCCTAGGCATATCTTTTAAAAAGCCAGAGATCTTGTATTGACTACTCTGTGACTTATTTTTTTTCTTACTAATCCTTCTTTGTCAATAAGTACACTTTACAACATTTAAAATATCTGCATTGGATTTTATCGTAGAGAGGTACTTACCATAATTAACAGTTCTCTACAGTTATATATTTAGGTTGTTTCCAGCTTATTTTGTTCCAATTTTTTGTTTTAAGAGCTAAAAGTAATGGAGTCTTGATAGTCTTATAGCTAAATCTCGATGTAGTTTTTAATCATTTCCTTAGGATGAATTCCTAAGGAATCCTAGGATAGAATTTCTAGGATAAATTAAAAATGAACAGGAAAAAAAAAATCTAGGATAAATTAAAAATGAACAGGAAAAAAAAAACCTCAGGAGTTTCCTATTCAATCTGATTTTTTTCCTCAAAGACAGCGAATTTGGGATGGAAAGGGTTTTAGAAAACAGCGATTCACATGTAAATGACATCCGTGGGTAGAGTTGGAATTTTTTTTCAGTTCAGGTTAATATGATTGTTCTTGGTAGACTCAGTCTGAATTTCTTAAGTTTGATTTCCCTTTCGAGGTCAAGTCAGTCCTTAGGAAAATTAAAAGCCACTGTGCGAAGCTGAAGGACTGTGTATGTTGTTGGTCCAGAGGCCAGGTCTTGAGAGGCTTTGGTGAGGAAAGGCCCTGTGGTTTCCGTATTATGTATCTCCACCATCCTCAGGAGGATTCAGCTTTTTTTTTTTTTTTTTTTTTTTTTTTTTTTTGTGACTCTCCAGGTCTGATAATAGAGTGGACAGAAGATAATCTGCAGGAGGGGAAAAGAATCAGTGTCCCAGAAGACATTTACGACCAGGGTTGTGTGAAAGATGTGGAGGAGGGCCTAGAGGTAAACATGGGGCTGGGAGGTCAAGGTGCTGGAGGCTTCTCATCATCCTGGAAACAGTCTACCTTCTAAAGAGGTCTGTTTGCCCTTCGCCCCCAGGTGGCAGAGAAAATTGGTTTTCCCTTGATGATCAAAGCTTCTGAAGGCGGTGGAGGGAAAGGAATCCGGAAAGCAGAGAGTGCCGAGGACTTCCCAATCCTTTTCAGACAAGTGAGCCGTTCTTGCTGAGTGTTTGGGAATTGTGTGCACTTCGTTGTTGGCTGCCAGATTCTTTTCATTTGCGTTACCGTGTCAGAAATCAAGAGGACATGTGCGGGAGCTGGAATATTGCTCTGCTGTCTTCCGAAGCAAATGTGTATGTTTTTACGACACACGGAAGTCCGTGGTTCGTGTTGATCCCCACGCCATTAACTTAGATGTTCGATTCTGTGAATCCTCGTGACTTTAAATGATTTCAGAGAAGCAGGGCCAGAGTATCTATCGGCTTGTGACTATAGTTGTCTCTCGAAAGATGGGACATTGTGTATGTTTTGGTAGTCTTGGTGTTTTTAATGTTTCTAGGTGATTGACTTTGGTTGTAGGAATGAACTGTGTATCTGCTTATTTGTAGCTGGGTTTTCACTTTGCCAACATTATGCCCTATTGCAGCTGCCCGTTGGCATTGTCTTTTTTTTTTTTTTAACGTTTATTTATTTTTGAGACAGAGAGAGACAGAGCATGAATGGGGGAGGGTCAGAGAGAGAGGGAGACACAGAATCTGAAATAGGCTCCAGGCTCTGAGCCGTCAGCCCAGAGCCCGACACGGGGCTCGAACTCACGGACTGTGAGATCGTGACCTGAGCTGAAGTGGGTCGCTTAACCGACTGAGCCACCCAGGCGCCCCGAACCGTTGGCATTGTCTTAAAAAAGGTAGGCTGATGATCTTCCCATTCTTTTTAAAGACTTTTTTTGAAGATTTCTTTTTAAAGAATGTTTATTTGTTTACTGTGTGTGTGAGAGAGGGAGGGGCGGAGAGAGTGGGAGAGAGAGGATCCGAAGCAGGCTCCACACTTTCAGCACAGAGCCCGATGTGGGAATCAGTCCCACAAACTGTGAGATCACGACCTGAACTGAGATCAAGAGTTGGACACCGAACCGAATGAGCCACCCAGGCCCCTCAACCTTTCCATTCTTAACACGACTATTTTAGTATTTCTAGGGTTTCTTCCAGAACTTGTTCCCGTGCGTGTTTGAAAGAGTTGCATTCATTCTGCCCGGTGTTTTGTTCTACGTTAAAAAAAAATTCCAAGTTGTAGATCATGGACATTTTTCCCATGTTGTTCCAGTCTTGACGGTTATTTTGATGACGTGCCAAGAAGGACTTAGAGGGCGCGTGCATTTACCAAAACGGGTCAATAAATTGCTTTCTAAAAAGGTTTATCAGATAAACAGCTGTGGGCAGTGTGTGAATGTTCTATAACGTAGTGGTTTCGCTCTCACGTGATTCCATTGGGCTGAACGGGTTTTTGGGGTATTTTGGGGGGAAGAAGTTCTATTTACAGGAAAGTTGTGAAGGTGGTAGAATTCCCATCTATGCTTCACCTGGTTTCCCGCCTTTATCTTCCGTCAGCCGTGCTACGTTTGCTCTAACTAAGAGATCAACAGTGATACGTTTCTATTAAGTGAACTCTAGACTTGATTCAGAGCTCACCAATATTCCCCACTAATCTCTTCTTTCTGTTTCAGGATCCAGTCCTGGAGCCTCTATTACATTTACGAGTCATATAGGTTCTAAAGCTTTTCCCCCCCTTTCTTTAAAATAGACGTGGGGCGCCTGGGTGGCTCAGTCGGTTGGGTGTCCGACTTCAGCTCAGGTCATGATCTCAGGGTTTGTGAGTTCGAGCCCCACTTGGGGGCTCACCGCTGTCGATGGAGGGCCTGCTTCGGATCCTCTGTCCTCCGCTCTCTGTCCACCACCACCTCCCCCCACGCTCTCTCTCAAAAATAAATGAAAACATTAAGAAAAAAGTCTTTTAAAATAGGCATTGCTTCTTAGAGTGGTTTTTAATTCACAGCAAAATTGAGTGGGAAGTGTAAAACTCCTGCATACGCCCTGTCCCCACACATGCCCAGCCTCCCCCAAGCGTTTTTCTTTTGATTACGTGAGTGCAGTATGAAACTGTTCTTATACAAACATCCGAACACTTTTGGGGTATATTAAACATAAAAAAGGAAAATTCTCTTTTTTTTTTTAATTTTTTTTAATGTTTATTTATTTTTGAGACACAGAGAGACAGAGTACGAACGGGGGAGGGACAGAGAGAGAGGGAGACACAGAATCAGAAGCAGGCTCCAGGCTCCGAGCCATCAGCCCAGAGCCCGACGCAGGGCTCGAACTCACGGACCGCGAGATCGTGACCTGAGCTGAAGTCGGACGCTTAACCGACTGAGCCACCCAGGCGCCCTGTGGAAAGTTCTCTTTTTATCACCACCTCTGAACTCCTCCCCCTTCTCAGATGTAACTAGTTAGTGGTTGGGTTGGTTCCAGCACTTTGACAGTATATACTTTTGAAAAAACAGTTTTAAAAGATTTTTTAATTTTTATTTTATTTATTTATTTATTTTTTTTAATTTTTTTTTTTCAACGTTTTTTATTTATTTTTGGGACAGAGAGAGACAGAGCATGAACGGGGGAGGGGCAGAGAGAGAGGGAGACACAGAATCGGAAACAGGCTCCAGGCTCCGAGCCATCAGCCCAGAGCCTGACGCGGGGCTCGAACTCACGGACCGCGAGATCGTGACCTGGCTGAAGTCGGACGCTTATCCGACTGCGCCACCCAGGCGCCCCAAGATTTTTTAATTTTTAAAAGTAATCTCTACACCCAGTGTGGGGCTCGAACTTACAAACCCGAGACCAAGAGTCACGTGCTCTACCGTGAGCCAGCCAGGTGCCCCTGTATCTACTTTTATATAGACAGTCATACAGTTCTGTTTTATTATTTTTTGTATTATAAGTGGGGTCATCCCCTATATAGCTGCAGCTTGCTTTTTAAAAAAATTTCTTAGGGGTGCCTGGGCAGCTCAGTCAGTTAAACATCTGACTCTTGGTTTCAGCTCACGTCATGATCTCCCGGGTTCATGAGATCGAGCCTTGTGTCGAGCTTTGCCCTGACAGCACAGAGCCTTGCATGGGATCTCTCTCTCTCTCTCTCTACTCCTCCCCTGCTTGCTCTCTATCTTGCTCTCAAAATAAATAAAAAAATAAAATGAAACTTAAAAACTTTTCCTAGGCATCGTTAAATGGGACCACTGATTTTTATATCATCATTAAGAATTTCTGGACGATTGGCTTTAAGCCATCAAAAGAATGAAGTGAGAGAGTACTATTTAAGAAGGAGGAAAAGAAAGTTGCAGGGTAGCATGTTTCGGTCCTATTTTTATCCCAAGAACATTCCGTGTGCCGTGTGTGTTCCTAAGTGTGCCCCCGGCTCTCACCAGCGCACTGACTTAACCAGTTAACTCTTAACCACAGTCACTCTTAGCACATTAAACTCTAACACGCACCCAAATCTTAACAGCACATTATCTTTTGGAGATGGGGTTGTGGGAAAATTGCCCTTGTTCCATTATAGACTTTTGACAATATCGGACTTAAAACATCAAGGAGAAGGGCATGTCTGTGAGAGAGGTAAAACAAAGCTAAGAGATCAGCAAAATCGTGGACGTATCTTCAGAGAACTTCGCGCTCCAGCCCTGGTCCCCCGGGGAAGAGTGAGCCACTCTGCTGTCCCCCCAGGTGCAGAGTGAGATCCCGGGCTCCCCGATCTTTCTCATGAAGCTGGCCCAGCACGCCCGGCACCTGGAGGTCCAGATCCTCGCCGACCAGTACGGGAACGCCGTGTCTCTGTTCGGGCGTGACTGCTCCATCCAGCGGCGGCATCAGAAGATCATCGAGGAGGCACCGGCCACCATCGCCACACCGGCTGTGTTCGAGTTCATGGAGCAGGTGAGCTCTGCAGAGCTGGGGAGGGGGGCGGGTGGCGCGGGGCGGTCAGCCGCAGGGAGAGCCGTCTCCACCCAGCCAGCAAAAGCGCCCTACAGTTCGCGTTGCCAGAGCGGGGTGGGTGCCCGTGAAGACACGGTCTGCGGGGTGAGAGCCATCGTAGGGAGTGTGATCCCTGAGGTCCCAAAGGAGCTCCCACACAGCAGGTCCTCAGCATTTGGTGCGGGGAACTTATAAGCCACCATTGGGTCGGTCCAAGAAAACCACTGGAAACCCTTCGGTGTCCGTTTCTGTGCAGTGTGCCGTCCGCCTGGCCAAGACCGTGGGCTACGTGAGCGCGGGGACGGTGGAATACCTCTACAGCCCGGATGGCAGCTTCCACTTTCTGGAGCTGAATCCCCGCCTGCAGGTGGAGCACCCGTGCACGGAAATGATCGCCGACGTCAACCTGCCGGCCGCCCAGCTACAGGCGAGGAAATGGGCTCCGGGCCCTGGGGTTTCTTCCGCCTGGGTGGGGGCCCTGTCCGGCTCATATCGGCCCTTCCCGACTCTCTCTTGACTGGCCGTCCCTGGGGAGTGACTGGTTTGTTGCGGGAGTAGCCCTGAGAACCACACAGGCCGAGAAGCTTCTGAGAAGTGGCTTGTCCCCTTTGTCTGGCTATAGACCTCTTTGAGAAATGGGCAGAAGCCTGTTGAACTTCTCCCTGGGAAAAAAACTATTTTATACAGTTCCAGGGCATTTGCGGACCCCCCGTACCCGTTCATAGTCCCTCCCAGAGAAGTGTGTCTCAACCTTTTTTTTTTTTTTTTTTAACTTTTCAAAAAAGTTTATTTATTTTTGAGAGAGAGAGCACGAAAGGGCCAGAGAGAGAAGGAGAGGGAGAGGGAGAGGGAGAGAGAGAGAGAGAGAGAGAGAGAATCCCAAGCAGGCTCTGCACCGTGAGCGTGGGGCCCATTGTGGGGCTCGAACTCACGAACCGCGAGATCATGCTCTGAGCCAAAATCGGACGCTTAACTGACTGAGCCGCCCAGGTGCCCCCCAGCCTTTTTTTTTTCATTACAGCTCCCTTCAGGAGTCTTTGTAGATACTTTTCCCCCTAATTCCTCCCCTTATGAAATTTTAACATCACAGATATACCTGTTTTTACTGTAGATACATCCACATCTTACGCATACAAAGAGTAAGATGATTTCATCCCCAAGAGCAAATATTTGCCCCCTTGGGGGGCAGTATCACCCCCGTTGAGAACTTGTGACCCACAGTTAGGAAATCCTGCACCAATGGGAACTCAAATTTGTAAAATATGTGTGTCTTTCCTTTCTTTCCTTGCTTCCTCCCTCCACCAGCATTTTTATTGTTTTTCTATTTTGTGGGGTTTTGTTTTTTGTGTTTTGTTTTTTTGTAGTTTGGAAAATTTCAGGAATGTTGCAAGGACAGTGCAATTAACACCCACCCCCTACCCCTCAGTCCACCAATTGTTAGTCTCTGCCATGTTTGTGTTGTATTTGTGTGTCTGTTTAATTTTTTTCAGCTTAACTTTTTTTTAATGCTTTATTTACCTTTGAGAGAGAGAGAGAGAGAGAGAGAGAGAGAGAGACAGAATCCAAAGCAGGCTCCAGGCTCCGAGCTGTCGGCGCAGAGCCCGACGCGGGGCTTGAACTGATGAACCGTGAGATCATGACCTGAGCCGAAGTTGGTTAAGCAACCAATTGACCCACCCAGGCGCCCCGCAGCTTATGTTTTTGAGTGATGTTTTGACTTGAACCTTTATGGCACTTTGCCTCTAAATCCTTGAGTCAAAGGAACTCCCAAGAATAAGATCATTCTAAAAAAAAAGATCATTCTGGCACAACACCACCATAAAATGATGACGCTTGGTAAAGCACTGATGCCACCACACTATCTAAAATTAAGAAGTATAAAATTAAAAAATTGATAAAATATAGGGGCTCTTGAGTGGCTCAGCCAGTAGAGCATCGACTCTTGATCTCAGGGTCATGAGTTCAAGCCCAGCGTTGGGCGTGGAGCCTACTTAAACAACAACAAATTTATACAATCTAATACCATTAAGAGTTTCCCCTCTGTTCCAGTAATCTCTTTTTATGGCTATTTTTTTTGCTTACTTTAAAAACCCAGGATCCATTCCCGGACCTCACATTCTGTTTCACCGCCACAACTTTTGACTCTCCTCTGTCCTCAGACATACTTTTTTGTTCTCCATGTTGGTGTTTGAGAAGAGTTCAGGCAGAACGCCCCTCAGTGTGGATTTGTCTGATGGCTTCTCCCTGGTGGAAAAGTCCCGTAAGGGTTTTGGCAATTTACCACCTAGGCGGGCGTTGGGCCCTTCTTAGTGCATCTCATCAGAAAGACCCAGGAGGTTAAATTTGTGTCTTATACTCATTCTGCAGGCTCAGGTTCCTCTGAGTCCTTTTAAAACCTTTAACTCGGGGCCCCTGGGTGGCGCAGTCAGTTAAGCGGCTGACTTCGGCTCAGGGCGTGATCTCACGGTTCATGAGTTCCAGCCCCGGGTCAGGCTCTCTGCTGTCAGCACAGAGCCCACTTTGGATCCTCTGTCCCCTCCCTCTCCGTCACCCTCCCCCCACCCCTGCTGGCTCTTGCTCTCTCTCTCTCAAAACGGATAAATAAAAACTTTAAAAGTAGTAAAACCTTTAAGTCTGCAGCTGGCCGCCGTTATATCTCCCCTTGCACGGATGGCACCCGGAGTCTGTAACTTTTATTTGACGCACGGGTGTTCTGGTGGCGTGAGGTGGTTTTACGAAAGTGGCTGCTTTTCCTCAGGGGACGCTGTTTGCTCCCTGGGGGCGGAGTCAAGCCTCTTGCCTTTTTCTTGCTTTGCTTCTCCCGCCACCGCAGCCACAGTGTTGCACGCTCAGGACGTGCTCGGTATCCCTGAAATCGTTCACTGTGCCTCTTCCTCCGTGGCAGTGCGCTCGGTGTTTGGGGGCCGGGGTTCCAGTGGGGCTGAGGCTCACGGGGCGTGGATCTCTTCCTTCCAGATCGCCATGGGGGTGCCGTTGCACCGGCTGAAGGATATCCGGCTTCTGTACGGAGAGTCACCATGGGGGGTGACACCCATTTCATTTGAAACTCCTTCTAACCCTCCGCTCGCCCGAGGCCATGTCATCGCGGCCAGAATCACCAGCGAGAACCCAGATGAGGCAAGTTGGGAGGTTCCCCACCCCGCGTCTGCCGTCTCCAGTCTCCCAGTGTGGGACACATCCCAGACGTTAGCCTCGGACGAGACGCCCAGGCTTCCCAGGGTACAGACAGGCGCGGGGAGGCGCACCGTTTGATCGGGGGTGAGCCCTTCATGCGTCTCATTGGTCACTTACATGACGGTTACCCCACCGGGCATTGTCGCCCTGCCCTACAGCTCAACGGGTTGAGGTAGGGTTTTGTGCCTGGGACCTGCTGAGGCCGCGGCCGGGCCCCCTTGTTGGACTCGAAAGGCCACATCCGTTTTGGGGATGAGCAGCCAGGCTTGGAACCCGGGGCCTTGGTTTTCTGGCCCCACGTACTCTCTGCTACAACATAAATGGAGTCTGATCCCCCGTGAGGAGTTCCTCTGCGACTTGTTCTTCCGTGCGCCTTAAAAATCAGCCAGCTGGCATCTGTCCCACTTGACGTAGTTGCTCACGGTTGATTGTCACATGAGCTCCATAAAAATTTACCGCAGCCTGATTGTTCCATGATTACACTCAAGAAACCTGGGGTAAGAGGTTTGTCTCCCCCCACCCCCCTTTTAATGAAAGGATCGTAAGGTGTGGTAGCGCTATTCATTTGGCATCTTGGGCTGCAAACGACCGACTCTGGTGGTGAGTAAGGAAAATGGGAGGTTTGCAGGGGGATGATGCCTGGGAGGGCGGAGAACCAGGTGTGGAAACAGCCCAGGCACCTGAAATTCTCTAGCTCTCACCTCCAGGTACCTGTGCCCAAACGGATGCCTCCATTATGCGCGTCAGAAGCCCTGACCACGGCAAGCCAGGGTCCATGTCCCCTCCCCCCTTACCAAAATTATTTTCAGGGGGATGGGATGGGCCATCCCCCACCCCCCCAATAAGTGTATTCGGTGTGTGTTAGCGTTAGATTTCTTTATCTGCTGGAATTTTCATAATCCAGAGTTCAAACCTTTTTATTACTGACAATGTCAAGCTGATAAAATCAGAATGTATTTTCATTCCACTCCATCATGAGCAACGTTCACCCATATCGTATCTGTACTTCCTCCGCGCGCACCGCCCCCCCCCCCCCCCGCCCCAGCCCATCCAACTGGGTTATTTATTTTTATAGCTTTTTTAAAGTAGAGATTACCTGCACGCACGGACGTGTGGACAAGGGTAGATACACCCACACCCGCAATGGGAGATATCAATGTTCTGTTGATGACTCTAAGCTTTTAGTTGTGATGGGTGTTCTTGGGTTTTCCTAGGATTTAATTCTGATGCACATTTGGCCGGAGTGACGATTTTTTTTTTTTTTTTCCCATTTTGCTTTTTCTGCCCGGGCTCCAGGGGTTTAAGCCAAGCTCCGGAACGGTTCAGGAACTGAATTTCCGCAGCAACAAGAATGTGTGGGGTTATTTCAGCGTGGCTGCTACTGGCGGCTTACATGAATTTGCGGATTCCCAGTTCGGGCACTGCTTCTCCTGGGGAGAGAACCGGGAAGAGGCCATTTCGTCAGTATCTCCCTCCTTCCCTCCTCCTTTCCCTCCTTTCTTCGGGAAACTAAAAGTTAGCCTGTGGCTTCAGATGCAGCAGCACCAGGAGATAAAGGAGGCGAATCACCGAGCAGACCCTGTGTCAAATACCCTTTGCTAAAATCCAAGAGCGAAGTCTGCCCTCTTCCTGTGTCCGAGATCCATAAAGGCCAGTGAGCTCACCAAGGCCATTTTGGTCTTGGGATCATTACAGGTCGCATATAAAAGGTGCCAAGTACTATAGCTTTAAAAAAAAAAAAAGATGCGTGTGGGACTTCTTTAGATACAAACCTTTTAAGTAGGTCCTGGAGAAACGCCCCTTGACAAAGGGGCTCCCGAATCCCGAAACACCCACATCTTAAAATTTCTCCTGCCTTGCCCCGAGCGCAGAGAGGTAAAAACCAGCTCACGTTGTGATTAAACCTTCTCGTGTGGATGAATAACTGTCCTTGAGAGTGAAAAGTCCCAAAGACATTGCAGTCATTCTGTCTCAAAGGCATTAAAATCAGGGTGCCTGGCTGGCTCAGTCGGCATGGCACGTGACTCTTGATCTCAATGTTGTTAAGTTGGAGCCCCACGTTGGGTGTAAAATTGAAGGGGGAGGAGGAAGGCCAGCCATCCCAGCCCATGCCGATGCAAACGGCCTGTGGCTTGCGTGTCCCATGCTGTGAATGACCAGTATCCATTTCAACAGAATTCAGAGGGAAGAATTTCAGCATTTCTTATGGCCGCCAGAGTCCGGTGCCGGGGGCGGGGGGGTTCAAGGGTGCCAGTTCCCCCAGGACTGAGGCTTTCCTAGGATTTGGGATTTCTCACTGCTACAATTGGGTGTGTCCTGAGCAAATTGGAACAAGTGGGTCACCCTTGAGCCCAGTAGCTCGTCTCGTACGTGCAGATTCCAGTGCCACAGCTGACCTTCCGTAGACTATTGACGCCCTCATTTGATCTTAGTGCATCTTGTGTATTTTCTGTCCCCCCCGAACTAGGCTTGTGATTTGCCCCTTTGCTCCACCTGCTGAATGCACGCTGGGACACCAATGTCAGATATCAAAGCTCCCTCCCGGGAAGAGAATTGTTCTAATCCCACCTCTTTCTCTGGTGCCCAACACTCTCCCTGTGATTTCATAGGGAGTAGGGGTGTCAGCCCTTTGGACTGGAGCCCTGTTTGGGGGAAGGCCACCCCTCTGGGAGATGGGAGGTGGTGACCAACCAGGCACGGGTGGATGGGTGACCGCCACCCCCTCAGTGGAGGGACAGCGTTGGCCGTCCGTAGGCCCACCCCGTGCATACCCAGCAAAGCAGCTGCCCTGGGTGCTGAGGATTTGAATAGGGCTGGCCGGAGAGAGGCAGAGCTACTGGCCGTGGTTAATAATCATTACCATCACGGTAATTAATCCTGTTGGTAGCAGCCGACCTTTTTTTATCGGTGACTGTGTGCTCTCTATGGATTGTCTCACTTTAATCCTCAAGCACCCGTTGGAAGTCAGAGTTATCTCCCCATTTTCCAGATGAGGAAACTGAAGCCCAGAGCGGTTAAGTCCTTTGCCCAAGTGACCAGTAAATGCTGGAGCCGAGATTGACACCTGGGCCATTGGACTCAGGCCCCCCTCTCTCAACTGTGCTATTCTGGCTCTCTGAGAAGCACGCAGGAACTCTGTTGGCCGGTATATTAATTTGGAAAACAATCAATGTGCCTTTCCCCTCAAGGAACATGGTGGTGGCTTTGAAGGAGCTGTCCATCCGGGGCGACTTCAGGACCACCGTGGAGTATCTCATTAACCTGCTGGAGACCGAGCGTTTCCAGAACAATGACATCGACACAGGGTGGTTGGATCACCTCATCGCTGAGAAAGTGCAGGTGGGGGGGGCTGCATGCTTCTCCCCTCGGGGTCGTGGAGCCCCCGGCTCCTCGTGGGCTCGGTCACCACCGACACTGAAACGCGGAGTCTTTCCTAGGCTGAGAAGCCAGATATCATGCTTGGGGTGGTGTGTGGAGCCTTGAACGTGGCCGATGTGATGTTCAGAACCTGCATGACGGATTTCTTACACTCGCTGGAAAGGTAGGGCACGATGGTAATTCTCCACCCCCCCCCCCTCCCGTGGGATGTGCGTTAGTGGTGAGGAAGGCGATGACCAGCCCCCAGGCAGTTAGGGAATCCCTCCTCCGTGCTTGCCTCTGAAATTCCTCGCCTGAACCGAGTCTGCCCTGGAGGAGAGTCGCTGGGGATGGGATCCTCAAGGCAGCAGACAGAGGGGTGCTTCTTCATGCTGACTTGTGCAAGCGACGTCATAATACTTGAGTTCAGAAAGAAGGTGGATTTGAGAAGCAAAGCAGCGTATAGGTCACCTCTACAAATGTTCTTTCCGGTCCCTCACCCGAATCAGACGGTGACTAGTGAAATGGAAGGGGCCAGGTCGCTCACTGTTAGAATGGGCCAGGATTTCGCAGCTTCAGCACCCTTGATGTTTTGAGTTCTTTTTTTTTTTTTTTTTTTTAATGTTTGTTTATTTTTTGAGAGAGAGAGAGAGACAGAGTGCGTGCCACGGAGGGGCAGAGAGTGAGGGAGACGCAGAATCTGAAGCAGGCTCCAGGCTCCAAGCTGCTGGCACAGAGCCCGATCCGGGGCTCAAACTCATGAACCGTGAGATCACGACCTGAGCTGAAGTCGGATGCTCGACTGACTGAGCCGCCCAGGCGCCCCTGAGCTGATTCATTTTTTACTGCGGATTCATTTTTTATTGCAAGGGCTGTCCTGTGCACTGTGGGAAGTTAGCAGCATCCCTGGCCCTCTATCCCCAGTGTCCTCCCACCCCCTCACTCCGCCAGAAGCCATGACAATCAAAGACATCTCTAGACATTGCCAAATGTCCTAGAGTAGAGGCTGAAGTCACCCCTCGTGGAGAAACATTGTGATAGGCAAATGAAACTACAAAAAAAAATTTAAAAAGAGAATAGATTTTAGCGCTTGGTTATCATGCTTTTGAACAGTAATAGAATCTCAGTGCGTGCACCCAGTTTCTTTCATAAGCAGGTGGCAGGATTCCCACATGGGGAGTTTTTCCAAGAACAAGCATTATGAATTTTGCTTCCTGGGAAGCCCTCTGGAAATTTCTCATCCTTGAGTAAGTGCTGTTTCCTTAAGTCCTGAGGAATGTCAGTTTCCTTGCCTTTTCATCAGTTTTAGCTTTTTTAGTACAGTCAGGTGGGTTGATGCTTAGGCAGGGCAAAGAGCTGAGTGATTGGTTCAAATCCAGAGGACGGCTGCAGAGTTCTCGTTCATTCCCACAGCCGACCGTGAGTCTGTCTTCTCTTTCAGGGGCCAGGTCCTTCCTGCCGCTTCTCTGCTGAACATCGTGGATGTGGAATTAATTTATGATGGTGTTAAGTACATTCTCAAGGTGAAGGCCCCGGGTTTCTCGGATGTCTCCAACACTCTGGAGGCTGGTGGGAGTTTTTATTTCTGCAGTGAGCCATGCCCGGAGTGGACTTGCTCATGCTTGGGTCCCGGGACGCCCCAGGCAGTCCTGTGATCTTGAAACCTAAGCCCTTTGGGTTTCAGAATGCACAGACTTGAGCGATAGGCACAAGGTACAACGGAGCATGTGTTAGCGTCCTGGGGCCACAGTAACAAAGTACTGTAAGCTGGTGGTTTGAGACAACAGAAAGGTTATGTCTCACACTCCGGAGGCCAGAGTCTAAAATCGAGGTGTCCACTGGGCCCTGTTTCTCTGAAGTCTCCAGGAAAGAATCTGCATCATGCTTTCCTAGCTTCTGATGGTTGTGGGTGGTCCTTGGTATTCCCCGGTCTACAGACTGTCACCCTGATCTATGCCCCTGGCTTCATATGACCGCCTTGCATGTGGGTATGTGTTCACAGTGTCTTCCTTCTGCATTGGGTCTCTTCTCAGAAAATCACCAGTCAGATCGCATTTAGGGCCCACCCTCCTCCGGTAGGACCTCTTTCAACTAATTACACCTGCAAAGACACTATTTCCAAATCAGGTTGACATTCTGAGGTGCCAGGAAGGACATGAATTTGGGGGGATGATATCCAGTCCAGTACAGAGCATGAGCAGGACCTGTGCTGAGCTGGCATAGTGTGTGGGTCCCTTTCCACAGGGCTGGTGAGGCCAGCTCTGCACCGAAGGTCAATGTGTGGCTTTCTAATCTCTCCCTGGCCCACCTTCAGGGCTTTCCTGAAGGTTACTCGGGGTGGCTGTCCCTTCAGAAGTATCCGGTTACCCTTGCTGGGACACCCGAGGTCAATTCAGCAGAGACTATCAGGGAGTCTCTGAGATGTGCGGTCACAGGGTCAGGCCCTAGTTCTGAGTCGGGGTGACCTGTAGGGCCAAAGTGTCCCCAAGAAGCTAAGGCGGCCTTTAAGGAGGGAAAAGATAACCGAACTTGAGTCAGCTTTTGAGGCAGAATATTTATTTTCTGTTATCTTTAAGATCACTGAGCACTTTACGCTTCCAACTTTGGGGTTTTTCAGGTTTAGTTCAGCCGAACGAGCGTGTTATCCATGCGGGCGTGCTTATAAAACCACTTTTTACCCCTCCATGCTTCTTGGCTATTCTGGGGGCCCTGGTTCCCCCAGTGTGATTTTTAAATATGGCACATGCTTATTGCATAAAAGTCAAAAATTTCAAGCAAGCACAAAACATCAAAAGAGCAAGCCCTTCAGGTGCTGACTCCGGGAGGCGATCCCTATTAACGTCTTAGCAAATCTCTTCAAAATTTTTTTCCCCTCAGGCATCGATTTTGCACATTGAGATCATGGTGCAAATACTGTTTTACTGCTTTGATATTATTACGGCATGATGTTTTCCCCTGTTAGTAACAAGGTTTCTTATATCAGGTTGTTGTCTCTAATGCTGTCCAGTAGAACTTTCCGTAGGAAGGCAAATGTTCTGTATCTGTGCTGTCCAGTATGGGGCCACCTGTATCTACTGAGTGCCGAGGAACTAAATTTTCCTTTTTTTTTTTAAGTGAAATTAATTTACATGTAAATAGCCAGCCTAGCCAGGGGCGGCCATGTTGGACAGTGCTGGTCTAGAGTATTCCATTGCAAGGTCGTTAGATGGCTACTTTCTCAGTCTTCCTGTTGCCACGAATAGTGTTGCAATAGACATTCCTATACTTCTTAATACCTTTTGTTTCCACATGAATATTTTACGGGTCAAAGGCTCTTTAGGGTGTTTCGTGTTCTGAGAGAGAGCACTCACGTCGAACCGAAGGCTAGTATGTCCGGTTGAAGTACAGAGCTGAGGTCAGGGCCTGGCCACCTGTGCCTTTCTCGAGTGTCCCAAATGTCTGGTGTGCCCCCGGGCAGAGCCGGGTCTGAGGAGGACAGAGTCCTGGTCACTGCTGGAGTCTCCAGGACTGCCTCGCTCCCGGCGAGACCCCCACCCCATCTCTTTGCTACTCAGGGTGGCCCTGCTTGGGGGCTGATGCTTGAAGACAGGAATCGGAAGGGCAAGCGATTGGTGGGGATGTGGCCAGGCTGGAACTCCGCCTGTAGCCAGTGGCCATCAGGCCACCCAGGGGACAAGTGTGGCACCACTCTGCAGCTCCAGCAGTGGCTCCCTGGGGGCGAATGAGGGCCGAGACTGGAGAGATTGCAAACGTCCACCGTGGCACTCCCACTGTGGACCCTAGCCCTTGCTCGTGGCGCCCTGGCACCCAGGGACAAGCGGGCCTCCTGAATTCGGGCAGGGACACTGAGTCTGTCCCTACAGGTGGCCCGGCAATCTCTGACCATGTTCGTCCTCATCATGAACGGCTGTCACATCGAGATCGACGCCCACCGGCTGAATGACGGTGGGTTACTGCTGTCCTACAATGGCAACAGCTATACCACCTACATGAAAGAAGAGGTTGACAGGTACATGGCGGGGTACACAGAGCCGCGGGTTGAAAATACAAAGCCAGCTGTGTGCAGCCCAGGAGTCTTCGATAAAGTACCGTTTCCAGTAAATTCTGGGGCCCATGGAGAGGTTAATCTCTTGGCTGGAAAACCACCAACTGGCAGACATCTGGGGGGAGGCTCCCAGGAGGCCCGTTTCTAGTGACATAGTGGGGTTCAGAGCCGGATGGGATGTGACTCCCAGCTCCGTGGCCTGCGAGGTGTGCGACAGTGTGTCAGCTGCCCCTTGTCTGAGCTGCGGTGCCCACACCGGGCTGAGCGCAGGCTTGGAGGAGAAACAGCCGTCCAGTTAGGGCAACGGCTCCTCGTACCAGGCACGGAGCTAGGTGCTGGGATGAGACCGTGGTCACGACCCATGGAGCCTGTTGGCGAATGTGACCCATTAAACAAGCAGAAGTGGCAGGAAAGGTCTCTGTGCACCTGAGTGGGTGAAATACAGGAAGGAGACCCAGAAAGCACGTAGCAGGGGGGCATCACGAGATAGACCCAAAGACCCTCCTATTCTGATGCAGCTGACCACACTGAGCTCATACAATGAAATGCGGACCAGCCCTGACGAGCAGGCGGTACCGACCCCCTCTCCCGCTCCAGCCGAGGGGAGTCAGGCCCAGTGCCTGCGAAAGCTCCGCTTAGAGAGTTGTCTCCCTTCCCAACCTTCGAAGTTTTGGAAGAAGGCAGACTGGATTCGCCCCAGCCAGAGCACTATTTTATTACCTCTTTTTAAGCCATGTTCTGTCTGCCAGGAATGTTCAAGGTTATTATAGGCTCCCCCCGGGGGCATACTCTCCCCAGTTCGGTGATAAGGCGAAGACTTACCATTGGTAACTATGTATCGAATAATATTGATTGCGTTCTCTGTGCCTGTTAGAATTCTATCAGTAAAAGGGACTTGTTTTCAGCCAGAAAAGGGTCACACCTTTTGCTCACCCGCTTCATTCCCAGTTATCTCTGCCGTAACCGTCAAAGGCTAGCATTTGGGAAAGTTGGAGTCCAACAGACCACGTGCAGGGTCATGCTCATGGCTGCCTCTAGGGAGGGGGAGATACCGACCAAAGCCTGACTTGGGCGTGCGGGGTGGATGGTCCTCCCCATCTACCCGCCTGCCCGCCCGTTCTCCCTCCCAGTTACCGTGTTACCATTGGCAACAAGACCTGTGTGTTTGAGAAGGAGAACGATCCCACGGTCCTGAGGTCCCCTTCGGCCGGGAAGCTAATACAGTACACGGTGGAGGACGGGGGCCACGTCGAGGCTGGGAGCAGCTACGCGGAGATGGAGGTGAGCACAGAGCCCGCCCCTGGGGTGAGGCTGCAGCCGGGTCTCCCCTCCCCCCACTCCCCAAGGGAGGACCATCTGCCATCATCCAGTCTGCACCTCTCCCCTGGGCTGCCACCTGCTGACTCCTCAGAGAGCCAGTATGTGGGGTTCAGCCCAAATTCTCTGCAGTGTTCAAAGGGAAAACCTCCAAAATGTACACTCTGCAGGAACGAGTGAGAACTGATTTTTTTTTTCAAGCTTATTTTTACTTATTTTGAGAGAAGGACAGGAGAACAAGTGAGAGAGGGACAGAGAAGAAAGGGAGAGAGAGAATCCCAAGCAGGTTCCACGCTGCCAGCGCAGAGCCCGATGCGGGGCTCAAACTCACGAACTGTGAGCTCATGACCTGAGCTGAAGTCAAGAGTCAGACGTCTAACTGACTGAGCCACCCAGGTGCCCCAAGAACTGATTAATAATAATGACGGTGATGATTTAACAAGCCGTAAGCCAATACTTATAAAGTGCTTGCCTGTGGCAGGTGCTACTGTAGGCATTTTACGTGTCTTTAATTACCTTCTGTAATCTTTCCGGCAACAGTCATAGGAGATGGGCACAGAGAGGATTCCCACTTGACACATGAAGAAACGGGCCCAGGCAGGCCGAGGAACTCACTCAAGGTCACACAGAGCTAGCTAGGGTTCACACCTGGGCTCCATGCCACGCTGCCACGGTAAATAATACGATGATGGCAGTGAAAATGCGGCGGCTGTAGGAGGTGGTCCTTGCTGACCTCCCACCATGTGCCAGGCTCCTCTTCTCGGGTAATCCTGGTTACTCAAGAGGCCTGTGAGGCGTGGCTGTCTTCCATTTTATGGTTGAGGAGAGTGAGGCTCAGAGAGGGCAAGGCACCTGGTAGAGGTCACGGAGCGATGGGTGGGGTGCTGGGCTCCAGCCCAGGTCTGTCTCGGGCGCCCAGGCTGTGAGCTGCTGACCTAAAGGGTCACAGTGCCGGCTGCCTGCAGCCCACGCCACGGTGGCAAAACTCATCGTGTCTGTGTTGGCAGACCGTCAGGCCAGTCAAAGGGGCTGGTGACTGTGCTGGGAGCATGTTCTTCTTGCCACCAAGTGTTCCCCAGAGGGTTTTCTCACTGATTTTAAGAGAGGAGCCGGTCACTAGGGGCGCCTGGGTGGCTCAGTCGGTTAAGCGTCCGACTTCAGCTCAGGTCACGATCTCACGGTCCGTGAGTTCGAGCCCCACGTCGGGCTCTGGGCTGATGGCTCAGAGCCTGGAGCCTGCTTCTGATTCTGTGTCTCCCTCTCTCTCTGCCCCTCCCCCGTTCATGCTCTGTCTTTCTCTGTCTCAAAAATAAAACGTTAAAAAAAAAAATTAAAAGAAAAAAAGAAAGGAGCCGGTCACAAAATACACCATGTTTTCAGAATATGTTTGTTAATCCCCCCCCCCCCCCAAAATGATTTAACTGTATTTCTAAGAGAGAGGCTTTACATCACAAATAAAATCAGTTTCTGGGGCACCTGGGTGGCTCAGTCGATTAAGCATCCAACTCTTGATTTTGGCTCAGGTTTGAGCCCCGCATCGGGTTTTGCGCTGGCAGTGTGGAGCCTGCTTGGGATTCTCTCTCTCTCTCTCTCTCTCTCTCTCTCTCTCTCTCTCTCTCTCAAAAGGAAGTAAGTAAACTTAAAAGAAAAAAAAAAGAAAAAAGAAATTACAAAAAGCAGTTTCCGTGCCTGTAAAATGGGTACAATAAACACCTGCCTTCCCAGCTGCCTTTAGCAGATGGAGATAATTCACGAACAGCACTGAGCCTAGCACACAGCAGGCTTCTGGCAAATACCAGTTCCCTCCATCCTTTACACATGAACTCTGCTCAGGGAGTCGTTCTATTTAAATGGCCAAGGACCTGCTCCAGAAAACTGGTTCTGGGGGACTCTAGCTGTCACACACGCACACACAGCCAGTCCTGGCGGGCTCAGCTCGTCTCTTCCTTCTGCAAAACAGGTGATGAAGATGATCATGACCCTGAACGTGCAGGAAAGCGGCCGGGTGAAGTACATCAAGCGTGCGGGGGCTGTGCTGGAAGCAGGCTGTGTGGTGGCCAAGCTGGAGCTCGATGACCCTTCCAAAGTACGCCCGGTATGTTGCACCCCGGCACAGCCACCCTGGCTGGCTCTGCCCGTTCAGGGAGCCGAGCTGGCTTAAGACTCCTGACTCTTGTCCTGCCCCTGTGGGCCCCCGGCAGCGGCATGACGGGCACAGAAGCCTGCCTGCCTCTGCTCCTACCCCTCCCATCAGCTCCGCATCTGGCTCAGGGTCAAACTCAGGTTCTTCCTACAAGACCCCAACTGAGTTGTCCCCCACTGGCTTTTTCTTCCCCCCACTGTCTTCTCTGGCTTCACCCACTTTTCTTCTCCCCCTCATTTAATCAAACACGCCAGGATCTTCCACTTAGAACCTGCCCCCTTTGCCCAGAAGAACCTTCCCCCAGATGTTTTCAGTGCTTACCCTCTTACCTCTTGTAAACATTTATTCGAGCGTCATCCCTGAACCCCCCCCCCCAACCCCCCGCAGTGAGGCCTTTCTGGACCACCTTTTAAAAATGTTTAATAGATTTTTTTAGTTTTATATTCACAGAAAATTTTGGCAAGATAGTACAGAGAGTTTCTATATACCTTGCACCCAGTTTTCCTCTTACCGCCTTATATTAGTGTCGCTCAGCTCCATAAGTGCAGGAAGAGGGACTGCCCTTGGCCCCCGCTGTGGGGGCCCAGCTGGAGAACCAGCCCCAGACTATGCAGAACGAAACCCTCTGGTTAATCTCAAAGGACAAGAGGAGCCCACAGGGGTGGGGCAGCGGAAGGGGCAGGAAGCTGAGGGTTCCAGGCCAGCAGAACAGCACGTCCCAAACCTCCTGGGCCCCAGGGCTGCACGAAGTAGGCAGTCAGTGGACATTTGTAGAACGAATGACTAAATGAATGGCCGTGTGAGGTCAGGGTGAACCCTTGGGGGGAGCTTTTTGTTTTTTGGTTCTCCAAGGCTAAATGTTTGTGATTTACAAAAAGCTGGGACATTGGCATGAGAGTTTCGTTAAGTTTTCATCCGGCTAGGTGTTTATGTCTGGGATTGGATAAAGACTGAAAATAAATAGGGAAAATAGATAGTCGTGATTAGAAAGCAAAGTAAAACAAAAGAACCTAATCTCCTCCAGAATCACCGGGGGCACCTGACAACGGATCACGGATCACGGCATTTGCGATGGGGGAGATTTGGGAAGCCAGCATCGGGGTGTGAATGTAGCAATTGTGACTTTCCAGTACGATGTCTTCTGGGTTTTTTCGTTCTTTCTTCCTCAGGCTTCATCCTAATTATATTGTGTATTGGTAGATCTGCCTCGCCCCTCGTTTTTATCTTGTCTCACTCGGGAGGCAGGTGTCCTTGACCTCTGGTTCTTGCTGTGTCTCGTCAGGCCGAGCCATTCACAGGAGAGCTCCCTTCCCAGCAAACTCTGCCCATCATCGGAGAGAAACTACACCAGGTTTTCCACAACGTCCTGGAAAACCTGACCAACGTCATGAATGGCTACTGTCTGCCAGAGCCTATTTTTAGCACAAAGGTAGGTCATGTGCGAAGGATGGGTATGTAGTCTGCACGTGTGTGCAGGTCTGTGAAGAGCCACGAGGGTTTAAACCATCAGATCCGAGGTCTTTACTGAAGTAAGGAATGGGAAAACGGCTAGTCCTCCGTTTTTACAAAGGACTTCCTCACTTTGATTGTAAACACGGGTGTACGTTTCTCTTTGCTTCCATACTGTTGCGAAAGCTGTATTGGTTTTTTGTGGTTCAGTTCGTTGCATCCCGGAGAGTGTTCAAGCTGTGCGTGAGGAAAGGAGTCCGCGTGGGTCCCCTCTTAGAGAGCAAGGAAGGCGCTTTGGTCAGAGACACGCTCTGTTCGTTGTTCATCATTCCAGGGGTCCGTTGCCTACTTACTCTGTAGAGAAATGAGTTTTCACACTTGCAGGCTTCTGCGCAAGACCCACGATGCTAAATTCATCATCACTAGTAATAACATCGTGCGTCACCTTCTATCTCTTAGTGGTGGTGACTGTGCGGTGGTATTTATGGCCAGTATGATATTATTTCCACCTTACAGGTAAGGAAACTGGGACACAGAGAGGCTAAGAAACTTGTCCCGTTTCATCCGTGAAAAAGATCAGGTTGGATTTGAACACTGGCCATCTGTCTTCAGGGTCTGTGCTCTTAACTCCCGTGCTGTGTTGTCTAATTGTGATCGCCGTGACGGCCACACTTCTTTAGCCTTTGCACTTGCCAGCGTGTGCATTCTTTCAGTTTTAAACCGCCCGACCCCTGTGGTGGCAGCACTCTTATCCTTCTCACTCAGAGACTGTCAACATTTCGGCTGCTGGGACCCCTGGAAGCAGCCTCGTGTCGCTGTTAAGCATCTCGGGAGCTTGATGGCCCGAGTTTGCTTCTCACTAGCTGGGTGACTTTGGGTAACTCAGTCAGCCTCTCTGTTTCAGGTTTCTCAACTATAAAATGGGAATAATGATTATCCCTACTTTCTAGGGTTATTTCTGAGGATCGGGGGGGAAGGTACAAATGAAAGTTTTAGCGCAGTGCCTGGCACTGAGCAAGCGTCCTCGGATGTGAGCTCTTCGTGTGGCCTTGTGTAATATCCTCACGCCAGGCTGGCGGATGCATGGAGAGGGGAGTGCAGGGAAACTGAGTATTCCCCTTGTGGTCAGGGGGCCATTCCGCTCGGGACTGTTCTAGAGGCTGCCGCGTCTAGCTCTTGGGCTCCTCGAGTACAGGACCTGGGTGGTGCATGTCGCGTGCCTCGTGGAGGGTGGTGTTGCCCAAGGACCCGCAGGGCCTCAGGCTGACGCCGTGGTCCCCGCTTCAGCTGAAGGAGTGGGTGCAGAAACTCATGACGACCCTGCGGCACCCGTCCCTGCCGCTGCTGGAGCTGCAGGAGATCATGACCAGCGTGTCGGGCCGCATCCCCGCCCCCGTGGAGAAGTCGGTCCGCAGGGTGATGGCTCAGTATGCCAGCAACATCACCTCGGTGCTGTGCCAGTTCCCCAGCCAGCAGGTACGTACACGCCCCCCACCCGGCCCCACCAGGGGACCCCCGGGTGCCACTCGGGAACTCAATTCCCGGTCACCGTGGCCTCTGATCGAGCACGCACGGTGTTGGGGGCTAACCCCACCATTTTCTCCAAAGCAACAACTGTTCAGATGAACACAGGGGCCTCACTCTATAGAACTCAGATTCAGAATAGGAGTGAGCGGTTGCTACAAATGCAGGGAGCATTTTCCACACCTGACCTGGCTGAAAGAGAGGCAGTTGTGGGTTTTTCTTGCAAGACTGTAGCTTTGACTTTCCTCTGGTGTCTGTAAGGCGATCGTCTTGGGACTAGATGTGTATATAATATTTTTACGTGATGGAAAGCCTTCCAGGGTCGTATAAAATATCTCTAATAATACTATGTTGGCCTGATTTTTTTTTTTTTTTTTTTTTTTTTTTTTTGCTTTTATCAAGCATTTTAAAGGCAATTTGCTTTTGGAAGAACCTGCCCGTGTCTCATTAGAAGGGATTCATACCATCACTGTTCCCCCACCCACATGTTCGTGATTTGGGGAGCTAGGGGTCAGCCACTCCAGAGGTTGGAATAGATTCCACCAAAAGGGATCTACTATGGATTTATACTGGAACAGGCTGAGTGAAAGAAGCCACCAAAGACCACCTGTTGCATGATTCCATAGAAAAAGCAAATCCCTGGAGACAGAAAGTGGATTAGGGGTTGCCAAGGGCTGGGGGAGGGGGATCCAGACATTTTTAAATGCTTATCGGGTTGCTTTCTGGGACGATGAAAATGCTCTCAAACTAGATAGTGGCAAATGGTTGCACAACTTTGAATGGACTGAGAAATGCTGAATTAGGTGCATACTGATTTCAGGGCGGGGGAGAGAGGCGCCCGGTGGCTCATTCGGTTAAGCGTCCGGCTTCGGCTCAGGTCATGATCTTGTGGTTCGTGAGTTTGAGCCCCACACCGAGCTCTGTGCTGACAGCTCAGAGCCTGGAGCCTGCTTTGGATTCTGTGTCTCCCTCTCTCTCTGCCCCTCCCCTGCTCGTGCTCTCTCAAAAATAAATAAACGTTAAAAAAATAAAAAGAAAATGAATGGGAGACATACCGTGGTATGTGAATGATATCTCGACTGAAAAATAACCAAAACACAACTCTAAAGAACCCCAGTTGAGAAAAGTATGCATTTGGACCTTTTAGGAATTTGTTGTTAGTGTAGACTTTTTCATTAAAAACAATTTTTGTTGCCAAAAGCAGTATGATAATACCAATAAATCTAGTTATAAAAACAAGACACCCCCCCCCCAGCACCTTCATTTTCCCTGGGGTTGAAAATTCCCTTCCCTTTTTCCAGACCACTCATATTTGTGGAGAAGAATAATACACGTGTCTTTACGGGATTGTTGTCATTTCTAAGCTCTTGAATTCCTCCAGCCATGTGTTGAGAGGGACAAACAGCTGGTGGCCAGAGAGCTTTGGAGCTGAAATTTTTAATTTTTAAAAATGTTTTTTAATGTTTATTCACTTTTGAGACAGAGAGGGAGAGAGGGAGGGAGGGAGGGAGGGTGAGCAGGGGAGGGACAGAGAGAGAGAGGGAGACACAGAATCCGAAGCAGGCTCCAGGCTCCGAGCTGTCAGCACAGAGCCCGACGTGGGGCTTGAACCCACGAACCGTGAGATCATGACCTGAGCTGAAGTCGGACGCTCAACTGACTGAGCCATGCAGGTGACCCAAGAAATTTTCGATTTTTGAATGAGCCTTGAATGGGTCCTCCATGGAATCCCACGGTGGGTCCTTCTGGTGACTTCTGGAGGTGACCGGATCGTATGGTGATGAGTGGTCAGACCTATCCTGTCTGCCCTTCTAGATAGCCACTATCCTGGACTGCCACGCGGCCACCCTGCAGCGGAAGGCTGACCGGGAGGTGTTCTTCATGAACACCCAGAGCATCGTGCAGCTGGTCCAGAGGTGAGTCCCGGGCCCCCCATGGGGTGTAGTTGTCACCACACGAACGTGGCACTCTGGGGCTCTCTGAAGCTAAGACCCAGCCCATGGGGTTACCTATTCCTAACCCTAGAAACTCCAAGCAAGACCCTTTTCTCCTGTGATCTCAGTTCACCAAGTTGTAAAATAGGACTTAAGACACTTCACGCACAGTAAGTCATCCTGAGTTACAAGTGGATTAAGTTTTGTAAAGGGCTGATGACACGTGGCACATACTCAGGGGAGCTTTGACTATATGACAGTGGGATACAGTGGTTTTGTTGGCTTTATAAAGGACTATACCCATTATTGTTGTCGTTTTGAAATCATTGCAGAGGAGAGATGATGAAGATTTTTTCAGCTATGTTTTGTTTTGAATGTTTATTTATTTTCGAGAGAGAGAGAGAGCACACATGAGCAGGGGAGGGGCAGAGAGAGAGGGAGACACAGAATCCGAAGCAGGCTCCAGGCTCTGAGCCGTCAGCCCAGAGCCCGATACGGGGCTCGAACTCACAAACCGTGAGAACATGACGTGAGCCGAAGTCAGATGCTTAACTGACTGAGCCACACAGGTGCCCCAAGAATTTGTATTTTGAGGAGCTATTGAGCAGCAAGAACTATTCTAATGACAGGAAGAATGGCCATGTTGTGTGAAAACTGTGTCGCAGGAAAGCTTTGCATGTAAGGACAGAATCCAAACATTTTTAAACCAGAGGAGATGAAGTCTGTGCACATTTACCACCTTCTGGAAACTACTGGAGGCACAGAGAGGTAGGACCCTGGGAGGCTGCCCCTCTCTTCAGGGAGCTCTTCGGCTCATGGGGACTCGGACTGCTCATAGAGGATCGACCTGACAAAGGGTATCTTTGGATCCCCCACAAGAAGAGAGTTTCACAGCCAAGCGCTAGGAGGGGAGACCCTCCCCCAGAACACTTTGACCGCTAACTTTAAACCCACCCTTTCGCTTCAGAGAAACACCTAGAAGAAAATGAACAAATGTTAAGTTAGCTAAATTCCCTGGCAGGTTTTTCTGTGTTAAACATAAGTAGCAAAGCTCTGTTTTTTGTTTGTTTTTTTTTTAATTTTATTTATTTATTTAGGTAATCTCTACACCCAACGTGGGGCTCACAACCCTGAGATCCAGAGTCATATGCTTTACCAGCTGAGTCAGCCAGGCACCCCTCAAAGCTCTGTTCTATGTATATGTGTGTGTGTGTGTGTATATATATATGTATATATATATATATACACATATATATGCATATATATGTATATATATATACATATATATACACACACACATACATACATATATATGTATATATATAAATTACATTTGATTTTAAAAAAAAGGAAGGAAGAAGAAAGAAAGAAAGAAAGAAAGAAAGAAAGAAAGAAAGAAAGAAAAGAAAGGAAAATGGGGCCCCTTGGTGGCTCAGTCGGTTCAGTTCAGGTCACGATCTCATGGGTCTTGAGTTCAAGCCCGTATTGGGCTCTGTGCTGACAGCTTGGAGCCTGGAGCCTGCTTCGGATTCTGTGTCTCCACCTCTCTCTCTCTCTCTCTGCCCCTCCCCGCTTGCACTCTTTCTCTCTCTCAAAAATAAACATCCAAAAAAAAAAAAATCACATTTGAATAAGTGCATGTTTTGGGTTCTTTCTTTTGTTGTCATTTAAGTGACGCTGGGGTTAAACTGGTCTCAACGCCCTTAAAACTCAGTGTCGCATCTCTTAAGGGATTCTGTTCCCTATGTGCAGAAATGATTTAGAAGAGAAAATGTTTTAGGGAACATCCAGGTTAAAATTTGGTTTTTAAAAGAGAAGTGAGGGGTGTCTGGATGTCTCATTTGGTTAAAGTGTCTAACCCTTGATCTCGGCTCAGGTCATGATCTCATGGTTTGTGGGTTCGAGCCCTGTGTTGGGCTCTGTGCTAACAGTGCAGAGTCTGCTTGGGATTCTCTCTCTCTCCTCTCTCTCCCCCTTTCCTGCTCTCTTTCTCTCAAAAATAAACAGACATTTTAAAAAATAATAAAAGGGAAGTGAAATTTACATAAGGATCTATCGATCAATGTCTCTCAAGTTTCATTTACTTATTTTTCAAGCTGCCTTTATGCCTATGGTGGTCAGTCATTTTGGTTTTCAACTGTGCATGCAAGGCTGACCCTGTCTCTTCTCTCTGGGGATGGGCAGGTGCCATCCAAAGGCTCAGGCTCGGACTCTGGCTTGGGGTCAGAACTTGGGCAAGTCACTGCTGTCTTTGGCCTGCAGAGTCAGTGCGAATGAACCGACTCCCACGACCCTCCCCGGCTTGAGGATCGGGGAGTGCAGCCTCCAGATACTTTATTACCGTTTTCTCCTTTTGGAAGTCCTAAAAGCCCCGGCTGTAGACCCAGGCACTCTAGGAAGTAGGGCTGACGGCTCAAGCAGCCTCCCCTGCCTCCCCAGGTACCGCAGCGGGACCCGCGGCTACATGAAGGCAGTGGTGTTGGATCTCCTGAGAAGATATTTACGCGTGGAACACCATTTCCAACAAGGCAAGTGTCGCCGCCAGCGCTGGTGACAAGCCCACAGGGTGGGGGGGCCCTGAGCCTCACCCCTGTTGTCTCCCTCTAGCTCACTACGACAAGTGTGTGATCAACCTCAGGGAGCAGCTGAAGCCAAACATGTCCCAGGTGCTGGACTGCATCTTTTCCCACGCGCAGGTGGCCAAGAAGAACCAGCTGGTGATCATGTTGATCGTAAGCAGGACGGGGCACCCTGTACCCACAGCGGGAGTAGCTCGGGGTCCACAGACATTCTGGAAAGGGCTGGGGTAGAAATATTTTAGCTTTTGCTGGCCGTGCAGCCTCTGTCCTGACCTTGTGCAACGTCAAGGCCTGCAAATGGACACGGCTGTGTCCCAATAAGACTTTGTTTATAAAACCAGGCGGCGCGGGTGGGATGCAGCCGCCCCTGGGTGCAATCGCGACTGACGCTCACGGAGCGCCTCCTACGTGCCGGGCACTCCTCACGTGCTTTTCAAAAACCGGCTCGTTGACCTGAGCAAGCCCGGAAGGTGCGTACTGTGTTCACTCCCGCTCTGGCAGAGCACAAGGAGGTGAAGTCACTTTGCCAAGGGCACACAGCTGCTAAATGCAGAGCTGGGATTGGAACCCAGAGCCTGCCCCCCGCCCCCCCCCCCCCCACCGGAGTCATGAGTTATTAGGGGCTATTGGATTCTGAGTCTGGTAGGACTTTGGTTTTGCCTTCTTGGAGAAGCACGGAATTTCCTCGTTCTTATTTCTCTTCCTACCAGATGGTAATTAGCATCCTTTATAGTTCGCGATCTCTTCCCTTGATATGGTCTCTGACCCGACTCACTTGGAAGACGCAGGGTCAGCAGATACTAGGAGATCTGGACTTGGTTTTAGCAAGAAGGCGCCGACAGATTTTTTTTTTTCTTTTTTGTAAAGATAGTAAATGTTTTGGTCTTAAGAACCATGCAGCCCGTGTTGCAACCGTTCAGTTCTGCTGTTGTAGCGTGAAAGAAGCCATGGTCAGTATATAAGTGAACGTATAAACTTTATTTGTGGGGCACCTGGGTAGCGCAGTCCATTAAGCGTCTGACTTTGGCTCAGGTCATGGTCTCACGGTTCGTGGGTTCGAGCCCCGCGTCGGGCTCTGTGCTGACAGCTCAGAGCCTGGAGCCTGTTTCGGATTCTGTGTCTCCCTCTCTCTATTTGCCCCTCCCCTGCTCACGCTCTCTCTCTCTCTCTCTCTCTCTCTCTCAAAAATAAATAAACATTAAAACAAATTTTTAAAAACCCACTTTATTTACAAAAATGGGCGGTGGGCCAAATTTGGGCCTGGGCTTATAGGATAGTTAACACCCTAGCAAGATGGATTCAGAAATACTGACATTTTTGTAAAGAATCATTTTGAAATCTCCTAGTGCGGCATGAGGATCTCTTAATCCTAGCTGCACATGAGAACCTCCTGGGGTAGGTGTAGGGGGACTTTTAAAAAATACAGACACCCTGGCCTCACCCCTGGTCAGTTAAATCCGGCTTTCTGGGGATGTGGCCCAGGCATCAGTACTTTCTGAAAGCTATCCCCGGTGCGAAACTTCCTCGTGGGCTGCGTATTATATAATATTATCAGTTTAATGTTTAATTTCTTGGATGTTTCAATGAAGGTTCTTTCGTTAGCTAGGAGATCTTTTTTCTCAAGGAGGTACATTTTTTTTTTCTTAACGTTTATTTATTTTGCGGGGAGGAAGGCAGAGAGAGAGGGAGAGAGAGAATCCCAAGCAGGGTCTGCGTTATCAGGAGAGCCTGATGCAGGGCTCACACTCGTGAACTGTGAGATCGTGACCTGAGCTGTCGTCCGATGCCCACCTGACTGAGCCACCCAGGCGCCCCACAAGGAGGTGTATTCTTACCGGGAGGGATCATGGGGTCTGTAACTGACTTTCAAAAACGAAAGCGTATGTGTGCACACACGTGTATGCATGCTGGAGAAAAAGCAGGTGTGGCCATACGGTCAAAGTTGAGCAGCCGGTGGAACTGGATCATCATTATAGGGGTTTTCCATATACCGACCCTCATTTCTTGTGTAGTTTTGGCAATTCTTCCAAATTATGTTTGGAGGGAGAGCTTCCCAGTGTGCGGCCCATAAGTACAGGATTGGGAACTTAGGTCCGAAGGTCTGCCTGTCACGTGTTACCATCCCCTCGCCATTCGGAAGCCAGGGGTGAAAGCTCTGGATTATTCTGCTGTTTGCTACTCTCTGTGCACATACTGACTCTCTTCTGGGCGTGAAAGAGCTAAACATTATGGACATCAGAGGACAGTCTTGGCGGGGTGGCCCCCGGAGCAGAGAGCTAGGACACTTGCTCTCGGGGGCTTCTCAGTGAAGGCGGCTGTAGATGTGCCTGCTTGGTGGGGGGGATGTGTGAGATCCATTATTCTTTTGGCTCTCTTGGTTCTATTTATTGAAAATGTTTGCAAAGTTTCTACGTGATTTAGAGTTAATATTTTAGCACTGCACTGTATAAACTGTAAAGAATGAAGGGAGGTAT
Organism: Panthera leo; assembly: GCF_018350215.1. Taxonomy (NCBI): domain Eukaryota; kingdom Metazoa; phylum Chordata; class Mammalia; order Carnivora; family Felidae; genus Panthera; species Panthera leo. The sequence goes on from NC_056690.1 coordinate 18,043,425, forward strand.
TTTATACTCCCTAGAGAAACCACCTAAAAATATTTATTGAAAGTGGTGAGTTCTTTGCATTTGATGGTGCCTAGGACACTTTCTGAAAGGACTTGTTAACTGCATGATTACTTCGAAATGAAATTTTCTGAGTCTTTAAGGGGCCTTCATGTCTTTCTTTTTTTTTTTTTTTAAGGTTTATATTTTGAGAGAGAGAGAGAGAAAGAGCACACCAACAGGGGAGGGGCAGAAAGAGGGAAACAGGATCTGAAGCAGACTCCGCACTGACAGCAGGGAGCCCAACACGGGGCTCGATCTCACGAACCGCGAGATCATGACCTGAGCCAAAGTCTGACGCTCAACCAACCAGGGGGACTTGGTCGCTAAAACAGATCACTTACGGGGAGGGAGAGAAGGTTAAGAATAATCTCCTGTGCAGTTTCTTCAGCACGTGTGTTTGTGTCCAAGTGTGAAATGTTAATGCGTTAGAAACGTGCTGATCGTTCTGATCGTAGAAACAGAGCAGGCTCATTCTAATTAGGGAGATGCAGAGGCAGGTGTAGAAGAAAGGACCCATGGCCCCACCATCTGGTGACTTCTTGGAAAGCAGCCTGGGCTGCGACAGGGGTGGGGGCGAGTTGCTGGGGCGTTGAGAGTCCCAGCAGTCAGTGATTTGCCTTCTGAGGGTGTTTAGGGAACATCCGCTCTGAGCCATTCCTAAGCCCTTCTTGTGTTTCGGGGGCATAAGGAGGAGATGTCCAGAGCAGGTGCATGCAACCCTGATCTCTAGAAAGCAGGTCCCTCATTCAGAAGCAGGAGGAGGGATGCACGTGGAATGATCACCCCTCTACTTCTTCTGCAACTCAGATCCTCCTTCCTGCTGGAAGCTGCCCTTGACCCCTCCCTGCCCAGACCCTGAATGCTCCTTGTGGGGACTCGCAGAGGGCGGCTTACCACACCCTCGCTAGAGCATCCCATGTGAACCTTACTTTTTGTTTGTACCGGGCTCCATTTCCCCTCGTCCCTCTTGTCTGCACCTGTGAACCCCTTAAGTCAGGCAGCAATGTAGAGAGGAAAGTGAAGCCTCGGGGACACAAGAGACCTGGCTTCAGATTGGCCCTGAGCCTCACTTTTCCCATCTGTAAAATGGGCATCGTAATGTAACTCCTCAGAGGGTTGGGAGAATCTGGGGAAATGAACATAAAGGGTCTAGTTGCTCGCCTGGGACACATTAAATGCCCGATAATGGCCGCCTATTAATGGTGCTGTCGGTAGAGACTTGGTTGTATTTTTCATGTTAGCAGGTGTGGAGGGCGTGTCAGGGGTGAATGGGGGGCACGTGGTGGACAGTGGTCAAGGGTATGATTATCAGGCTCTGCCGGGGATGTGCAGAGAGCTGAGCAGCTGTCCGGGTTGTTGGGGCGGCCGCACGCCCCAGCTGTGGGTGAGGGCTGGGCGTGTTTCCTTCCGGTGGAGAAAAGCCGTTTGGATTTCTGTTTTTGTGTCCCTCAAAGGATGAGCTCTGTGGCCCAGACCCTTCCCTGTCGGAAGAGCTGACCTCCATCCTCAACGAGCTCACTCAGCTGAGCAAAAGCGAGCATTGCAAAGTGGCCCTCAGAGCGAGACAGGTAGGGTCCTGGGGAGCGTCCTTCCCGCCACGCACATCCCTCACCCCGCACGGCCCCTCTGCCGCCATCCCACGTCCTGATCCCAGGGCCTGGCCCTTGGCTTACCCCGCCCTCTGTCCCCTCCCCCTGCAGATCCTGATCGCCTCCCACCTCCCGTCCTACGAGCTGAGGCACAACCAGGTGGAGTCCATTTTCCTGTCCGCCATCGACATGTATGGCCACCAGTTCTGCCCGGAAAACCTCAAGGTGAGGCCGCTTCCTCCCATCCACCTGCCACAGAGCTCACACTGTGACCCAAGTCAGGCCTCGGGGAGGTGGGCTCCCCGTGCCCTCCGTGTGCGGGCACCTGCCTTCAGAGCACGGTTGCAGGTACCAGTGGTTCCGTCCAATGTGGCCAGGGCTGCCCGACGGGACCTCGGGGAGCCCGAGAGAGGTTCAGTCCTGCAGGATGGACAGAGAGTATCAGGCAGCAAGGCTCCCCCCCCCACCCCCCGAGGTGCAATTGTATTTTATTTGATTTTATCGAATTTTATTTATTTATTTATTTATTTATTTATTTATTTATTTATTCATAAATGTTTATTTACTTTTGAGAGAGAGGGGGAGGTGGCGAGGGGCAGAGAGAGAGAGGGAGAGAGAATCCCAAGCAGGGTCCATGCTATCAGCACAGAGCCCGACGCGGGGCTCGAACTCACGAGCCGCGAGATCATGACCCGAGCCAAAATCGAGAGGGAGATTCTTAACTGACGGAGCCATCCAGGCGTCCCCCGGGGTGCAGTTTTAAACACTCAGATGTGATGGAGCTTACTAGGAAACCAGGAACACTCACACGGCTGAGTTACGGCTTCATCTTTTGGGTTCCCCGAGCCCCCAACTTTGGATCGTTTGCAGGCCTCCAGGTACCCCCTCCGCATCTGGAACGGGGAGCCCCAGGTGTAATCCTCCCAGAACTGCTCTCACTTTCAGGTCCACGGGCCTGGAGCACGGACAGAAACCACCGCCGGCTTCCCCTCCCTGCTCCCACCCCTCCACTCATCTTGGTGAAAACTTGGTCACATTTGCCTCTTCTTCCCCCTTCCCATCCTGTAGAAATTAATACTGTCAGAGACGACCATATTCGACGTCCTGCCCACTTTCTTCTACCACGCTAACAAGGTCGTTTGCATGGCGTCCCTGGAGGTAAGTAGGAGGGAGGACCCAGTAACAGCACCCGTAGCCAACATGCCGGTCCTGACATCCACCGCCCGCCTGCTGTGCGCCTGAGCCCGGGCCACGCGCCTCGCGAACGGGACCTTATCCTTCTCTCCACAGGGTAGGTACTGTTACCTGCCCATCTCACAGAGAAGGGCGTTGAGGCTCAGAGAGGTGGAGCGTCTGGCCCGAGGTCCCCCAGCTGGGGAGTGGCACGACCAGGGTCTCACGAGGTCTCTGACCAGGGCGCTTGCTGGTAACCCCCGTTTTCTCAGGTGCCGGTCCGGCCTCCTCCAGGCAGGGCACGTTGAAATGCTAACCACCAAGAGCCCAGGCGCCTCCTGCAGACTCTCTGATTCCCTGCGTCACATACCTTTGGAAGACTTGTCTGCTTGAGCCATAGGGCAGGAAGGAGCCTAGGTGACAATTTAAGGCGACCTCCCTGTCACCGGTCCTGATGGGGCAGACAAGGCAGTGGCCAGCAGCAAAACTCTCCGATCTTGGAGTCTTGGTCCCCTGTGGTCCCCACTCCCTCTTCTGCCACCTTTTAGACCCCATGGGTCACCCATCCTGGTGCTAGAATGTTGACTGGGTCTCCATGGAGACCGTTTGGGGCTTTTGCGTATGCGATGGCCCCAGACTCTCCTGGGCCTGCAGCCTTTACCTCCTCCCTGGTTTCAGCTCAAAGAATCCTTCTCAGGTCTCCCTGTTTCTGGCAGTGAGACCACGTAGCTCTCTTAAGTGCCTCTCTTTCCCCCCCCTTTCCAATTTTCACTTATGTTGAGACCCACTGTGTGCCAGCCTCTGGGGAAACAGCAGGGGAACAGCCCCGGTCTCTGCCCTAACGGAGCTTCTCTCTGGCTGGGGAGATACACACACACACACACACACACTAAATACAACGGGCATGCTGAGAATCGGACAGCAGAGTCTAACCTCACGGGGAGGTTCGGCTCAGACTCGGATGAGAAAGTGATGTGAAAGCAGGCAGCTAAAGAGCAAGTCAGAATTGGTGGGAAGAAGCACGGAGGTTCCAGTCAGGGGGAGCAATCTGTGCAGAGTCCCGAGCTGTGTGACCTGTGGCCCGTTGCTTTCCTTTGCTGGACATTTAGGTTCTCCTGCTGTAGCAGGGGCAATAATACCTACCTCACGGGGTTATTGGAAGATAAATGAGTAAACACTTGCAGGAAGCACTTGGTACTCATTATCCAGTCACCTGTCCTATTTGGGGGGGGGGGTGTCCTCTGTCAGGTGGAGAGCAGCACCCCACCTTTGCTTTTCGGTGCGCTAAATCCCATTTTTTTCTGTTTGAGAATTTTCCACAGCTCTTTGAGCATTCTTTCACTTTGTTCGGCGGGTTTATTGAACACAATCCCGCCTCTTCTCCCTGACTCAAGAGGCGCACCTTGAATATTACATTGTTACTTGGTCTCTTGAGATGTGGAGAGTTTTGGTCCTGCTAAAATGTGTGGGTGTCCCCCAGACCAGCCCCGGGTTCAATGATTCACTGGGAAGAACCGCAGGGCTCAGCAGATAGGCGTGCTCATGGCTGTGAATTGTTACAGCGAAAGGACGCAAAGTACGATCAGCAAAGGGACACAGTGTGTGGGGGTGAAGTGTGTGGGGGAAGCCAAGTGAAAGCTTCCAGTGGGTCCTGTAGGCGCTTTTTTTTTTTAATGTTTGTTTATTTTTGTGAGAGAGAAACAGAGCGTGAGCGGGGGAGGAGCAGAGAGAGAGGGAGACGCAGGATCCGAAGCAGGCTCCAGGCTCTGAGCTGTCAGCACAGAGCCCGACGCGGGACTCGAACCCACGAACCCACAGACTGTGAGATCATGACCTGAGCTGAAGTTGGATGCTCAACTGACTGAGCCACCCAGGCGCCCTTCCTATAGGCACTCTTAATTCCTCAAGCAATGACTTATGACATGTTTGAAATGAGGCTTGGAGACTCGGTGCCTGGGGGTTTTATTGGGGGTTGGTCCTAGCATGTAACTAAATTCCGAACTCCCAGAAAGAAAGCATATGTTCAACATAAAATCATCGTATAGCTTGGGTGCCATGAACCATTCTTATCAGGGAATAGTGGGAGCCCTCCCAGATCCAAGGTTCCTGATGCTGGCCAGGGGCCTTTCGAAGGATAGCAGTTAGGCCTGCTATGTTAACTCTTACTGCACACTTCTTATATTCCCTATTCAGTTAAAAAAACCTCCCACTGTCTAAACTCTAGAACTGTGCTATCCAATATGGCAGCCACTGGTGACATCTGGCCAACGAGCACTGGAAACATAGCTTGTCTGAGTTGAGCTGTGCTCTAAGTATAAAGTGCACCCTGGATTCCAAAGACTTTGTGTGGAGAAAGAATTTCAAATATATCAATACTTTTGCTGCTGATTACCTATGGAAATGACATTACGTTAGGTATTGGGGATGAAACGAAGTCTATTATTAAACATTTTCACCTGCTGCCTTTTTTTTTTAACTGGCTACTGGAAAATTTGAAATTAAAATTGCACACGTGGCTGTGTTACATTTCTCCTGGATGGCGCACTCTAGAGTAGGAGTTGGAAGTGATAGCCTGTGGGCCACATGTGGCCCACTGCCTGATTTTATAAATAAAGGTTTATTGGAACACAGCCACGCCCATTCATTTACATATCATCCTTGGCTGCTTCCAGGCTGCGACAACAGAATTGAATAGTTGTGACAGAGATGATGTATCCTCCATCTGTCCCCCAAAGCCCAAAATATTTACTCCCTAAGTGTACCTGGGTGGCTCCGTCGGTTGAGCATCCGACTCTTAACTTCAGCTCGTGTCATGATCTCGAGGTTTGTGAGCTTGAGCCCCGCATTGGGCTCGGCGCTGAAGGCTTGGAGCTTGGTTGGGAATCTCTCTCTCTCTCTCTCTCTCTCTCTCTCTCTCTCTCTCTCTCTCTCTCTGTGCCCCGCTCATCGTGCGTGCACACTCTCTCTCAACACGAACAAAAATAGGTAAATAAAATACATATTTACTATCGAGGCCTTTGCAAAGAAGGTAACCTTGTAAAGAGTGAGCAGACTCTCTCTTTGCTACTTCGTAGGGATCATTTAGAGAGGGTTTCTGGTATCGCCCCAGCCCGAGTTTTCTCTGGTCTGGAGGGCCCTCTGCGAGAATGTCTTCTGTGCCTCTGCTCCGTTAGGTTTACGTGCGAAGGGGCTACATCGCCTATGAGTTAAACAGCTTGCAGCACCGGCAGCTCCCAGATGGCACCTGCGTGGTAGAATTCCAGTTCATGCTGCCCTCCTCCCACCCAAACCGGTATGGAGTGGGGCGCACCCGGGGGGAGGGGTGGTGGGTGTTTCTTTTCTCCCTGGCCGCCATAGTCCTGTCTCTGGAGGGACCCAGCGAGTATGTCTGGGGAGGGACCTCAGGAACGCCACTTCCCCACCGTGGGATCTCCCTACATCTCTGTTCTCTCATCTGCAAAAGGAGATAATCCAATGCCTGCCTCATGCACCTGTACTTCCCAGTGTGGAAGCCACTACCCCTGTGTGGGCTCTTTAAATTAAATCGAGTGAGATTCAATGACAAATTCAGCTCCTCGGGCCTACCTGCTGCATTTAAAGTGCCCCATAGCCACATGTGGTTTGTGGCTGCCACGTGGGATATTGCAGTTCTAGAACATTCCATCACCGCAGAACGTTCGCTCCGGTGGCGCGCTCCTAGATCATTATGGGGAATAAGTGAGATAAGGCCCACATGGCTTTTAGGGGCGTGCCTGGCATGCAGAAAGCTGTTGGTGAGCATTAGTGATCCCTGTGATGGTTATCGCTATGCCATTGGTCGGGCACCGTGCACTTCCACACCCTGTTTCATTCAGCCCTCACCATCTGTTGGCCAAAACTGTGTTCCTATCTCCATTTAGGCCCTGGGGCCTCCCCTTGATATATGCCCAGCTGTACGCAGGGTAGGGATTCGAGCCACCAGCCGGGGCTGGTGTTGCCCTGTCTGGATCCCCACAATGTGCTCAGTTGGGGACATTCTGGTGTGCCTCTGCTGTTCCCTCATCATGTCTTTTTTTAATCCACCTTATTTCAGGACCCAAAGTACCGTTCTGGTCAGGTAGAATGTGTCACATTCCGCTAAAGCAATCACTCTCCCTACAGTGTGGAGAGTTCTCTTTCCCTCTTCCCTCGCCCCTCTGTGTCTGGTTCTCCTGGGGCTCCCCGCAGGCTTTGCTTGTGGCTAGGAGGACGGTCTCATCATGACTGGGGCGTTGAGTTAACCAGATCTTGGGTCCGTATGGGCAATAGCGTTCATGGTTTCTTTTTTTTTCCTCCCAAGTTTTTATTTAAATTCAAGTTATGCGTAGTTTAGTATTGGTTTCAGTGATTTCATCACTGACATACAATACCCAGTGCTCACCACGACAAGTGCCCTCCTTAATGCCCATCACCCATCTAGCCCAGCCCCCCGCCACCTCCCTCCATCAACCTTCAGTTCTGCTTTTATCTTATTTTTCCTTCCCTGCCCCATGTCCATCTGTTTGATTTCTTAAATTCCATGTATGAATGAAGTCATACGGTATTTGTGTTCCTCTGACTGTCTTATTTCGCTTAGCATAATACCCTCTAACTCCATCCACAACGTTGCGAATGGCAAGATTTCATTCTTTTTCGTTTCTGGGTAATATTCCAGTGTGTGTGTATGTGGGGGGGGGGTATATTTGGATCTCTTGGGATTTCAAAATCTATGTTTTTCTTTCCATTGCCTTTAAGAATAAGGGTGTTGCTTTGGTTTTTTTTGAAAAACAATTTTTAAGTTTATTTTGAGAGAGAGAGCATGAGTTGGGTAGGAGCAGAGAGAGAGGGAGAGAGAGAGAGAGAGAGAGAGAGAGAATCCCAAGCAGGCTCTGTACTGTCAGCGCAGAGCCCAACGTGGGGCTCGAACTCACAAACTGTGAGATCATGACCTGAGTCAAAATCATGAGTCAGACGCTTAACTGACTGAGCCACCCAGATGCCCCAGGTGTTGCTCTGTTATGGGCAAAGGAAAGAAGTGCTTCTCCATGAGGCACCTTCTTTCATATTTATCATTTATTTTTACCCTTCCTATTTCCAAAAAAAAAAAAAAAAAATGGGGGGAGATGATGGTATTTTCCCCGACTGAGAGAAAAGGGGATAAAGTGCTTATGGCCCTGGCATCGTTTCGGGGACAGTGGGAGGCATGGTGAAAGGGCTTTGGAAACTCTGTGCCCGTGAGGAGGCATTCTGTTCTTTGCCTTAAGAGTCCCACCCAGTTAGGAAAGGAGGGCTGCTTTCCTAAAGCCTGTGGATCAGTCGCACCTTGTTCCTTAGGAGGAACCGACATATAAATCTGGGTTATTCGTTGTGACCACCAGTGTGGTCACGGGGTCCTATTTTTTTTTAACGTTTATTCTTTAGAGAGACAGAGCATGGGTGGGGGAGGGACAGAGAGAGAAGGAGACTCAGAATCTGAAGCAGGCTCCAGGCTCCGAGCTGTCAGCACAGAGCCCGACGCGGGGCTTGAACCCACAAACCGCGAGATCATGACCTGAGCCGAAGTTGGAGGCTTAACCGACTGAGCCACCCAGGCGCCCCATACAGGCTCCTGTTTTGACCCGCACAGACACTGAGGCCCCTGGAGGGGATTCCCTGACCCTCTCAGCTCCTTGTTGTGGCTGTTGGCTGGGAGCACAGGAAGCTTGCTCTGGGCTGGTGGCTTCAGGGCACACTCTGCCTGCTTTCCCCCCCACTCCCCGTCCCCACCAAGCCCTGCTTCTCAGGGCCTTCGGGAAGGGCTGCGATGACTAAAGTCCCACCTCCAGGAGGACCCGGCTGGAGAGCCAGGCGCATTGTTCTTTGGGTCAGGGGACCAGTGCAGGGAGGTCAGAGGCCAGCGGACCTTCACGCGGGGTGCATCCAGGACTGAGGGCCAGGGCCACGGTGGGGGGGGCGGGGTGGGGGGGCTGTGAGCACAGCTGGGAGGCAGGAGCTGGAGAGAGTGGCTGTGCCTGCGGGCTGCTGGTCGACCCCCAGGAAAATGGCCCAGCCGGCCCACATCTTTCCTTTTTTTTCTCCCCCAAGAGAGGTAGGACATCTAGACTTAAGAAAAAAAAAAAAATTAAATCCTTCAACTTTTCGCTCTGAACAGGTAAGCGATGTGTAGGAATCTATTAAAAATGCTGCAGGGACTGGGCGCCTGGGTGGCTCAGTCACTTAAGCGTCCGACTCTTGCTTTCGGCTCAGGTCATGGGATCTCCAGGCTCGTGAATTTGAAACGCGTGTCAGGCTCTGTCCTGATTCTCTCTCTCCCTCTCTCTGCCCCTCCCCTGCTCTTTCTCTCTCAAAATAAATAAATAAACTTAAACAAAAAATTAAAAATGCTGCAGGGACCCAAGTCACCTGCGGGCTGAATTCAGCCCATGCTTCTCTGCCGGTTTGCTTCTCTGTATTTAGCTGTCCAAGAGCAGGGAGCCTGGGGGAGGGGGTGGGGAGTGATTTCAGGGGTACCCGACAGGAAGGCACAGAGGCCCTGTCCCACCTGGGTCCAGCGTCTCCAGGAGCACCCCAGACTTGACAGGTGGCTGGGAAGATTTATAGGGCTCCGTATAGGTCATGCTCACGGCTGTGACTTGTCGCAGTGAAAGTCCGCGAAGTGGGGCACCGTCACCAAAAGGACGAGGGTCACGGGGGTGAAGTCCCCAGGACGCCTGGTGCAAGAGTCCTCCCCAAGGGAGCCCCATAGGATGCGCTCTGTTCCCCCAGCAACGTGTTGTGATGGCCTGTGTGCAGTGCGGTCCGGCAGCTGGTTAGAGACCCAGCGCCCAGGGTTTCCGCTGGGGGCTGGTCGTGTAGACACCCTCTGCCGAACACGGGGATTTCTGCTGAAATCCCCGACTCCAGAAGGAAGGCAGGTGTTCTGCATAAACCACACGGCACAAACATTTGGAGCACAGCGAGCCTCTTGTATGATTCAGGGAATGGTGGGAACCCTCCCCAAGTTCCCAGACACCAGCCAAGGGCCAGTCTTGCAAGGAGGTCTCCTTTTCAGGAGAGCAGGCCTCTTTTCAGCACCTCCTCTGGTAACCCCTTCTTCACTTGATTCCAGGGCTCCAGGGGATCTGTCTGTGTTTGTTGCTGGTGAGCTGCCAGTCCTGGGGGCAGTGGCCAGCTAAGCTCTCACGAGCAGCTGGCCTCGGGGCCGGTTTTGGTTCCGGACCCCTGTCCCAAGAGCAGGTTTGATGGAGAGGGAGGGACTGGGAGAGCGGAAGCCTGGCGTGTCTCTCTAGAACCAAGCCTGCCCTTTCACCAGCCGCCTAGGGCTGGGCTGTCCAGGAGAAGTTGGCACTAAGAGTGTTCATGCTCTGTGGCTGAGTTCACCGTTCTGGATTTCCCTGGGACCACGGGGAGGCTGGACTTGTCTGCACACATGCATGTCTGCATCATTCATTCATTCATTCATTCATTCCCTCCCTCGCTCGTTGAGCTTAGTCTGTACCAGGTCCTGAGCAATCAGAGAAGACTTCTCAGCCCCATGCCTGGGTGGTTCAGTCGGTTGAGCTTCCAACTTCAGCTCAGGTCATGATCTCATGGTTCGTGAGTTCGAGCCCCACGTCGGGCTCTGTGCCGACAGCTCAGGGCCTGGAGCCTGCTTCGGATTCTGTGTCTCCCTCTCTCTGCCCCTCCCCCACTCACAGTCTGTCTCTCTCTCTCTCTCAAAAATAAATAAACAAAAAACAAGGACTCCTCAGCCCCAGACCCCAGTCCCTTCCACGTGCAATTTTAGGCCCCACTGTGGGAGGGCCTTTAATGCTAGTCTGGCTCATCGAAGCTTCCAGGGCAGGAGCAGTTAACTCTTGGGGCCAGGTCTTCAAGCAGCTGCATCAGTCCCCTCCTCTGGTCCCCCTGCAGGATGGCCGTGCCCATCAGTGTCACCAACCCCGACCTGCTGAGGCACAGCACCGAGCTCTTCATGGACAGCGGCTTTGCCCCACTGTGTCAGCGGATGGGGGCCATGGTTGCCTTCAGGAGATTTGAGGACTTCACAAGGTACCCAGAGTGGCCCAGTCTCCCAGACACGTTGAGCAGAGGGGCCAGGCAAGCTTCTCCTGGCCCCCACCTGTTCGTTTGTGTGGCCTGCCCATATTTAAATTCTGGCCATGTGCTTCCACGCCGTGAGACTCTGAGCAAATTATTTAACCTCCCTGTGCCTTAGTTTTCTCATCTTTATAGTGGGGATAAGAGAAGGATCTACTTCATGGGATCACCAGGAAAATGAAATGAGATGGAGTATATTAAATATCGTATTTAAAGTGTAGCTAAGGGATAGGTGGGATTCTCAGTAAACATCAGCGATCAGTCCTATTAGCATTGCCTACTTTCCACCCGTTCCCGTGTGCTGTGCCTCGTGCTTGGGTTATCTTGTTGTAACTCCTCAATGGCCTTAGTTGATTCGGTGAAGTGAGGTATGAGGGTCTCCCGGCCAGTGACGGGGAACCCAACTGATGCCCCAGAGCACTGGACACCCTTTCTTTTATTCACGATCTCAGATCACATAGGTCCCTTCTTCCCTTTGGGGAAATACCCCATCAGTGGTGTCTTGGGCCTGATCAGGAACCCAGTGAGCCCTGGGCGGAGTTGGATGAGCTCCTAGAGCCGTCGGTGGGAAAGGGGAAGGACCCAGTCCTTCCATCTGGCCAGAGTGAAATCTTGACCTATGACCTTAAGGAGCCGGCAGCCCCTCAGCCCTGCCTCTCCACCCCACACCCCCAGAAACTTCGACGAAGTCATCTCCTGCTTTGCCAACGTGCCCAGGGAAATCCCCCTCTTCAGGAAGGCCTGCGCTCCCTTGTACTCTGAAGAAGAGAACAAGGTAAGTCTCCTGAGCAGGGAGCCTGTCCAGGAGGGGGCAGCCTGGGACCCCTGAGGCCTCCTGCCCCCTGCCCTTGTTTTCTCCCCCAGAGCCTCAGAGAGGAGCCAATCCACATCCTGAATGTGGCCATCCAGTACGCAGACCACCTGGAAGATGAGGAGCTGGTGCCGATTTTCCGGACGTTCGTACAGTCCAAGGTACGCCGGCCGTGCCTCTGGTCCCAAGTCACTGAGACAGGAAGGAAGGGCTGCCGTGGCAAGGCAGCCCATGGGCCCGAGTCCTGATGTGCACTTCAGAGCCACAGACCCGGCTTCCCATCCTAGCTCTGCTACTCCTGGGAGCCCGTAACCTTGGGCAGAAGTAGCCGAACGTGGTAGCGTCTTGGCTTCTCCCCCAGTAACGTGGGGGCAGAGTTTCTCCCTCCCCGGGTGTCGGAACGACCTAAAGGCGAAGTATGTGCAGTGGACGTTTGAACAACATGGGTTGAACTGCGCGGGTACGCTCATTCGCAGATCTTTTCCTACACGGATTAGGGCTGTGAATGTATTTTTCTCTTCCCTGTGATTTTCTTAACAACGCTTCTTCTCGTTGGCTTACTTTATCGTAAGAGTATAGCATATAACACATATAACATGCAGAATACGTGTTAACTGACTGTTGATGTTCTAGGTAAGGCTTCGGGTCAACAGTAGACTGTTAATAATTAAGTTCTCGGGGAGTCGAAAGTTGTGCGTGGATTATCGACTGTGCAGGGGTCGGTGCCCCTAACCCCCACGTTGTTCAAGGGTTACCTGTACACTCCTTAGCCCGCGCAGTGATGAAATGAGCCAGTGTATATATGCCACTTCACAGAGGCATTCGATAAATAGTTTGGGGTTTAGGGGGGGAATGCTTTTTGTCGAAATAACCCAGAAAAGTCAAATCTTTAAATAGTCACTTACGCTGACCGCCATCTATGCAAAGAACTTGCTTTTATAACCGTGTGGCAGTTGTGAGCATGTTTTCTCATCCGGGCAGTAGGGACAGCTGTTATATGTGCTCAGAGACCTCAGCTGCGAACAGATGTGGAGCAGCTTGGCAAGCGTAGGTGGTAGAAACAGTGGGAAGGCACTGTGTGACCTCGGGCAGGTCACTTTACCTCTCTGTTCCTTAGTTTCCCCATCTGTAAAATGGGATGCTGAGATTTCTGAACTCCTAAATTAATCCCAGGCACACTGCCCGGCTGTTAGTTCTGAGTTGGTCCCAACTTCCAGACCACTTGGAAATTTTTAGTTGTTGGTTTTTAGTCTATTTACCTGTACATTTGTTGTGTTCTCCATAGTATCCAAGTGGGAGGGACACTTTTTACCTCCTCTGACTCGGTGTCCCTCAAGGGACCTGGGGCTTCCTAGGCAGAAGATGGGGATGAATGATGCTGAGTCCCAGATAACGCCATGGAAGCTTAGGGACGTTATTGTCAGTGATTTACTTAGTCTTTACTTGATTAATCAACAAATGTAGGGGGCGCCTGGGTGGCTCAGTCAGCTAGGCGTCCAACTCTTGGTTTCGGCTCAGGTCATATCTCACGGTCTTAGGAGTTTGAGACTCGTGTCCATCTCTGTGCTGGCAACGCAGAACTTGCTTGGGGTTGTCTCTCTCCCTCCCTCTCTTTCTGCCTCTCCTCCAATTGTGCTATCTCTGTCTCTCTCAAATAAATAAATAAAATAAAATAAATGTAATGACGTTCATTGTACAAAATGTTTAAGGTGCGGACAAATCTGAAAAGTAGGTTTTATTTATTTATTTTTCGACTGTTCAATTTTTTCAAAATTTATTACTTTTTTTAATTTTTGAGAGAGACAGAGGGCAAGTGGGGAAGGGGCGGAGGGTGAGGGAGACACCGAATCTGAAGCAGGCTCCAGACCCTGAGCCGTCGGCACAGAGCCCGACACAGGGCTCAAACTCGCGGACAGTGAGATCATGACCTGAGCTGAAGTCGGATGCTTAACAGGCTGAGCCACCCAGGCGCCCCTGAAAAGCAGGTTTTAAAATGAAACCCACAGCCCTACAGTCCAGCCCCGGGTTGAAGATATTGACGTGTTTCCCTTTGGCTGGTTTCTTCTTGACATAGCTGATGTTCTTACTCAAGTTACACGTGGCGTCCCATGGCGTTGATAAGGCAACATTTGAGCGGTTGCGGTTAGCCCTACCCTATAACCAGATCAAATGATGCTCACGATAATTGGTGTTTCTTGCCTGGAGAGGGCAGAGTGGAGGGAAAAGTATGGGCAGTGAGTGATATATGTATGTCTATACGTAACATACCAAAGAGAGGAGGGCTACAATATATACCTGGGGGAAAGGAAGGACTTTTAATGTCCTTCCAATATATTGCTAGAGTATTTAAATTTTTTTTTACATGAAGCAGAGACCTACATACATATTCTCACATACAGACATTAATATACATATACATTCCCACGCACGCACTGATGCACATCCTTAGTTGAGAACTAATGATTCAGGCTCCCCCTAACCAGGTTAGTTTTGCCGCATTCACATCCTCTTTGTTTTGTGGTTTATCTTGTTCTCTTTGCAACCAACGTTCCGTGAAGTATTCTTTTTTTTTAAAGTTTATTTATTTTGAGAGAGAGCACGAGCAGGGGAGGAGCAGAGAGAGAGAGAATCCCAAGCAGGTTCTGCACTGTCAGTGTGGAGCCCGATTTGGGGCTCAAACCGATGAACTGTGAGATCGTGACCTGGGCTGAAACCAAAAGTTGGACGCTTAACCAACTGAGCCACCCAGGCACCCCCCATTAAGTATTCTTTTGTGTTTGTCTAGTTACGTCTTTCTGAAATGCGCTAAGACAACTCATCTCCCCTGATAAGTTTCTTTACCGTATGGACAAGTTAAGCAAGAACTGTATTTCCTTGTCTTTTGGGTTTTTTCTTTCCCCTTATATAATACTGTATGTAATAATATTTCATAAATGTACAACCTTGTGAATTTTCATAGTGAATTCCTAAGTATAACCAGCATTCAGATAGAAAAAATGAATGTTCCCAGCTTCTCTTGCCAGAGATAACCGACCACTAGCCTGAGTTTTAACAGTGTGGATTAGTTTCATCTATTCTGGAATTTTGTGTAAATGCAGTCATACTGCATATACAAAAAGTATACTTTTTTTGTTTCTTAACTTACCTTTTTTTCTTTAAAGTTTTTATTTTTAAGTAATCTTTATATCCAATGTGGGGCTAGAACTCACAACTCCAAGATCATGAGTCACGTGCTCTTCTGACTGAGCCAGCAGCCAGGCACCCCAACTTGTCTTTCTTTTTAATATGACAGTGACCTCCCTCCTCAATTTTATTAAAGATTTCATTAAAAAAAAGATTTCATGATATGTTAAAGAATTGTATGTCTATGTATATATACATATATATATATATATATACACATATATATATATTTTAATATAGCAGCTTTATTAAATATAATTCACATACTACATTATTCCTCCATCGAATATGTACAATTCAGCGCTTTTTGGAATATTAGTACAGTTGTGTAACCATCATTATATTTTATTCTATTTATTTATTATTAAAAAAATTTTTTTTAACGTTTATTCATTTTGAGAGGTGGAGAGAGACAGAGCACGAATGGGGGAGTGGCAGAGAGAGAGGGAGACACAGAATCCAAAGCAGGCTCCAGGCTCTGAGCTGTCAGCACAGAGCCTGATGTGGGGCCCGAACCCATGGCCCATGAGATCATAACCTAAGCTGAAGTCAGATACTTAACTGACTTGAGCCACCCAGGCACCCCACTATTTACTTTTTTTAAATGTTTATTTATTTTGAGAGAGAGAGGGAGAGAGGCGGGACAGAGAGAGAGGGAGAGAGAGAATCTTAAGCTGGTTCCATGACCGGTATGGAGCCTGATATGGGGCTTGATCCTGTGACTGTGAGATCACAACCTGAGCTGATATCAAGAGTCAGACTCTTAACTGACTGAGCCATCCAGGCACCCCTAAATATATTTTAGAACATTTTCACCATCACCACCTACCAAAAAAACTTATTAGCAATCATTCCCCATTTTCCCTCAACCAAACACCCTCCCCATCCTAGGCAACCATTAATCTACTTTCTGTCTCTATGTGTCTGCCCATTTCTGGATGTTTCATATAAATGGAATCATGCAATGTGAGGTCTTTTGTGACTGGTGTCTTTGACTCAGTATCATGTTGTCAAGGTTCATCCATGTGGGAACTTGTATCAGTACTTCATTTCTTTTTGTGGCTAAATACTATTCCATTACATATTTGGTTTTTAATGCAGAAAAACATCCTTGTGGAATATGGACTCCGAAGAATCACATTCCTGATTGCTCAAGAGGTCAGTGTGATTCTCAGTGCATCTGTGTGAGTCTTTAACATTCCTTAAGACTCGGTGCTGTTGATTTGATGTTTACTTAGTAGATGGGGGTTGAAGAGAGCAATCACTAGAAAAGAGAAGGTTTTCAAAGGATTCATTCTGGAAACAGATGGGGTTATGGCTTTAAAAAAATCACAAAACAAGTATTTGTATGAGTCTTACTTGATTTCATTGTCTCGTCTATGGATTTCTTTTGCAGAAAGAATTTCCGAAGTTTTTCACATTCAGAGCAAGAGATGAGGTATGATGTAAAGAAAGCAGTGATACTGTTCTTGCCTCCCTGGCATCTTTGATATTCGGGAAGAGTATAGTCCCCAGTCCTTGAGGTAACCTCCGTTTTCAAGAACGGACATGTAACTTTTGTGTAAACTCCAGCCTTCCTCTGGGATTGTGTTTCTCTGTGGAGCTGAGATCCCATGCTTCCTGCCCTTTCAGCCTTCACTCTGGTTTCTCCCTCATCTGGATCACTTTTGTCCTCAGATGGCTCTCCCAACCTCTTTTTCTTACGTTCTTGCAGACCGGCTGCCTGTTTTTATAAACGGAGTTTGACTGGAACACAGCCACACCCATCTGATCTCCTGTTTTCTGCTGTGGCTTTCTTGCGCCAGTGGCAGAGATCACGTGGCTCTGATCGAGCGTGTGGCCCACCAGCCTCATATATTCCCTCTCTGGCCCTTTAAGAAAAGTTTTGCTCATCCCTGTTCTAGAACAGGCAGGCTTATTCCCATCACAAACTCCGGACTCCATCCTGTTCGGCGTGTTGTGGTTTAATTTATCCAAAGCCTTCCATTTCTGCGTAAGACCCATCCTTTCTTTCGGGTCTTCATCTTCTCCTCTAGTTCGGTCTCCAGCACTGTCTGTCGCTTCCTTTCGGGGACCGGTTTCCACAGAGAAACCAGCCTTTAGTGACTTCCTGAGAGGTACCCTGTGCTGTGACAGAGAAGAGGCCGTGCTGGCAGGCGCTGGGGACCGGGCAGGCCCACCTGGGAGCTGAGAGGCTCGTGCCGGCGCTCAGGTCTTACAGTGCTCGTGCTCTTGTCTGGACCTTCCCAAACCCCGAGTCTCTTGAGCCCTAGAGCTGCCCACGGGTGACACCGTGAAGGCTACATCCCCTGGGTGGTAAACTGACCAACACCAGGGGTCTGCAGGACAGGGCGCCCAGCAGGCAGGCGTGCGGCCCCAGTGTCAAATTGAGCGTCTGTCTGTGTGTCTGTCCGTCTCTGCTCTCTGGCCGGCCCGCAGTTTGCAGAAGATCGCATTTACCGTCACCTGGAACCCGCCCTGGCCTTCCAGCTGGAGCTCAGCCGGATGCGCAGCTTCGATCTGACCGCCGTGCCCTGCGCCAACCACAAGATGCACCTGTACCTGGGCGCCGCCAAAGTGAAAGAAGGCGCGGAGGTGACAGACCACAGATTCTTCATCCGCGCCATCATCAGGCACTCGGACCTCATTACGAAGGTAAAGCATCGTGCAGTGTTTCTTTCTCCCCCTGAACCTGTCCCTCGCGCGCTGGCCTTCCCTTCGCTCTGTCCGCGTGAAGGGAATTGAGCAGGTAGCAGAGTCCTGGCGTACTCAGGGAGTTGCTTGTGTGTGCCTACTGAGTGCGTGATCATTTTCCAACACAGCCAGAAAAGTCACCTGTGATTCTCTTGCGAGCTTTTCAGATCACACTGGAAAGTATGGTTTTTGATTAACAATTTTTTTTCATGTTTATTTTTGAGAGAGAGTGTGAGAGCGTGGGAGTGTGAGCAGGGGAGGGGCAGAGAGAGAGGGAGACACAGAATCTGAAGCAGTTTCCAGGCTCCGAGCTGTCAGCACAGAGCCCGACGCGGGACTCGAACTCAAGGAACTTTGAGATCATGACCTGAGTTGCAGGTGTAGTGTTGTGGGCGGGGGCTCCCGGTGGACCAACCGTTTGAATACTGTTGCTCTTTTACTGGTCAGGGCCTCGTAGACCTCATCTCCCGTGTTGATGAAGATAGTATGCCTCATGCTCTGTCTTTGCCTGGATGTACCATGTGTGTGGTTGTATTTTGTTTTGTTTTTTCCTAATCCTCTATTGATCGATGTGAAGCTAATGTCAGTTTTTTGCTGCCTCAGTCAACTAGCTACCTCCAGGGGTCTTATTATTTTCAGGTACAGTAAGGCTGATAGATCAGGAAGCAGTTACCACTGAAAAGATTGTCACTCTCAGATCCCAAGAGTGGGGGCACACCTTACACAGGGAGCCACATGGGGAAGCACCAGGGGCGGCCGAGAGGCCGGGGAGGAGGGGGAAACGTGGATAAGAACCTTTGTGGTGGTTTCTGCAGGAAGGATCAGGTGCGGCAGGGTAGGCCGGCTTGGGTTTGGCTTGTTTGAATAATCTCAGTAGGTTCTGGAACTGAGGGGCTGTCTCTAGTTGTCCAGCATCTGGGCCTAGGGTGATTAGGGCAGGTGGACGGTGACTTGGAACGCGAGAGCCCCGAAGAGGAGGTGTGTGCTCTGAAAACTGGTTGGTTTGCATTTGCAAAGTGCACTCATTTTGGGGTGAGTCGTTGACTGTCTCTCGGAATCCGTAACCCTGGAAGCGGCGGTCCCTCCGGGGTCAGGGAGTCCCCCAGTGGTCAGAGCATCACACTACAGAAGATAGAAGGCAGGGTCAGGACGCTGGACAGCCTTTGACGTGCCTTCACCTTCAGAGGCAGGGCTCGGCGTATACTCGCTGGGCATACTTTTCGGGGGAGGGGAAATGTTTCCTCTCTCCTTGTGTGTCTGAGGCCCCGTTTCCAGCCCTGCGCCCCTTGCCTTAGCGTCTGTCCCTCCCGCTTTGGCAGGAAGCCTCCTTTGAGTACCTGCAGAACGAGGGTGAGCGTCTGCTCCTGGAAGCCATGGATGAGCTGGAGGTGGCGTTCAACAACACCAGTGTGCGCACTGACTGCAACCACATCTTCCTGAACTTCGTGCCCACCGTCATCATGGACCCCTTCAAGGTCTCGCCTCTGGGGAGGCTCTGGGTTCAACTTTCCCTGGGCCTGTGGCTGCAGGTGGACAACCTCCTGTCCATGAAGTTCCAGAGCCATGTTTTTGCCACCCCCTTAGGGTTATCCCTGTTCTGATGTTCACCCTTTCCCGGGCAGCATGCTTCACTCTTGGGATGACGCGAATGCCCCAAATTTCGTCCCTGGTTCCTGGCTCCTTGGGCTCTTGGGGACCGTGTATAGGAGGGAAGGGGATAGAGACCCGTTCTCCCGTGGCTGGTTCTTCATGAACAGGCAGGGTTGGTGCTGGTGATTCTGGGTGAAAGAAGTCCTGGGACATCAGCATGGCATCTGTGGGGTGCAGAGGGCCTGTGCTGATGCCCCGTCTCCATCAACCCACATAGTTCCCAGGAAAAGAAAATGCAAAGGCTCGAGCTACACGGTGCAGATAAAGATTGATATAATGTGGGCACACTAGCTCTGTTGCTTCCCCGTCTCAGTCTCCTCATCTGTCAGTGGGGCATAAAAATGCCGCCCTCTCGGAGTAATTATGAGATGAAATGAGATCATGATCTTCATATACTTAGCACGTGGCTATTTCTGGGTCCGTACTGTGTCACAGGTGTTTTTGCCTTCAGTGTCCCTCATCGTTCCGTTGTTATCACAACTATTTATAAATAGCTAGACCTGTGTATTACCAGTGTGCCTGGATTGGGGCCTGAGGGTGGAATTGCTGTGATTTGGCGGCAGATCGAGGAGTCCGTGCGTTCCATGGTTATGCGCTACGGCAGCCGGCTGTGGAAACTCCGCGTGCTGCAGGCCGAGGTCAAGATCAACATCCGCCAGACCACCGCCGGCAGTGCTGTTCCCATCCGCCTGTTCATCACCAACGAATCGGGCTACTACCTGGACATCAGCCTCTACAAAGAAGTCACCGACCCCAGATCTGGAAACGTAAGGCTGGGCGGGCCCGCAGAGCCCCACCTCAAAGTGCAGTCGGGGTCCGTCCGCTCGAGAGAGCAAGACACAGACTGAAATGATGTTTGGTGGCCATCTGCTGGATGGGGGTGGCTGCTTTGAGTTTACGGTAGACGTGTCAGCTTCTGAATGCCAGTTCATTCCTCTGCGAAGGAGAATCAATCCAAAGTTTGATCCGTTCGAGGACTGATATTTGGGATAAGATGCGGAGGGCCGTGGGTCACCGTCGTGCAGCTCCCATAAGGCTGGCTCACTTAGGGAAATGGGTATTTTCCCCAGCCGTGTTTTAGAACAGATCTTTGTAAACCAAATCAAATATCCCATTGACTTCCATTACATCTATCACTTTTTAAGCGATTAAAGAGTGTCAGGAGGTTGGAAAAATAGTAGAGGGGAAACCATTACTGCAGAGAGTTCCCAAGCACCCTTGACCCGACCTCCCCCAATGATAGCAACGTAAACAATGGGACCTTGTCATGACAGGCAGTTGACGTTGGTACAGTGCTAATAACACAAATGCGGACTCTATTCAGATTTCACCAGTTTTTGCGTGTGTGTAAAGCCCTATGATAGTTACATTTTTGGAGCTATGCTCCCATACCTGTCACTGTCCCTTCTCGTGCTGGTTGCCCACAGTGGCAGAGAAAAGAAGATTACCTCTCTGGGGCGTGCGCTTTGTCATGTGATGTGATGTCCTTTGCTTCTTTCCGCCGCCTTTTCGTTGAGGAGGATGGGAGTGAATTGGACGGGAGCGTGGCTCTCTGGGAGTCCCCTCCTTCACTCTGTTTCTCTTTCTGTCTTCCCAGATCATGTTTCACTCCTTTGGCAACAAGCAGGGCCCCCAGCACGGGATGCTGATCAACACTCCCTACGTCACCAAGGATCTGCTTCAGGCCAAGCGATTCCAGGCCCAGTCCCTGGGCACCACCTACGTGTACGACTTCCCGGAGATGTTCAGGCAGGCAAGTCCTGTGGCTTTCCTGGGGCACCACCCCGGGTCCCCCCAGGGATTCCACCCGCCCCACACCCCTCCCCGTCCTTAGTTACTCTCCTGAAGACCCCAGCCTAAAGAACTCCGTATTGGGAATGCCTTCCTAGCGTCTTGTCTAAAATGAACCTACTTTCCTCCGCATGTTAGAAAGTCACGTAATCCAGAAGCTTAGGAAAATAAAGGAGCGTGGAAAAAAAGAAAAAAGTGACTCATGGTTCTGTGTCCTAAAGACACATTGCTTAATAATTTCGGTGTGTTTCCTCCTGGCCTTTTGAAAGCTTGTTTATTAAGAGCTCATTTGTGAAGGTCTGTGCCTGCCACATTCCAGGCACCATGCTATGGGCAGGTCGACCCTGAGGAAGAGGGTGGGGTCACTCACTAGCTTTAAGGAACTTTTAGTCTACTTTTTAAAAACAGTGTCTTATTGTGTTTTCCTGGTGATTGAGGTGTTCATTGGAAAATACAGGAAAATGGGTCTCAGCAAATAAAATCCCACCCTCATGGAATCCATTCACCGTTGTCAGTGCAGTAACATTTTTTTAATTTACTTTTGAAGGAAACAGAGACAGAGCATGAGCAGGGGAGGGGCAGAGAAAGAGGGAGACACAGAATCGGAAGCAGGCTCCAGGCTCCGAGCTGTCAGCACAGCGCCCGATGCGGGGCTCGAACTCACAAACGGCGAGATCGTGACCCGAGCCGAAGTTGGTCACTTAACTGACTGAGCTACCCAGGCGCCCCCATCCCCTTTCTTTTAGATAAAGAGACAGAATAGTATGGACAACATTCATGCCCAAATGAATAATTCAGTGTAATTCCAGAGGGGTTTTTTTTTGGTGAAACTGCAAAATTCGTATGGAAAAGCAAAAGCTGTGAATAGCAAAAACAAAGAACTAAAGACAAGAGGACTTGTCTTAACAAACGTCATCACTCGTTTTAAAGTAGCAGTACTTATTTCGGTGTATTGTTGCAATAGAGCCAGACAAGTAGACCAGTGGAACAGCATAGAGCCTAAAATCAGACCCACTCACAAACAGCCTTGACCGAAGGCAGAGGTGGGATAGGGAATCAAGGGAGTGAACGTCACCGAAAGGTACAGTATTTCCCGCTTCTCCGTGGCTTCGTTTTCCACGGTTTCAGTTACCTGTGGTCAACGGCAGTCTGGAACCAGAGGTTCCTCCTTCTGACGTGTGGTCAGAAGTTCGGTGTTAGCCTAACGCTGTGTCACGGTACCTACATCAGGCATCTCACTTTAGCCCATCGTGTAGGCATGTTATCATCTCCTGTCATCACAGGAAGAAGGGTGAGTTTAGTACAATAAGACATTCTGGGAGAGAGAGAGAGAGAGACTGTGTTCACATAACTTTTATTATAGTGTATTGTTATAATTGTTCTTTTATTATTAATTTTACTGTGCCTGTTTATAAATTAAACTTTATCATATGTATAGAAAAACAAAGGGATATATAGGGTTCAGTACCGTCTGGGGTTTCACGCACCCGCTGGGTATCTTGGCGCATATCCTGCATGGGTAAAGGAGGATTTATCTAACTGGAAAAAGTAAATTTTGATTTCTACCTTATCTAGCACACAGAAATAAATTTCAAGGGGATTAAAGCTAGTTGGGAGTCAGTTTAAAGCATAAGCTATACAGGAAAAGACCCATAAACTTGACTATATTAAAATTTTGAAGTTCTTGATGCAAAAAAGGAAAGATGAGCCCCGGTTCGGAAGAATATGTTTCAATGCCTATTACCAGCAAGGGATTACAACAGATTATCTAAAGAGCACGTATAAATCAGTTAGAAAAAAAAAAAACAGGGAAAACTATAAAAAATATGGACGGGAATTACAAACGGGGGAAATTGGCAAAAAAGAAACTCCCATGGTCGATAAGTGCATTCAAAGTCTCTCCTTAATAATCAGTAGAGAACAGATTAATACCGCAGTATAATTTCACACCCAGCAGACAGGTGAACGTTAAAATATTTGACAAAACAAGTATGGCCAAGTGCCTGGAGCAAAGGAATTCTTATGCCTTTCTACTGGACCTGTAAAGGGTCTTTAAAAATGAGAGAGCACGGGGCGCCTGGGTGGCCCAGTCGGTTAAGTGTCCGACTTCGGCTCAGGTCATGATCTCACCGTTGGTGAGTTTGAGTCCTGCGTCGGGCTCTGCACTGACAGCTCAGAGCCTGGATGGAGCCTGTTTCAAATTCTGTGTCTCCCTCTCTGTCTCTGCCCCTCCCCCACTTGTGCTCTGTCTCTCTCTCTCTCTCTCTCTTTCTCTCAAAACTAGAAATAAACATAAAAAAATGAGAGAGCAGTTTGGTAATATTGATCAAACTTGAAGCTTCACCAACCCAGTGACCCAGCAATTCCGCTCCTCGGTACCTACCTGGCGAGACTCTCATCCAGGTTTATAAGATGAGACCATCAGAACGCTCGTTACGGCCTTATTGTTAATACTGTAGAATTGGAAGCAACCTAAATGTTCCTTAGAAAAGGCTATGGATAAGTAAATTATGGTCTACTCACACCATGGAAACTGGATAGTAGAAAAAAATGAACCAGAGTTAAATTTCTCATTATGGATAAATATCTCACACCTATGGGGGAGCCGATGGGGCAAGGTGCAGAAGGATGTGTCCAGGGCCAGACCATTTATTTAAATTTTAAAATCACGCAGGGGTGCCAAGAGCACACAACTCTCGATCCTCACGTGGGGCTCGAACTCATGACCCCGAGATCAAGAGTCACGTGTTCTTCCCACTGAGCCAGCCAGGCGCCCGGCACGTTTTAAATGGATGCATATACAATGCATAAAAACATGCACGGGACTAGTAGACGCTAAGTTCAAGACAGATGGTTATCTGGGGTTGGGGAGGGGTTGGAGGGACGGGTTGGGGAGGGCTACACCAGGGGCCTCAACTGCATTTTTCTTATTCCTTTAAAAAAATTCATAAGCAACCGCGGAAAAATTAGGATTTGACAGAACCACGAGGTAGGTGCTTGGGTATTTATTATTCTGTGTGGTTTTTCTGTGCGTGCTTTAAAGAGTGGATGCTTTAAAGAAAGAGAGAACTAGAAAATGTGCCTCCCTAATGGTGACTTCGGGTTTTCTCTTTCTTTCCCTGTCCCCAGGCTCTCCTTAAACTGTGGGGCTCCGCGGACAAGTACCCCAAAGACATCCTGACATACACCGAGCTCGTGCTGGACCCTCAGGGCCAGCTGGTGGAGATGAACCGCCTCCCTGGAGGAAATGAGGCAAGAATTCAGCAGAGCCCAGCCCCTGGCTGGAATCACCCTTTCCAAAAATGTCCCCCTGAAGAAACAAACCGTTTTCCTTGTGCGTTCATCCCCTCGGCAGGTGGGCATGGTGGCCTTCAAGATGAGGTTTAAGACCCGAGAGTATCCAGAAGGGCGGGACGCGATTGTCATCAGCAATGACATCACCTTCCGCATTGGGTCCTTCGGCCTGGAAGAAGACCTTTTGTACCTGCGTGCGTCTGAGATGGCCCGGGCGGAGGGTATCCCCAAAATCTACCTCGCAGCCAACAGCGGGGCCTGTATCAGCCTTGCAGAGGAGATCAAGCACATGTTCCAGGTGGCTTGGGTGGACCCAGGAGACCCCCACAAAGTACGTCACAAAGCCAGCCTGGCGGTGTGAGGCCACCCGGTGGGGGTGATGGCGCCCACAAGAGGGGCGGAAAAAATCTTCGCGGTCTTTGTGTACAAAGCACAGACATACGAACAGCACACAAAAGGCGTATAAAGTTGATCAGTATTAACATTTCATGAGACGGGGTGGCAATTAGGAAGAAATGTCTAAAAAGGCACCTTAGGGGAACGATAATGAAGACAAGTTTGTAAACGTTGAGCTAATATAGGCTGAGCACGAATGCACTGTACATGAAGGATACAAAGGTGAATGAGACATAGTCCCTGTGGCCTCAGAGAATTCTCAGAAATGATCTCGGAGACGTAGAGACACGAGCCACGATAAAGGCGCAGTGAATGAGAGAAAAGGGCGCATTTCACGACGGGGAACTGCAGGGGACAGTTATTTTTTGCAGGCAAAGCATGCATTCTCAAGGGGGTGATCCCGCCTCTGCCAGAGGGGCAAAAATTATTCTTTTCATGTAAAAAGCATGCATACATCCGTACACACACACATATATACATACGCATACATACGCATGGTTCGTAAACTATATAATAAAAGTTGGTGGAGGGAGCTGGCAATAAGGGAACAAAAGAGACCCTTCAGGGGAGCAACGATGAAAAGATCGTTGAGGAACTGGATCAGAGCAGGAAAAATGTGCGGTTGTGTGTAAAGATGAGTGGAAAGCTCTTAGCACTGATCAGACCTTCAGTTTATAGCCGTTATGAATATGGTATTAACATCAGACATGTTAACTAGGCTGTTAACACATTGTTGACTCGTTATTAACCTCCGCCCCTATAGTGTTGTGGTTTTTTATAGAAAACATTGGCTGTGGAGTGCAGGGAGCTGAATTCACAGCCTCACTGGAGTATATATGTTTTTAAGGGATTTAAATACCTGTACCTGACGCCTCAAGACTACACCAGAATCAGCTCCCTAAACTCTGTCCATTGTAAACACATCGAGGAAGAGGGAGAGTCCAGGTAAGTAATTTATCAGGTAGCTCCTTCATTTTGCCTCTGGTCGCGCCTCAGCTGCTAATGGGCAATCCCTCTCTTTGCCTCTGGGCTTGTGGGTGACGTTTTCAAATGGGGTGGTGGTGTTTGTACAGTGGGGACCCCTGAGCTTTCTGGACACCGACGACTTAGACACTTGGGGAATTCTCCAGGGTGAGCCCTTCCTTGCCATCCCAAAATGAGTCACAGCTTTCATAAAAATAGTACATCATGCAAGAAGAATTAGATGGGTTCCCCGGAGCTGCCAGCTCATGTTTGTGCCCAGATTAGCCAGACTGACACAGCAGCAATTTGGCAGGCTGGTAAGGTGTAGGCAAGGCGGGAGTCTGCTCCAGTGAGAAGGTTCAAGGCTACCAGCTATCTTTTCCAGGGAATTTTGCAGGTGTTTTGTTTTGTTTTGTTTTGTTTTGTTTTGTTTTGTTTTGTTTTGTTTTGTTTTAGTGAGGTTGACAAAATCAGAATTTCCCAGCTAGGTTTTCTGGAATGTTAGTTGGTGATATGTTTGCGGGGGAGGTGGGTAGTGTAGAAAAAGTTCCATAATCAAGTAAGTTGAGGAACACTGGATTTAAAGGAGATCTAAAAAGCATCTTTACTGCAGACCTTCTCAGAACCTTTAACGGTTGCAGTGTCTTGTGAATCTTTAACAGGGGCTGGGCTGTCTAGTGGCTTACACTTCTGTGGCCATAGAATCTTTTGACTGACTGATTGGTTGATTGATTGATTGTGAACTAAGTGGCTTTCCCCATCTCTCTGTAGACCAAACGCTATTCTAGATGGTTTTTGGAGGTAGGCAGGGTGGGGGCAAGGCAGACATCTTTGGTTGGAAGGGTGATAATTACTGATGCTGTACTTGCCCTTCTAGAAACTTCAGGACCAACTGTGAAGGTCCTAGACCTCTGCTTTCCTTTCACCCCTGGCTGCTTTGTCACCTTCTGTTCCCTCACCTTGCTCGTCCGTCCCTCCTGCCCTGGGTCCTGGGGAAGTGCGTCCGCCTTGAATTTTTCTGGGCTAGAGCTTGGTCTTGAATCCATGTTCGGTTCGTGAAGGTATGTCATCACGGATATCATCGGGAAGGACCGTGGCCTGGGCGTGGAGAACCTCAAGGGCTCGGGCATGATTGCAGGGGAGTCCTCCCTAGCTTACGAAGAGATCGTCACCATCAGTCTGGTGAGCCTCCTATTATACTTCCTTTTCCTTTTCGCCTTTCTCTTATGGAATCTTTGTAAGCGTCCCGTGCGTTCATCATGCAGTTCCGGTGATTGTCAGCCAGCAGCTCGTCCTGCCCCCTCGGCCCCTCTGCTCTCCTGTTTGGGGATATTTTAAAGCAAGCCCCTGGCCCTGTCTTTCCATCTGTGGATGCTCCGATGCAGATCTTTACTAGATAAAGACCTTCCCCCGCCATGCTTTTTTACAAAATGACGGTACTGTTCTTACACCAACATCAACAGCAATTCTTCAATATCCTTGAAACCTGGTTCGGGGGTCAGTTTTAACAATTATCTCAAAATGTATCTTTTTATAGTTGTGTTTGAACCACAGTCCAATGTCTTCTTATTTAAAAGGTACTGAGTATTTAGAAGAACTTTTGTCTGGTTTTAATTGGTACTGAATGAATATCTCCCCCTTCCCTCCCTTGGCCTTTTCAAAAATATTTGCTGTTTCTGGTAATACTATTCTTTCATGGTAGATTGTCGTTTAAGACCTTATCTTTACATTTGATGTTGGATCTTCAGTTTCCAGGGTGGAAAATGTGGCCATGAGTGTCTTCCTTAGGCTAGTGTTCTGCATCTCATTTACATATATTTCATATATGTTTCAAAATCTATATATATTAAAATCTACAAAAGATATGTATTTTTATATGTTCCAAAGTACATATTTTTATATGTATCATATATAATATCATTTATATCAACATGATATATATGTCATAATGTATATATATCATTATGATGGTGACATCATGATATATGACATATATATGACATGATATGACATATATAATATATAATTACATGATAACACATATCACACATATATCATATATAATGATATAACATTTATATACATTATGACATATCACATATCATATAATTATATATGATAATGTAATATATAATTATATATGACATATGTCATATATATAATTATATATGATGACATATATATGTGTGTATGTATTTATATATATGTATATATAGATAGATATAGATAGATAGCTATATAGATATATATAATTTTGAAAAAGTTTACGACTGACTCACCAGAAGTTACAAGCCAGTATAGAGAGGTCCTCTGTCCCCCTCACCCAGCTTCCCCCAAGGCAGTATCCTACATAACACATTATCGAACCCGGGACATTGACATTGGCACAACACTCTTACCTTGGTATAGACCTTAGTCAGATATCACCAGTTTTGCACGCACTCCCAGATGCCCTGTGGCTGTGTGAGAGGCTACCATGGCTCAGAAGAACTACATATAAGCTATGCCTTGTGTGAAGCAACAACCAGAACATTCTGTGTCTGCTGTCTATCCTCACAACACTCTTCTTCATTAACCACATTCTTTCTGGAAGCCAAGGTTAGGTGAGCGCGAAGAAGTGGCCTGTGCCTGTGCCATTTGGTCACCAGCCAGGCTGCCAGTGGCCAAATCGTACCCTCCACGTGTGCCCAGTGGGTTCCTGGGCTTTCCCACCCCGGGCCACACCTGCCTCCGGAATTCCCAAGGGCTGCTGTCTCCACAGGTGACCTGCCGAGCCCTTGGGATCGGGGCCTACTTGGTGAGGCTGGGCCAGCGAGTGATCCAGGTGGAAAATTCGCACATCATCCTGACGGGAGCCAGCGCTCTCAACAAGGTGACCGAAAAGGAGACTGTAGGGGGCGGGCGTGTGGGGCCAGGACTCATTTTAACATAACCACTGTCTCCCAATGGGGGACTTTTCTCAGTATGAAACCAGTGTCATTCCAACTGAGCTAGGAGCTGTTTTTCCAGTTTGTACTCATCTGGGTCTCTCAGGAGCCAAAACAATTTTTTTCTAAGTGTAGACTCTTGTGTGCTGACAGCTTAAATTTTAAAAAATTATTAAGGTGGCATTATATATTGTAGAAAATTGGAAAAAGACCACCCCCAAAAAAAGTAATTTTGCTCCTACTCAAATTTTGGTGTCTTTCCGTCCCATCTTCCGTCTCCATGACGCCTGGTGAGCGTGCGGTTTGGGATTCTGTTTTCACTGTATGAAAACATACCCCACGTTGCTGTAAAAGCCTTGGTAAGATAATGTCTGATAAAATCCCACTGAAGTTCTGCAAGTCTGGTCCCGGAACCAGCAGCAGCATCACCCAGGAACTTGTTACGAATGCAGATTCCCAGGCCTCGGCGCCAACCTGCCAAATCAGAAATACCCGGTAGGGTTTCACCTTGGAGAAGACCCAAGTAATCGGTTGGATCGCTGGTCCTCAAATTGGGCCGCAGAGTTCCACCTACCTAGAAGTTTAAGGAAAAAGTACTGATGCCTGGGTCCCAGCCTCAAAAGATTCTGCTGTAATTGGTCCGGATGCAGCCTGGGCATTGGGAGTTTTGAAAACTCCCGGGTGACTGTCACGGGCGGCCAGGGTTGAGGACCGCCGAGGGAGATGACTTCCCAGCAGGTGGAAGGGGCCTGAGCCGGGCGGGCCCTTGCTAACCTTGCCATGTCAAAGCAGGTCCTGGGCAGAGAGGTTTACACCTCCAACAACCAGCTGGGCGGCGTGCAGATCATGCATTACAACGGCGTCTCCCACGTCACTGTGCCAGACGACTTCGAGGGCGTGTACACCATCCTGGAGTGGCTGTCCTATATGCCAAAGGTCCAGTATCCCCCCCACTCTGCACCGTAGAGTCTGGAAGACTTTGTCATCAGGTTCACTTGCTGAGTGGTATGGGAGTTTGGGAGCCAGGAAGTGCCACCCTTGTGGCTGGGCTTAATTTTTCTTCACTCCTCCCTCCTTCCCTCTCAGACACCCAGCTCTGTCTAGCTGTTCTTTGCTTAAAAAAAAAAAAAATGCCACTGGGGTGCCTGGGTGGCTCAGTTGGTTAAGCATCTGACTTCGGCTCATGGTCATGATCTCACGGTTCGTGAGTTCGAGCCCCGCGTCGGGCTCTGTGCTGACAGCTCGGAGCCCGGAGCCTGCTTGGGATTCTGCGTCTCCCTCTCTCTCCGCCCCTCCCCTGCTTGCATTCTGCCTCTCTCTCAAAACTAAGTAAACATTAAAAGAAAATTTTAATGCCATTGTAAGATGCTATGTGCTGATCCTTTATAAAGGGGTGGCCTTGCGTCTCATCAAAAGAGGTAACACTGAACAATAGAGAACCCTGAAGCTTTGCAGTCGGGCTGGATCCGATTCCCGGCTTCCTCATCGCTAGCAGTGAGACCTTGGGACAGTCTGTGCATCTTCCTGAGCCTCAGTTTCCTCATCTGTGAAATGGGAATAACAATAGCACCTACCCTAGGGAGCTCCCTTGGTGATTCAGTACCATGATGTTGGGAGCCTGCACCTTGGCAGGCCCTCACCAGACGCCACTCATGCTGGCGATGACTGGCTAATTCGGGCAGGGCTCTGCTGCGCAGGCAGGCATGATCATGGTCAGAGGGGAGAAGCAGATCACAGGCATGGCTGACCGGCACAGAAGACTGAGGCCGCTTTCTTTTCTAGGATAATCGCAGTCCAGTCCCCATCACCACACCCTCGGACCCCATCGACCGAGAAATTGGATTCTTCCCGTCCAGGGCTCCCTACGACCCCCGGTGGCTGCTTGCAGGACGGCCTCACCCAAGTGAGTCCCTAAGTGCTTTGCCGGAGACCTGGCTCTTGGGTTTCTTTTCTGAAAAGAAGGCGTGAAGGGGCCCTCTGGTAGAAGCCCCGATCCTCCCTTGGTCACACATCCCGGAGGGGGACACCTGAGATCAAACGCAGAGGGAGTGGAGGCTGGGGGTGGGGGGCACTTTTCTCTATACTTTTCCTAAGTCCTTAATAAAGAAGCGGTGGGCACAGGCTCTGGGTCCTCGGGCTGGCAGATGCAGGGGAAGTGCAACAGGGGGCCTGGCCTCCCTCCGAGCTGCCCCGTGGTTACATAGGAAAATGCGGACATCAGGGTTTCAGAGACAAGACTACACCCCCCCACCCCCTCTCTGAAAGGGGCAAGCTTGTCTCCGGCAGGTATTGGATTACCTCCTGAGCAAGCAGAACACCCCAGGGAAGCTGAGCTAACCCCGTTACCATGATCCCGAGTCTGGAATTTCAGACGCCGCTGCCTTTAGGGATCTGCCTGCCCGTCCAGCTGCGTGGTGCAGGAGGGGTGCCCGTCAGGGGTGCGCCGGGCGCTGCCGGCTCAGGATACCCCGCGGCTCGCGTGCCCCTCTTGTGCCTCTCTCGAGCTTTCTTCCCCGTGAGCTCTGAGGGGGATGGCTTTATCTTGACTAAAAAAATGTCCACCTTGTTTCTGACCATTTTCTCCATCTGGTCAGGCCAGCCCTCGGGCAGACACGGGAGTTGGGCTCCTTTGTTTTCAGGCACCCAGCCTCCCTTGCTGGCGGCTTGTGACCCTCGCGTCACCTGGCTCCTTTCTCCCTGGCCAAACCGGAGTCACGGACACCAGGGCGCCAATGCTTCCTTGAAAGGGACGGCTGCAATCGGCATCATCATATTCTGTCCCCTCCCCCTCCCCAAGTCATCTCCCTTCCCCTCCTCCCCCGCCCCTCCCCGACTCCCCTCTTCTCTCCCTCTGTCTGTCTGTTTCTCTCTCTGAAATCGAAGATGGCCCCCAGTTAACATTTAAATGTTATTAAGATACTGCCGGCACATTGAGGATGAGGTTTCCCGGGCAGGTGGTCCCTTCCCCAAATCCCATCTTCTGAAGGGGACCTGTCAGCTCTCTTTGCCTCCTGGGCTGATCCTTGGGATTAGGATCTCCGTGCATTTGGCATTGGCAGGAGCTGATACGGTTGGATGTTCCAAATGGGCTGAATTCCTGACTTGGGGTATTTTCTGCAACCGTGTTTTTGGGAGGTTTTGTTTTGTTTTGCTTTGCTTTGCTTTCTTTTAATGGGGTCGGGGTCTGTGTGGTTTTCTGGAGAAACAGGTGTCTGGGCTGTGAAGGTCAGGTTGTCTGTCCCACCAGGCAGACCATGGGGACCCTCATCAACCCAGCCCCTTGGCCTGGGCCTCTGCCCTTCTGCCCACAGCTCTGAAGGGATCCTGGCAGAGTGGATTCTTTGACCACGGCAGTTTCAAGGAAATCATGGCGCCTTGGGCCCAGACGGTGGTGACAGGAAGAGCGAGGTAACCCTGGGAACGGGGCAGCCTGCACTCGCCTGGCCTCACCAGGCACTGGGACTCCCAGGCACTAGCCATGGGTCCTTTCCTCCTGGGTGACCCCCAAGAACACTTTCCTTTTGGCCTCAGGGCTTTCCGAAAGGAAAACCAGTTTGGGGGGATGGTTTTCTGGAGGCTGAACTTCTTCATAAAGTCTGGATTTTTCTGTGGCCTTAGGAAAGGCCATCTCAGCCATCTGCTTGCTGGGGGCCAGAGTCTGCCCCTTTGGGAATCAGAAGACAGCGCTGGGTGCTCCCACCAGAAAACTACACAGACACTCAAAACTATGAGGTCTGTTCCACGAGGGCCACGATCAGGAGCCCTCTTGTCTACGCAGAGCTGGTGGACGGCTTAATCGCTTGGATGCTTTCAGAGCTGAGCAGCTCACCCCTCAGTGGTGCAGCCGTCATCATTTTAGACATGTCTGGCCACCTGCGGGATCCTCTCCGTATAATTGACCCTTATAATTATCCTTATAAGTTAGCATTCAGATCGTGGCACGAGGTAGTTGTTACAAGTCCAGGCTCTGGAGTCAGATCTAAGGTCCTTCACTTTCTCTGGGCCTTTACGTCCTCATCTGCAAGACGGGGATGATAATCCTGCCCCCAGAGGACTGCTGTGAGGACATGTGTCAAGCTCTTCAAACACCCCAAGTGCTCCGTCAGTGCCAGCGGCTGTTATTCCTGTCCTTGTTGGTGCTGTTATTTCTCTCCCGGGCAATAAATAAGTATTAAAATACCAAATGTTAAGCCTAGTACTAACAGCTCATCCCTCCTCCCTAAGTGTTTTATTTTTTAAGACCTGCGATGAGATCTCCCTCTTCTACATGGAAACCCTTCCTTTATTTAAAGACTTTCTCTCCACCTGCCTCGTAGTCACGAGTGACCCAGGGATGCACCTGGCTCCGGCCTGGCTGGTAGCAGGCGGGTGACAGTGACTAATGTCATGGAATCCTCTGAGCCACAGCTCCTTCAGGCTCCACATCCGCCACCCCTTTGCAAGCACGCCTCGGTGCCTAGACCCGCCCCGTCCCGCGCGGCGGCTGCTGGCCACGTGCAGCAATTCAAATCTCGGTGACTTGAGAGAGGAAGGGGTATTCCTTTCCCCTGTTGCCCTTGGCACGTTTCAGGTGCTGAGCATCCGCACGAGGTAGCATGTCACGGCTGCTGTTCTGGATGGCCCAGGGGCAACACAGCGTCCCAGAAAGTTCTAGTGGAGAGCGCTGCTCCTGCACTGGCCTCACCCTCCCCGTCACCACGATGGCTGCTGCCCCAAGAAGGGCGCCGATGGCACCTTTCCAGCCCGCCGGCTGGCGAGGAGGCTCTTACCGCTTTGGAACGGCTTCTTTGCCTTCCAGTAAAATAACCCGCCAGAGTAAAAGCTGTGCACGCTTCTGCACGCGTGCCCGCGTCCCAGCCTTTAGTGCCCAGGTACCCAGGATGCCCATAGAATGTCAGCCGGGGCTGGGCGGACCCGTCTACCCCCGGATCCAAGGGGGCTGCCGCCCAGCTCCCCGCTCGCCCCTGCTCCACCTCACAGGCTAGGGGGGATCCCTGTTGGAGTGATCGCCGTGGAGACGCGGACCGTGGAGGTGGTAGTGCCTGCAGACCCTGCCAACCTGGATTCCGAGGCCAAGGTCAGAGGGCTGGGAATTTGGGACTGTGGTTTCAGCTGGCTCAGCCAGCTGGAGTGGATCACACGCCTGCCCTTCCAGCCTCAGGGGAGTCCTTGGCCCCAGGGGCGCCCGTCTCCAGCACTGTCTCTGCGGGATGCATAAATGTCCTACGCTGTCTTTCTTCTTCAGGGGGTGACAGGTCCCTGGGAATCCTTCCTGCCCTCTGCGCCTGTCCCTGTCCCTGTCACTGACTCTAGCTGGGCCATGGCATATATGGGAGGAGCTCAGGAGCCAGAGGGTGGGTCCTAGGACTCGGTATGGCCTGGACTGGCTTGGCACCCCTTTGAGCCTGTAAATGAGGCAGAAGGAACCTCCCTGGGCTGCAGAAGCAGGGCCCCCAGCAGGTGAGCTTCGGGCCTTCCCTGTGAGCCCTGGCTCTGGTGTGGGTGCCAACGCAGATCAGATTGCCTGCCCTCTAGGGTATGGCTCAGAAGACTGTCCCCGTGTCCCCTCGCTGGTCTTGCACAGAGGAGTCTGATCCAGGGCACCCTGTGTTCCAGATAATCCAGCAGGCGGGCCAGGTGTGGTTCCCAGACTCAGCCTACAAGACGGCCCAGGCCATCAACGATTTCAACCGAGAGAGATTGCCCCTGATAATCTTTGCCAACTGGAGGGGGTTCTCCGGTGGCATGAAAGGTAAAGCCACCTCTCCTGTGGGTGTCCCAAAGCTGCGGGGTCAGCACCCAGGACAGGGAAACCCCCTCCAGGTGGCGCTGTCGCGTCATCATCTTAGCCGAGCCCCCCTACAACCTCCAAGGATGGGAGCAGTTCAGGGAACATCCAGCCATTTCACAGATGAGGAACTGAGGGCTCCTAGTGTGACTAGCCAGAGGTCACCCTGTGAGGGGCAGGGCAGGGTGGGCGACCCCGGGAACTTTCCTTCCTGTGAAGGGGCTAAGAGTCAGACCAACCTGAGAGAGGTCTGAAGTGAGGGTTTGATATGAGCTGATCACGGGTGCATGGTGTTAGCTCCTGGCATGATGATGGTTGATTTTATTATTGCAGCCTAACCACATAAGGTGCCTGGTACTCGGAGAGCCTCGTCTTGGTGGAAAATAACGACCACGCTGTCTGTGGGCAGGAGGGAAGGATCTGTGCTATTGCTGGATAGGGTTCCGTGTGCTGGGAACGGCAGGACAGGGCGGGGGGCAGTCACCGGTGAGGGCATCCCGGAGTCAGAGCTGGAAGGAAGGGACCCTTGAGATTGCCCTACGCTTCCTTTTACAGATGGAGGCACTGAGAGGCCCCAGTGTGAGGGAGGGGAGAGTGGCCTGGCCAAGGTGACACGGACAGTAAAGGTGCAGTCTGTACCTGGCCTCCTCTACTGCCCTTTCCATGGTGCCGCGAAGCATCCCGGCTGAACACGCTTTCTCAGGCTCCCCAGGACAGCGACGGCTGGGGGCTTGGCGTGTGGCAGGTGCTGGGGCCTGAAGCCTCCTCACCGGGCCACTAACTGCTTTGCTTTCAGACATGTACGACCAGGTGCTGAAGTTTGGAGCCTACATCGTGGACAGCCTCAGGCAGTACAAACAGCCCGTCCTGATCTATATCCCACCCAACGGGGAACTCCGGGGGGGCTCCTGGGTGGTCGTGGACTCCTCCATCAACCCCCTGTGCATAGAAACGTACGCAGACAAGGAGAGCAGGTGGGTGTGTGACCCTCAGCCTCGTTTCCCTTCACCCCCAGTCCCGAGGCCCCATCATCTTTGAGCCACTGGCCAGGAATTGCCAGGGCATTCTGAGGTTCTGAAGGATGGAGAGGCTCCAATTTTACCAGTCCGAAACTAGCCTCCAGTGCACAGGTGGATTTTATCAGGAGAGTTCATGGCACCTGAGCTTCCTGGCAGCCAGGATAAAAAGGGAAACATAACCAGTCCTCTAGTTCTCCCTGGGCTCTGAGTCTCTGCCCAAGCTGTGAGTTCCTGGAGGGGCTGTGCTTTATTCAGTTTTATAGGCCAGGGCCTCGCACAATGCCTGACCGCTAGCAGGTGGTTGGGAAATCCTGGCTGAACAAATGACTGACAGATACTTGCCTGAGAGGTTACTGGTTCGTCGGGAGAGAGAAACCTGTGGCACTTTGTTAAGGAGGAATTCATTCATTCCAGGAACGTTTACAGAAAGGACAATGACAGTAGTACTTGCCACGTGGTGCTTGAGTAACTTTAAAGTGAAGACTCTAAGTTGGGGCGCCTGGGGTGCTCAGTCGGTTGGGCGTCCGACTTTGGCTCAGGTCATGATCTCGCAGTTCGTGAGTTCGAGCCCCGCATCGGGCTCTGTGCTGACAGCTCAGAGCCCGGAGCCTGCTTCGCATTCTGTGTCTCCCTTGCTGTCTGCCCCTCCTCCACTCACACTCTGTCCCTCAAAACTGAATAAATGTTAAAAAATTAAAAAAAAAAAAAAAGAAAGGAAGACTCTAAGCTACATGTGTGTAGGATATCAAGACCTCAGGAGTAGTTTTGCCCCAAATATAGGCATCCTCTTCCTGTGTCTGTTATCCATTCATTCATTCAGTGACTATTTATTGAGTACCTACTATGTACCAGACATCATGGTAGATATTGTGATATGGTGCACATGAGCGACACCTGTCCCGCCTTCAGTGCACCTAGACCATCACGGGGGGCTGTTGAGGTCTGCCCTCCAGGACGACTCGGGACATGAGCAGCCTCAAGTGGGGTCATCATTACCTTTACACTCTGGCCACCAGGAAGCTCAGAGCTACATCAAGTATTTCTTGGGGCTTCCAAACTATCAAAAGAGGATGAAGGGGGCAGTGTGGGGGTGAGTGAGAGGGCCAGCTCATACTGAACCATGTTGAGTTCTTCATTGTGCCTTTGTGAGCTTGGAGGAGATCAGAAACAGTACCCTGGCCCGAGGAGAGCAGAGATTAGGAAAGTCACAAAGGGCTGTAGCTGAAGAACAGGAGGGCTATGCTGTTCTGGAGAAGAGGCCTATGCTCTCAGAGCCAAAAGGGCATTCCAGAGTTCAGAAAACGTGATTTTAAGAAGTTGGCTCAGCCCCTGTACATTTTATGGATATAGAAGCAGATGACTGGAGAGTCCCCTCTGACTTGCCCAAGGTCACAGAGTGAGTCTGTGAAAGATCTAAGAACTCACACCCGGGTTTCCTGGCTCTCCTGTCTCTACCCCCATGTCTCCTGGCTGTAGGTTGTTGGGGGGACATCTCCTACACCTTCCACCCCTTCCTCTTCTTTTTTCAGGGCGAGCATTCTGGAGCCGGAGGGAACAGTGGAGATTAAGTTCCGGAAGAAAGATCTGATAAAGACCATGAGGAGGATCGACCCAGTTTATAAGAAGCTCGTGGAACAGCTAGGTGAGAGGGGTGGGAACGCCTCAGGTCTCAGAGGGCAAGAGAGACCCAGCCCGCTCCCCTCCCGGGGGGTTCTAGTCTGGTAAAAACAAAGTGCCGGCGTGCCAGAAGACAGCTCCAAAAATCGGGGGATGTGTTAAACACGTTCATATAGCAAAATCAGCCCTTTACCATTAAAAAGTGTGTTTAGTGCCTTAGTGTATTTATTTCTGAACACACATAAAATATAACAATGGAAGTATTTGGGGCCAGTGAGGACGATGAGAATTTGCACAGCAAAATGTCCCTTTCGAATTTTCCATCAGACCTGAAGTGTGTTACCAATTTTGTCTGAGTGATAGTTTTGTTTCACTTGTAGCCTTAGATGTAATTCTCTTTAAAAGTCCATATTGGGTGACAGTGTCTTTATAACTGTGCCCTTCATAAGATTTATTAGAGTGTGTGTGTGTGTGTGTGTGTGTGTAATTTCTTTGGTTTCGTGTCAGGGTAAATGCTGATCTCTTGAATGAGTTGGGAGGTGTTCCCTCCTGTTTTCTGAGTCTCAATTGGCATTATTTCTTTAAATCTTTGATAGGAGGTTTCTGGCTACAAATTCATCTTTATTATATGTAGGACTATTCAGGGGATCTGTTTCCTCTTGGCAGAGCTTCCATAGTTTGTATATTTCAAGGAATTTGTCCATTTCATCTAAGGTGTGAAATTGGCCCAGGGCTGTTCATAATATCCCCTTAATTGTATTTTGCAATATGTGTGGAAAATAGTAAGTGATCGTAGCCCGTGAGCACAGTGGTTCTTCCCGAGAAGGGGGCGCATTTAGAGTTGCACGCTGAATGCGGTCTCGCCATGGTAAGCACGCTTCTGAGACCGTGCGAGCAGCTTGGTTTGGGGGCAGCTTCCGAATCAGAGCGCAGGCCTGTCCTGCAAACCCTGGTTTGTGCCCTTGCCCACAGGAGTGTCCGAGCTCTCCGATAAGGACCGCAAGGACCTGGAGGGCCAGCTGAAGGCCCGGGAGGACCTGCTCCTGCCCATCTACCACCAGGTGGCGGTGCTGTTCGCCGACCTCCACGACAGGGCCCAAGGCATGCTGGAGAAGGGTGTCATCTCTGTAAGAGCCTGCAGCTGTGGGAGCCCCACGTGAATGCCCCATCCTAAGGTCACCTGGTTTCCAACCGGAGCAGATCTGGGCTCGAAAGCTACATGTTAGAAACACTTGGGGAGCGATAAAAAAAAAAAAAAAAAAAATCCCAGTGCCCAGGTGGCTCTTCGGACCAATTAAATCAGAGTATCAGGGGGTGGGAGCCCCGTATAACTATGGCTGCAAATCCCCAAGCGATTCCAACAGGCAGCAAGGTTTGGGAACCACCAGTCTGACCTCTATGGGTGTCTCTAACCACGGGCCAGACTTGGGAAGGATTGTTCCCGCCCAGCACTGGCCTTCACCAGCCCCACCCCATCGCTCGGCCCCTAAGAAGATACCCTACACTCACCTACCACCCCTGTGTGTGGGGCTCCCTCCCAGCCAGCCTAAGCCCCTCCGTGCCTCTGGGAAGCCCGAGTAGAGTCCCGGTGAAATCTTGGCCCTGCCAACCCCCCGCCCCGAGCCTCAGCTGCCCCGCCTGTAAAACGGGAATGATCACCGAGCGTGCACCTAGCCCAGGGCCCCGCCCCGGGCAGCACCCTGCATCTCTGCCCGCCCCTGCCCCTTCGGAGGGCTCAGGCCTGGGGCTCGTCCGCAGGACATCGTGGAGTGGAAGACCTCACGCGCCTTCCTGTACTGGCGTCTGCGCCGCCTCCTGCTGGAGGACCAGGTCAAGCAGGAGATCCTGCAGGCCAGCAGTGAGCTGAGCCACGTGCACATCCAGTCCATGCTGCGTCGGTGGTTCGTGGAGACGGAGGGGGCCGTCAAGGTGGGCCTGGGCGGAGACAGGACGGGTGGGTGGGTGGGTGCGCGCGTGCCTCCCGGGGCCAGCCTGCTCAGGGGTCCCTCTCTGAGGCTGCCTGTCCCCTTCCCCCCAGGCCTACCTGTGGGATAACAACCAGATGGTGGTAAAGTGGCTGGAACAGCACTGGCAGGGCGGGGGCGGCCTGCGTTCCACCATCCGCGAGAACATCAAGTGTTTGAAGCGCGACTCCGTCCTCAAGGCCATCAGACGGTAAGTGGCCCACCCGCCCATGCCTTGGACTTCTTGGCGAGCGCCGGATTTACCGCCAGCCGCCTGACCCCAGAGTGCCAGCTTGACTCCACGACGCTGCATGGTCCCGGGCCTACGGCTCAGCCTCGCGTGCGAGGTCCACGGCTCGGGGGCTGTATTCCTTGCTGGAGTATAGAGGACAGCTGGTCCAAGGTCACGGCTAGAGCGCATCTGGGAGAGCCCACGTTCTTAACTGCTAGGCCGTAGGTACCAGCCTTTCCAAAGGATTTGCTCACCCCATTCCCATGGGGTCCCCTGTGAGATGGCTAGTTGATCATGTGGGTCCCCATTTAGGGAATGAAGCTGAAATTTAGGGGAAATACTGGGTCTCCAGTCACACAGCTAGTGACTGACAGGGTCCACTGTCCTTCCAAGTGTTCTGACCCCCAGAATTCCCTCTTGCCGTATGGGACCACTCCCCCTCTCCCGCCACGGTGACCACGGCACAAAGAGACTTGGGAGGCCTGGGTTGTCACCCACCCAGGAACATGGCATGGCCCCACACAGGAATTCTTAGCGACCACCCTAGGACCCCCTGAACTAAGTGGCAGGAATGACCCCTGCCCTTTTCTCCCCTCCCCCTGCAGCCTGGTTCAAGACAACCCTGACGTGGCCGTGGACTGCATAGTGTACCTGAGCCAGCACATTAGCTCAGCAGAGCGGGCCGAAGTCATTCACCTCCTGTCCACCATGGACAGCCCAGCCTCCACCTGACCCCGGCCCACCCGGCCGCTTTCAGGACCACGGGCAAAAGAAACCACGCTGACCCGCCTACCGCAGGCCTCATCAGGACCGTGGGGGTTTGCTTTTTAAAAAGAAAAAAGCAAAAAAAAAACCCTCAAAACCCCAAAACCCCCAAAACCCTAGGCATCTCTGCAGGGCTGCTGGCCTCCCACTCACTCCTGACTCAATAAAAAGCTCAGGAGAGCCCCTTCCGAGCAGAAATAACTTCCTCTCCATCACTGGGAAGTTGGCTCTGGTGTCTCTTGAGACATCATTTTTTTTTTTTTTTTTTTTTTTTTTGCTGCATCCCTGAATCACATTGAAACCAAACCCCCCAGTTTCCTTTTGCTTTCCAGTGCCTGGTGTGCGGGCTCCAGGTGTTCTCTTGGGCTCGTTTTATATCAGATCACAGAATCTTTTTATTTTTCTACTGAGACCAACTCCTGATTGTAAGCGTCTTACATAGTTCGGCAGAATAAGTAGGCCGAGGAAGGAAGCGCAGAAACAGCCTGGTTTTTTGTCATGATGCTTATTCGGAAACTGTCAAGTCACCTGGGAAAGGGCTTGAATGGTTTTTTAAGAGAATAAAACGGTATGTCGTTCCCCACGTGGCCCCTAGAGGAGCGCCAGGAACGTCTCGCTGGTAAGGCCGCGCTGATTCTGTTTTCGAAAGAGGGAAAGCAAATGGGCAGAACTGTTTGGCCGCACATTTCAGGACCTTTGAAGACAGCTTCCGTGTGGCTCCCAGCCCTCCCAGCCGGCCCCTTCCCTGGGAGGAGGACAAGGACGGCCCCCCGGTCCCCTGCGTGCAGCCTCGTGGCCGGGTTGGGAACACGAAGGCAGAAGGCAGACGGTCACCGGGCTCACAGCCCAGCTGGCTCATGAGTGTCACTGAGGGGACTGCCACTACTCACCTCGAAGGGCCCCTCTGCCGGCACCCCCTCACCTGGTGCCTTGATGTCTGGGCAGGGATCTGGCCCCAAGGGGCAGAGCTCTTGGTTTGCAAGGACTGGACCAGGAGGGCCACACCAATTTGCTCAGGGAGGCCCCTGCGACCTGCCCTCCAGCACTGGGTTCTGGAGGCCGCACGGCATCGGAGGCCTGCTATCGTCCCGGCCCCGTCCATCAGTTCCTGGGTGCCGGCGATGGGGGCAGTTGCCCCCCCCCCCCCCCCCCCCCGGCTGGGATGGGAAGTTTGTTTGAGGAACCTTGCTGGTTCAGAGACTGACGAGGCTGCCCAGGGAAGCCCCCCACCAGCCCGGATTCTTCCACTGCCTGAGTGGAAAAAAAAACCAGAGTTTGGCCATCAGCCAGTGACGGACCTGGCACATGAAGGTGTCATGGGGGCAGTGAGGGATGGGAGAAAGAGGAATTATCTGTTGTCCCATCCTGGGGCCGATTCGGGGAGGGCCGTGGGACTCCACGCTGACTCGGGAACTGAATGTTTCCATGTGCGGGAGGCTGCCTTGGTTTTGGAGGGAAAGGCAGGTCCATAACGAGCTGCTCCCCAGGTGCAGTGGGTGGGGGATCCCGCCAGGAGATGTGTGGAATAAAGTGTTTTTTAAAGGAAGCACTTTGGCCTTGACTTATTACCTGGACCAGAAGAGGCAGGCCGCCTGCCTGGGTGATTGCCCTGGAGCTCACCGGCCTGCCCCATTGGCTGAGATCTTGAGCAAGCCCCCATCCCAGGAAGACAAAGCTCTGATAGGAGTTTGTATCCCAGAAGTCAGACAGTTTGTGACAGTTTGTATCCCGGAAGTCACAGGCAGACTTGGTCTTTTCAGCTTGATTTCAAAAATGGGTGCCTGCTGCTGTCTGCCGGCTGATGGGGCGGAGTTCAGCACATTGGCAATCAGCTGATAGTACTTGCCCTGACGAGGTCAACTTTCCTCCTTCCGGGGACTCAGTGCAGCCCCCTCCAGGGAAGAGGGGAGGGACCATGCCACTGAGTGTGGCCAGAGGCCTCGGTGGGCAGCTCGGGTCCAAACTGGATGCTCAGGGTGGTGACCTCATCCCATGTGACCCTCGAGAGCCTCTCAAGTGCATGCTACACTCTATCCTCACTTTTATGGGCAAGAAAACTCCAGCTCAGAGAGAAGAGACGTGCCCAAGTTCACACAGCTGGTGAGGTGGGGGCCAGGCACCCAGGCTGACCCAGACCCGATCTTGGGAGGCTTTTTGCTGTCCCGTAAATCCTGAACCTTTGCAAAGGCTACGTCCTGGCACGTGAGGACACCATCTACACCGGCCCCCCGCCTCACCTCCCCCCCACCTGCCCCCACCCCAGCTGATCCAACCAACGTCCTCATTCGGATCCCCATCAAGACCCCGGCCCCTCCAGGGCCAGGCTTCGGCTGGGGACAAGCTACCCTCTCCATTCACTGAAGTCTCTCCCTCCCTGGATCAGCAGATTCTGGAGCACCACGCACCCCCCCCCCCCAAACCACTTGAAGGAACCCCGTGTCCTTGGACGTACAGCTTGTCCACATCACAAAAGCAGAGTGCTACCAAACTGGCACCCCCTGCTTGGGTCATCCCAACCTCTGCCTCTTGCTTTGCCTCCCCCACCTCATTCTCCAAATCCACAAATCAGTTGGCCTTTTAACCCAAGGTCACTTTCCCCTGACACTTTATTATGAAAAATTTCCAAACACCAACAGGTCAACTTCGCTGTGGCAGACGCACAGCCATTCAGTGCTGGCTGCTATCGTGGTCCTTTTCCTGTGCTTGTCCTGGCCCATCCATCTATCCGCCCCTCTCTCAACCTGTCAACCCATTCTCTTATTTGGACACATTTCAGAGTAAATGGCAGACATCTGTATACTTCTCTAGGGGGATATTTGTGTTTCAAAACACCGGTTTTTTGTTGTTGTTTTGTTTTACCTTTAAATCATGTCCTGAGCTCCTTTGCAGCTGAGAGTAGAGCGTTGAGAACAGAGCTGTGTTGAGGTGAGGTGGCCCATCGTGTGGCTGGTGAGGGGATCTCCGGCCTCATGGTGCCCGGTTCTGTCTGTGCCGAGCGTATCTTCGTCGACTATTTATTGAGCACGTACTATGTGTCACACACTGTGTGAGGGGGCACAGCCGTGAGCAAGACAGCCCACCCCTGCCCTCGGGAGCTGTTTTTCCAGGGTCCCCACAGCTGGAAATTGCAAAGGATTAACCGTAGAGGATATTCATGGCCACAACTCATCAAATGCCCAGGGTCTGTTGTCATTTGTTGTCCTATTTCTTTCGGAGATGGTCCACCTTTCAGGGTCACTGTGATAGGAACCGAACAGAGACGATCACCCACAGGACTGCAGCAAGGGTCCCCAGATGACCAGCAGGCACAGGAAAGGGTCCTGCGCACTCCGCTAGCATGAGCAAACCTGTCTTCTTCTGGGTTTTGTCCATGCAGCTGATGGCCGGAGCCAGGCCGAGGCTCTCTGCCAATAGTCTATCCCCAAAATGCCCCTTCACTGCTCCAAGTACCCGCTGGGACGAGTTCTTACTTAACCCCACATGGACTGGCGTGACCCACACCCAGCCTGCACATGGTTCCTACGGACTCTGTCATCACCAGCCACCAAACTTGTCGGTTCACTGCCAGGTGAGCACAGACTGTTTCTCCTGCCAGAAACCCTCTTCTGCTTCGGCCTTTGCCTGGCTGACTCCTACTCACCCCTCAAAACCCAACTCACATGGTGCTTCCTCCAGGCAGTTCTCCCTGACCATCTCCCCAGTGGGTTGGGAGACCATGGCTTGTGGTCCTGCAGCCTCTGGGCTGCTCCTTTTGTGTGATTTGTATCTATCTATCTATCTATCTATCTATCATCTATCTATCTATCTGAAACATGGATTTGAAAATGAAATACATACCTAGAAATCCCTAAATTCCTCTGGCTACTGAGCTGAGGAGGGATGCTGGAGAGCCATCTTTTTAAAACATTTTTTTTTTTTAACATTTTATTTATTTTTGAGACAGAGACAGAGTGTGAATGGGGGAGGGGCAGAGAGAGAGGGAGACACAGAATCGGAAGCAGGCTCCAGGCTCTGAGCCATCAGCCCAGAGCCCAACGCGGGGCTTGAACTCACGGACCGCGAGATCGTGACCTGAGCTGAAGTCGGATGCTTAACCGACTGAGCCACTCAGGCGCCCTGAGAGCTGTCTTATTGGCAGAGGGTGACCCCCTTCTGGAAGGTGAAGGAAAAGGCCACTTTGCCCTGATGATCTGTATCTTGTGATACTCTGACCCTTGTATATCTCTGAGCAGCTTCGTATACAGGAAACACAGGCCAGTGGCCTAGGATTTCTCATTCTTCATTTTTTTTTTTTTTTACCATTTACCATTTTTGGTAAAATATGCATCACGTCAAAATTTACCATTTTAGCCGTTTTAACCGTCTTTGAAATGTACAGCCCGGCGGCATTACGTGCAGTCACGCTGTTGGGCAAATCAGCACCACCGTCCGTCTCTGCAACATTATCATCTCAAACG
This sequence comes from Panthera leo, assembly GCF_018350215.1. NCBI lineage: Eukaryota > Metazoa > Chordata > Mammalia > Carnivora > Felidae > Panthera > Panthera leo. Next base: position 18,087,871 of record NC_056690.1, read on the forward strand.
GAGACTCCTTACCCCTCAAACACCCCCATTTCCCCCTCCCGCCAGCCCTGGCAACCACCAGCTGCTTTCTGTCTGTATGCATTTGCCTACTCGAGGTCCCTCATACAAGTGGAAGCATCCAGTGCTGGTCTTTTTGCGTCTGGCTTCTTTCACTCAGCACCACGTCCGCAAGGTTTCGTCCATGTTGTAGCAGGTGTCAGAACTCCCTTCTTTTTAAGGCCGGATAACATTCCATTGAATATATATATATATATATATATATATATATATATATATATATATATATAATCACAAAATTCCACAGGCTGGGGAGGGGGGTGTGGAGCTTATAAATAACGGAAATTCATTGCTTACAGTTCTACGGGCTGGAAGTCCAAGATCAGGGTGACACCATGCCTCTTCTGGGGTGCAAACTTCTCCTTGTGTCCTCACGTGGCAGAAGGGACGTCTTTGGGCTTCTCGTAAGAGCATTAATCCCATTCTTTTTTTTTTTTAATTTTTTTTTAACGTTTATTTATTTTTGAGACACAGACAGAGCATGAACGGGGGAGGGTCAGAGAGAGGGAGACACAGAATCTGAAACAGGCTCCAGGCTCTGAGCGGTCAGCACAGAGCCCGACGCGGGGCTCGAACTCACAGACCGTGAGATCATGACCTGAGCCGAAGTGGGACACTTAACCGACCGAGCCACCCAGGCGCCCCACATTAATCCCATTCTTGAAGAGGCCACCCTCACGATCTACGTACATCCGAGAGGCCCCCCCCCACCTGCTGATGCCATCGTATCTGCGTTAGGATTTCGGCATACGCATGGCGGGGAGGGGGCCGCGGCACACAACTTTTCAGACCGTGGCACCCACGTTCCGCTTATCCACTCAGCCGTCCGTGGTCACTTCTGTTGCTTCCACCTTTTGGCTTTCGTGAATAGCGCCGCCATGAACGTGGGCGTGCAGATACATCTTCGAGTCCCCCCTTCCGGGTCCTTGCGGAGCGCATGCCCACACGCGGAATTGCTGGACCGGACGGCAGTTCTGTGCTGCACTTTGTGAGAAAACGCCAGACCGTTTCCCGTTGGGGCTACACCATTTTACATTCCCACCAACAGCGCGCACGGGATCTGGTTTCCCCATAACCTCGCCGACACTCGAAATGGCTTTTTTGTTCATTTTCACGGGAGCGATCCTTCCGGATCAAGCCTGGAAGTAATTGTCTACTCAAGGCATTGGACTTTTTCGCCTGCATCGCTCAAACACGGTGGCGGGGAAACGCAGCCTAGCGTGCGCCTTTAAATTTTCCATTCCTGTGCCTCCTGCTTCCCCCGCCCACCCAGCGGCTCCTGCCCCGGCTGCCAGGCCTCCCTTCCTTCTGCCAGTTTGGTCTTCGGCTGCTACCCCTGCCCTGGAGGTGGGGGTGCTGCGACCCCCCCAGGGGTGGAAACACCTGCCTCGCTCATCTCATCGTCTACTTCTGTCCGTTTCCTTCATCCCTTTCCCTGAACCTGCACCAGGTGAGCCTTGGGGAGCAAATGCTAGGTGAGGCGGTGAGGTGCCAGGGCCGTGCAAAGGGCCGGGAGAGCTGCACATCTAGGGTCAGACCGCAGCCGCATAACCTGTTACTGCTCTACGTTAACCCCGGCAAGTGACGGGCCAGCTGAGCCCTCAGAGATGGATGCTAGGCTGTGGGGAAGCTGAGCGCCATTGGAATCCCATCTCCACCCCTTCCTGATCACAGGTAAGCAGCTCAGCCGCTCTGAGCCTCAGTTTTGTCTTCTGTAAAATGGGATATTTGTTTCCCGTGGCGGCTGTGACAGCGCAACCTTAGTGGCTTAAAAACAACACAAACTTGTCATCTTACGGTTCTGGAGATCAGAAGTCTGTAATGGGTCTCACTGGGTTAGAATCGGTGCTGCTAAGCCTGTGGTTCCTTTTTTTTTTTTTTTTTAAGTTTATTTATTTATTTTGAGAGAGAGAGCACATTCGAGTGGGGAGGGGTAGAGAGAGAAAGAATCCCAAGCGGGCTCTACACTGTCGGTGCAGAGCCTGACTTGGGGCTCGAACTGTGAGATGATGACCCCAGTCGAAATCGAGAGTCAGACGCTTGACCGACTGAGCCACCCAGGCGCCCCCCGCCTGTGGTCCTTTTGGAATCTCTAAGGGAAAGTCCGTTTTCTGGTGTTTTCCGGCATCGAGAGGCCCCATTCCACTTTCACGGCCAGCAAGGTTACATCTCCAGGGCTGACACCAACTCTCCTGCCTCCCTCTTTTACTTAGAAGGATCCTGTGATGACCACAGGGTTTCCCTAGATAATCCGGGATACGCTCCCTCGTTTAAGACAGCTGCTTGAATTAACTAATTAATGCAGCCTCAATCCCATCTGCTCCCTTCATTCCCCTTGCTGTAACCAAACAAAGTCGCAGGATTAGGACGTGGCCACCATTGGGAGCCAGTATTCTGCCTCCCACAGGTGATGACAGCTGTGCCCCATGGAGAACGGGATGAACGAAATAAGCCATGTAGCATGTCACCCCGTGTCATTACTATTTTTGTTGTTAGAATGTGGACGATTTCTCCTGGAGGGAGAAGAGGAAAGCTGCATGATCGTGAGCCGAGCCTTAGTGTTCTCACCTGGGAAATGGGACCATCTCCTGACTCTGAGGGTGGTTGTGTTGTCTCGAGGAGATGGTTCCTGGCTGTTTAGCTCGTGCAGAGTATACAGCTGGTGCTCACATCGATGAGTATTTTCCTTCTGAGTTGACCAGCTGCAGAGAGAAACTTAGAGAAGCCTCATTCCTCAGGTCTCTCCTTCACGCTTCGTCCTTGTGTCAGCACGGCCCCTGCACAGGTGGGGCTTGGGTTGTGACTGGGGCTCTTTGCCTAGAGCTTGTGACCTTATGATCTTGGCATTCTTGCCTTGATTCTGTGCATACCTGCCCCAAGTGCCCATAGTAAGGAATAGGTGTCAGACCCAAGGCTCCTTAGCCCTCTCCCTGTGGTGACCCACCTGCTCAGGCTATACCCTCTGGTGTGGTGGCCCTGTCCTGTAGCTTCTACAAAGTCCCCAGGTGATGTCGATCGGCTGTGACATGTGACATGGCCGGTGTCATTCCGCCCCCAACCAATCACTGGGGGCGGTGGGGGCAGTGATGTTCTCATTGGCCAGGCTGGGGTCACAGGGCCACCCCCGGGGCACCCTCTCCCTGTCACCTGCCTGGTTTCCACGAAGGTAGGCCCAATCCCCACTTCCCCATCATCCTCCTACCCTTCCTTTCCTGCGAATTGTTGCCTATGTGTGAACCGGTCTCCCCAGTGAGGCTGCAAGCCACTCCCTGGGAGGGCTTAAGACTTAGACACCTAATTCATACACCCTTTTGCTGTTATCTTGGATGGCAGGACATTCCTTTGTTCCTCTGAGCCTCAGTTTCTTCATCTGCAAAATGGGTACAGTAACTACGGCATGCCTGGTAGGGTTGTCATGAGGATAGAAGGAGCTGATCGATAGGGGTGACCAGCACAGGGCCCGGTGCTCAAAAGGTTGTGTCTCCTCGCCCTTGAGGCCTTCTCTGACCCCAGCTATGCACCAGAGGCAGCGCCTCTGAGCTCTAGCTCTGGAATCTGGCACACACAGACCCAGTCCTGCCTCTTCAGCTCACGTGAGCCTCCGCCTTCTGAGCAAAAAACGGGCTTCACATCCCCGCCGGAGATAATGCCTGTCAAGAGCCTGGCACTGAGGGACCGTAAATGATGGCCACGCTAATTTTACCAATGAATGGCCAACTCCCCCCAGTTTCTGGGGCAATGGGAACCTGGCATCAGAGGCCTGGCTTCAGTGTTGCCTCTCTGGGCCTCAGTTTCCCCATCTGTAAATGGGGCCTCACCTGTGAGGGTTGCGACAAACGGCGTTTTTGTCCTTCACCTCCCCCCTCCCCCATCTTCCCCCAAGCCACAGGGCTGCCGTTCAGCCTTTATTGACAGAAGACATTTATTCATCACTACTCTTACAGAGTCTTGGTGTTGCCCGAATGCGGGGTCTTTGTTGACAATGACTCAAACATCTTAACTTATCGGGGGGCACATCACACAAAGCAGCTGAGCGGTCCTGCTCAGACGCACAGCACCGGGCTGTGTTGAAAGATGGTGGCTGCTCGGCAGAAAGTTCCGGAACCAGGTAGGAAGTACTTAAAGGTGGCCCTTCAAGACAAGTCTAAACCCTGAACCCTCCAGGTGGCTGGCTGATGAAAATTCTGGCTCTTGGGTTTGGGAACTCGCAGACACAGGAGCCAAACATCCAGCTGGTCAAGAGAGGGCAGTGGCACAAGCCACTCTGGCAGATTCTTGGCATCACCTTAGCTGGAAGATCCCGAGTTACCTTCTCTTTTCCCCACCCCCCTCTCCTGTCCCTCCTCCAACCCACCGTCTGCAGAATCTGCCACTTGCAAAATCAGCTGACAAAAAGAAAAAAAAAGAAAAGAAACGTAAAACGGTCACAGGGCAATGAACAGACAAACAGGTGCCAATAAATACTCTGCATTATAGCTTTGCTGGCCCCCACTCGCTGCATGGGTCAAGTTTTACATGGTTCAGTTTGCTTGCCCTCCATCAGGAGTGTCTTTAATTCCAGCACAGAACGCCCCTGCCATTCTTTCCATCCCCCTCCCGATTTGCCCTTAGAAAGCCCCCCAGCCCCAAACTATGTATGCCACCTCCCCTCTTAGGAGCACGTGGGAAGAAATCTGGACCATGCCTGAGCAGTTAGAAAGTCATCCGGTCTCTGGGGTGCCTGGGTGGCTCAGTCGGTTAAGCCTCTGACTTCAGCTCAGGTCATGATCTTATGGTTCATGAGTTTGAGCCCCGCACGGGGCTCTGTGCTGACAGCTCGGAGCCTGGAGCCTGCTTCGGATTCTGTGTCTTCCTCTCTCTTTGCCCCTCCCCTGCTCGCATTCTGTCTCTCTCTCTCTCTCTCTCAAAAATAAATAAACGTTAAAAAAAAAAAAAAGTATCTGGAATCTAATTTAGAAAAAGTGGATGTCTCATAGTGTCAAAAGTGCTTTCTGTTCTAAAAAGCAGCCCAGGGCTGCAAAGGGGTTAAGAGCCAGTTGGCGTCACGATTCACCTGTAATTCGGGAGTTAAGGTTGCCAGGATGCAGGGAGAGGTACCGGGGACTCTCATTCCAGAGGCCAGGGGCTGGGTTCCGAGAGGCGGTGTGGATGGGCTCCAATAAATATAAATGTACACAGGGACACGGTGCCCCGCATGGGCCCGGGACCTGTTGTGTGAAACTCTAACAGACTCTGGGAGTGGGGAGCCCGGAGGGGAGGGCCGGGCACCCATTCCGGAGTTCAGCCCGGTCCGATCCAAGAGAGGTGCGCCAGTCTCCCAGCTCTGCTCCTGGCCTCAAGGCCTGTCCTCTGGAGGCTGAGGTGGAGGCTTAATCCCAGAAGAATAAATTAAAGGGCCTCCCTGCCGGGGTGTTTCCATGGCGGTCCCACCCCAGAGGGGACTGCGGGTCGTTTCGGGAGCCCAGCGGGGATGCAGGCTGGAGAAATCTCGTTCTCAGGTGTCAGGAGGTCAGGGAGGCTGCAATGCCCGTCCGTTGTCCTCTGTCCTTCTGACTCGAGGTGGCCCCAAAGGCCTCCTGCCGAGGTGCGAGAGGGCCCGGGGTGCCGACGGAGATGTGAGAGGCTTGCGTCCAGGAACCCCAAGCCCGGGGTTCCGGGTGCCGGGGGCAGGTGAGGCGTCACCTCAAAGCAGGGCGATGGGCTTGTTCCCTGGGCTGCCCAGGTACTGGGAGGACGAGGTTGTGGCCGACGCGGCCACGCTGTCTGGGGTCGAGTACGCAGCATACAGGCCCGTCACCTGCAGGTCTGGGAAGGACTGGTCGCTGCCGCCGGAGACGGGGGTCAGGCCCGAGACCCCCAGCTCACAGCCGAGGGGGGAGTCTCCGAAGGCCCCCAGCGTGTCCAGGCTGAAGCCCCCATCCTTCATCTCCTCCCAGAGGTTCCCTTTCAAAGACAAAAGCGGTTGGGTGAGCTGGCTTCGTGTCAAACAGACCGAGTTCAAATCCTATCTTAAGGAAGAGGCAAAGACCATGTCTGGGGTTCAAAGTTGGGTACCGCAGGGGAGCATGGAGACACCAAGTTCGTTCTAGCCGCCCCCCCCCCCTTCCCACTGGGCATCCCTGGGAACATCACTTCTGTCTCGGAGCCTCAGGCTCCTTGGAATGAAATGGAGACAATCGCCCCCACCCCCCCACTCCTCCTCCCCTCAGGGGCTTAAACAGGGGGCTGTGTAGGAAGCACTTACTCTCACTAAGGGGTCCCACTATGGCAAGGTCAGGGGACAGAACAGCACAACACAGTTTGACTACATGATAATCTCGGGGGACAGGCAGGAGGCGGCGAGGTCCGGATACACCCAGTTCACAGCTGTACGTGACTCGCTCGCTTGCTAACTAACAAACTGCCAACCGGTCCGTTTCCCTCTCTAGACACCGAACTCGAGGGCAGAGGAGTTCTCGGCCATTGGCTGGCACACGGTCGTGAACGGATGACTCACAAGGCACCTCCCTCGTTCGTTCGGTCATCCGCTCAGCTCCTGTGTATCAGGGACGACCGTGTGGCAGGCAGTGGGGGCCAGAGTGTGACCCGGCATGAGGTTGGCACGTGCGAGTGGAAGCAGTGGGAGTGGAAAAGTTGGGGGTCGGACGGACCTGGGTTGAAATCCCGGCTGGGCCACCGGCGAGCCAGGGGACCTCGCTCCTCTGCCTCAGTTTCCTCGCTGGCAGGATGGGGACGTGAAATGGCAGTGGCCCCCCAGGGCCGATGCAGGGTGACATGGGGGTGATGGCTATGACGCGTTTGGCACGAGGCCTGGTATACAGTAAGCGCTCACTAAATGCTGGCTGTACTTCACCGTCATTAGGCGGTTGGGGAGTGCTTGTTGAAGGAATGAGCGGAGGTGGAAATGCAGACAGACCTCCTCTCTCTTGCCCTCCCCCATCCTCTTGGCCCTCCAGCCCCCCCCCCCCCCACTCCTCCGGCCTCACCCTGCAGAGCGAAGTCCATGATGCTGGGGTCCAGGGCATCCACCTCAGTGTTCATGTCGGTGCTGATGTTGATGAAGTCCACGGGCGCCCTTCCCATGGCGGGGTGGGGGAGGGGGCTGGGGCTCAGTTCCGGCAGGGCGTGCAGCGGTGGGGTCTGGGCCGGGGCGGGAGAGTCTGGGGCGAGATGTGCCTGGGGCTGGACCTGGTGGTGCAGGGGGCCGGACTGCAGGGACAGGGTCATCAGTGGCTGGGGCGGAAGCTGGGAGACAGCCAGGCGTCCATGGGCCATGGCCACCGTGGTGGCATGAGTCAGCACGGGGCCCTCGGGGTCTCCCAGTTTGCCAGGGCGTCTGCAGCTCTCCGGTCGGTCCGAGATCAGCTTGTCCAGCTCCTCTGCAGGCAAGTGGGAGAGGTCACTGAGCAGCCACCCTGCAGTTCCCAGGCCCCAGTGGTAAACCATGCGCGTGACCGTTAGCCAACCTCTTGGACCCTCTGAACCTCGGTCTCTTCATCTAGGAGATGGCATCATACGCTCCACACAGTGTTGTTGGGGAAATGTCATGAAATCACAGGGTAGGGTCTTTGAGGAAGGAGAAGGGCCTCGGATAATAACATGAGCTCCTCTCATTGGGACAGTGCAGTAACCCTAGGACCTCGCCTGGAGCTCCTCATGCCCTGCAAGAGGAGGTCCGGCGGAGGTTACGAATCCACGACATGGGGACAAAATGCATCAACGTGCAAGGGGCCCTCGCCACTCCCTGCTGCTCAAGAGACATTAAGAAGTGTCGCTGTGAGTTAAAGCTGGATCCTCCTTGACGGCCTTGGATACGAACAAGACCATGACTGTGGAATTACTTTTGGTTGCTGGCTCGTGTCTCCTGGACCGTAACACCAGTTCGAGACTGGACCGCTAGGGTCCCAGGATCGATTTAGGTTACACTCACTTTAGAGGACGCTTCCAACCTGGGTCTTACTCTAAACGTGTCAGGGCTGGCCTCAGGTCTCAAGCCAGACCCCAGGGCTCTCTGAGGGGTGGGCATCACACGGTACTCATTCCGCTGAGGGCCTCCCGGACCCCGCTATGGTCCCCTTTTCCTCTCTTTATTGAATTATTCGTGTCTGAGTTATACTCCTGTCCTCCTTCATATGCAAACACCAGGCATGCCAGTCCCCATGGAGTCAGGCCACATATTCCTAAGGCTGGGTGGGACTGGCCTTTCATTTCACATTCTCCCCTCCCCTTCACATCTCTTAATTAAAAAAAAAAAACAAAAAACAACAAAACATGCCATATTTTTTTTCTCATAGCAAAGAGGTTCACGAACAGGGTAGATTTGGAAAATACAGAAACGTGAAGAATATAAAAATTACCAGTGGTCTCTTCATTCACAGTAAAGAGTTTGGTATATTTCTTCTAGTCTGTGTGTGTGTGTGTGTGTGTGTCCACATAAGTACATATACGCACATATGAGTGGATATACACACATATATAAATGTATATGTTCATGTAACATCACATATGCATTTTAAAATATAATGAGGCTGTGTGATATGGCTTCATAACCTGTCTTTTTTTCACCTGTTGTGTTGGAAGTATTTCTTTCTATTCCAAAAATATTTTTCTCTCTAGTCCTTGCATGGTATGACATTGTGTCTATTTAATCCCCTCTTGTAGGATGTCTAGATTGCTTTCAATTTTTTACCATTAGAAATAATTTTGTGATGAATCACGTTGTGTGTAAGCCTTTTGTTGAAATCTTTGATCTCCCCAGCACACGTGGCCAGAAGTGATTGGATCAAGGGGGTGCCTGGGTGGCTCAGTCAGTTAAGCGATTCTTGGTTTCAGCTCAGGTCACGCTCTCACGGTTTGTGAGTTCGAGCCCCGCGTCGGGCTCCACGATGAGCGTGAAGCCTACTTGGGATTCTCTCTCTCCCTCACTGCCCCTCCCCCACTCGCTCTCCCTGTCTCTCTCTCTCAAAATCAATAAATACACTTAAAAAAATAATAACTGGTGCAAACAATGAGGTACAGTTTGCAGGGTTTTGTTCTATTACTGTGTCCCGGAAAAGTTTCACTTAGGTTCCCATTAGTTAGACACGGAGGTGCCTGTTTCTCCACATCCTAGCCCACACTGGGTGTTATTACTTTATTATTTTATCATTTTATGTTTTTTAATATGTAAAAAAGTTTTTTTAACGTTTATTTCTGAGGGAGAGAGACAGACAGACACAGAGCGTGATGAGGGAGGGACAGAGAGAGAGGGAGACACAGAATCCGAAGCAGGCTCCAGACTCTGAGCTGCCGGCCCAAGAGCCGGATCCGGGGCTTGGACCCGCGAACCACAAGATCATGCCCTGAGCCCAAGTCGGACGCTTAACCGACCGAGCCACCCAGGCGCCCCTATTATTTTATGTTTTTAAAACTCAGTGCCGATGTGGTAGGAGAAGTACGAAAGCGACGTCATCCCGTGGTTGTCTCGTCTGGGGTTTCTCTGGGAGAAACTAGGGGTTGCTGGGGGGAGACTGAACAGCTTTTCCCAGACCTGTGACCAGGGCTCTGAGCTGAGCAGCCGCAGGGGAGCGGGGGAGGGAGGGGAGGCATAGTTCACAGGCGGGAAGTTCACCAGAGGCCCGTGTGCCCCCCATCGGGGCCGAGACTTGGTGCCGGCCAGGCAGGACGCAGGCAGAGCCGGGCCGGGCGGTGCGTGTGGGCCTCACCGGGGTTGGCCATGCTCCGGTGGATGGCGGCAAGGTCCTTCCTCTTCCACTTGTACATCTCCTCCTCCATCTTGTCGATGCGGGCCAGGTTCAGGGCCCACAGGCAGCCCTTCCTCGAGGAGCCACTCATCTTGTTCTCCACCTTCTCAAAGCACTTGTTCAGGGACAGGTTGTGCCGCACCGAGTTCTTCCAGCCGTCGGGAGCCGTCTGTGGGGAGAGACGGACGCGCAGGAGGCCCCCTCAGAGACCTCCCTATGAGCTCTTCCTCTCCAGGGGCCTCTCAAAGGCGGGCCTAGAGGGGCAGGCGCGGCAGGGGCGGGGTAACACGACACTCCGACACCCGCCTTGAGTTGGGAAGACGAGAGAGAGCGGTAGGGACTGGGGCAAACTGGAGGGCCCGTGCCCTGTTAAAGGGGCAGGTGCACTTTGGCTCCAGCCGACAGTTACTACTTGAGAACCGGCCCGGGGATGCCGAATTTTCCGTCCTTTCTCTCAGCGCACCTCATGGCCTCTTCCCCTCCCGCACACACTACGGTGCGCGGCATTTTCTGCGGAGGGCACGGTCCAAGTCGGGGACCTCACAGCTTGGTACCGACCCTCTGACCACCGGCGCCTGAGTTTGCTTGGATGCCAGCAAAACTAACGTTCCTAGTGGCCCACCACGTGCCAGGAGCTGCCAGGCCCTTTACACGCAGAGTCCTCGCCAACCTTGGCAGAAGGGTATTATCCTCCCCATCTTATGGATGAGAAAACCGAGGCTCGGCGGGGCAAAAGCTCTTGCCAAGCCTGTGTTCTGCATGGTTTTGAAATTGTTCACTTTTTCAGAGGGAGAGGAAGAGAGCACGTGAGCCGGGAGAAGGAGGGAAGGGAAGGGGGGGGGGAGAGAGAGAGAAAGAGAGAGAGAGAGAGAGAGAGAGAGACCTAAGCAGGCTTCATGCTGAGCTCAGAGCCCGACGGGGGGCTTGATCCCATGACCCTGGGATCATGACCTGAGTTGAAATCAAGACACTCAAGTGACTGAGCCACCCAGGTGCCCCTGCATCCGTATGTTGAACCGAGTCGGTGCTTAGTAACTAGGTTAGCCCCTCTTCCCGCCGCCCCCCTCCCCTGCTGCCGCGGATGCCTGGTGAACTTGTCCCCTCGTTAGAGCCCAGCTCAGATGCCCCCTTTCCCTTCTGGATTTCTTTGCCCCTGACTGTGTGAACGGTGCCTATGGACACAACTGGGGGCCTAAAAGGGCGACCCAGTGTGGCCCCGGGGCCAGGTCCTGGGTTCTGGCAGTACGAGAGGCCGGGGTGGCTCCAGCACCCCTAGGCCAGGCTGGGGCCCCTCACCTTGAAGTAGGGAAAGTGCTCCTTCATGAAGGTGTAGATCTCGCTCACAGGCAGGCTGCCTGTCTTACTGTTCTTCAAGGCCATGGCAATCAGACAGCTGGAGGCACAGGGTGGAGAAGGCGGGGGTGACGGTGGCTCGGGCTGACGGCCCCAGGTCTCCTCTGCCAGGAAGCCTGCCCTGCTTGACCCCAGCGGTACCAGCCCCTACACGCTCCAACGGCGTTAGCTCTGGTACCTTTCCACGGCCCTACGTTTTCCCCACCTCCCGCCCTTCTCCTTGACCCTGAGCTCGGACACTGGTACCAATCTGAGAAAGTGCTTTTCCTCTCTTTATTCCTTCTCCATAATTCATGGCTATGGGCCTTTAGACTTTAACCAGGCTTGCTTACCCCCCGCCCCAGCCGTATCCAAATCTTGTGAGGTACACAATCCTCTTGTTTCGATGACTTTTTACACCAGAGGAAACTGAGGCTCAGAGAGGCCAAGCCACTTCCCCAAGGCCACACAGTTTATGAGTGACAGAGTCGGGAATGGGTTCTCAGCCCTGGGGGCTGACTGGACACACGATGGTCCTTCCTCGAGCAGGTCCCACCTGGGGGTTCCCCACTCCCCCCCAAACTCCCCCTTGCAAGTCTGAGCCATCGCACCACATCTAGCTGTCTGGGATAGCCTCGCCCCTCTCCTCCCCGAGCCCCTTGTGGCCCCAGCCCGTCCTGGACCTCACCTGTATGAGTAGATGGGCTTGGGGTAGTGTTTGGGGTGCAGTTCCCGAGACGAATGCACAGCCATGCGGGGCTGGGGGTAGGGAGGCCGTGCTCCAAACGGGGAGCCGTACAGGCCCATAGGGGGGTGCTTCTCACGGGCGTGGCAGGGAAGGGTGGCAGAGAGAAAAGGTGAGAGAGAGCATAAGCCACTCACAGGACGCCCCCCAGCCCCAACCCCGGGCTCCCTTTTCAGGAGATGCTGTTTAGCAAGATGTCAGGTCTATGGCCCCAGGAGATAATCCTGTCCCTGCCCCGCACAGCGGTTTTAGGGGACTGAATGAAGGACTCAATGACACGCACACGGGGAATGTTATGCCCATGTTGCAGGGGAGTAAACTGAGGCTCAGAGAGCTCCCTGGCCAGCCCAAGGCAGGGGTGTGTGTCTCCGAGTCCAGGGGCCCCCGCCAGCCCCCGGTACCTGCTGGGTGCCTGGGGGCAGCGGTAACTGCGTTTGGGAGGCGGGCGAGTACAGCTGTGGCTGGTCCTGCAGGCTGGATGAGGGCTGGCCCCCCACAGGGATCTGGTTCATCTGCAGAGGCCGCAAGAGGGGGAGACAGAGTTCAGGGTGAGGGTGGGGCACCCCAGCCCCGGAGGACCCCCCGCTCTAGCTCCCCGACCCACGCGGTGGCACTTACGCTGGCTCTGTGATTGGCTATGGGGCCCAGGCCTAGCATGCCTGGGGGGACCATGCCAGCCGGGCCGTGGAGCAGTGGACCTGGGGTGGCTCCCACATGCAGGCTGGCTGCCCTGGCCAAGGCACCTGCAAAAGGGAAGCACAGAGATGCCACTGGGCTGGAGGAGTGGGTCAGAGCAGCTCAGTCCCCGGGCACCTCCAGAGAATGGAGCCGTCCCCCACCCAGGTGCACAGCAGGTGCCTGGCAAACCACTGCCCGGGAGCGTGGGAGTGACCAGTGGGCTCCTACCAGCTGTGTGACCTTGGGCCAGCCTCAGTTTCCCCATCTGTACAGCGGCACTACCGAGATTACCTACGTATGAAGTTGTCAGGAGGTTGTGCTCATTACATTGCTCGGCACATAAGCTCTCGATAAATACGAGCGGATAATTAATGATGATGATGTCATGAACATCTTGGCCCTCGTCCATCGTGAAGCTAAAGCATCAACTCATTATGTTCATCTCTCTCCTCAAAAACGTGCCTCCATCCCCCAGTCCTCTAGGCTTAGCTCTAAATGCCTCTGTGCCTGTCTCCCCTTTGCTGAGTCCTGCTCGTCCGCCAAGGATTAGCTCAGATTAGCATGGCTAATCTGTCACAGATGCTCACTGTACCATTCTGACTTGGGGCTACCTTCCAGGTGAAACAAAGTTGACCTGCAAGATGATCCTGCCCGGGGGGCCACCTCTTCCAGGAAGCTCTCCTCTGAGTCCTGGCCACCACCCCCTGGGCTCGTCCCCTTGTGCCTGTGATCTGTCCGCCTTGCCCTCTTCTCTGACCAGGCCCTCAGCTCCTCCCTGACAACTAGGACCACATCTTATATGACCCAGTGCTCCAAACCCCTGGCACGGAGACAGGGACACAGGAGGCGTGCGGCAACGCGGTGGAGAGGGGAGGGTTCCCGCTCGTGTGCCACACAGCCCCGACTGTGCGTGCAAGGAGCTTCCGGCGTCACGTCTCCACGTCGCCCCGCGAGGGCAGTGCGGCTGTCCTTTTGTCGCAGAGGAGGACACAGGTCAGAGGGGGAGGGTGCTTGCCCGAGGTCATACAGCTGGAAGTTCTCGATCGGGGCTTGGCCAACCACGGCCAGCCAGCCAGCCAAACCCAGCCGACAGCACGTCTTTGTAAACAGTTTTACTGGCCCGCGACTACATCCCTTCGTTTACATATTGTCTAGGGCTGGGTTTGCGCCACAGTGACAAAGTTGAGCATCTCAACGGAGACCGTATGGCCCACAGAGTCTAAAATATTTACTCCTTGACCCTTTATGTTAAAAGTTTGCTGACCCCTGCTATAGATGTTTTGGCCAAGAACAGTTTGTTCAATGAAAGAAATAATCCTAGACACGAATTTCTCAACTGTCAGTCCTTTTAACATACTGTGATGATGGTTTTCCTTGATTGTTGGTCTCCAGTGCTTTCTGGGTCTCTAAATATTTAGTCCACTTGCTATGACTGCGACTGGCTGCCATTTATTGAGCACCTACTGTGTGCCAGGACCTTTGGCACTTTCCACGTATGACCTCTTTGACGATCAGGGTTCAGGAGGCTTTTGTAAACGGCCAGGGAGCAAATATTTGAGGCTTTGCCAGCCATATAGCTTCTGTCTTCTCTTTTGTTTTGTTTGTTTGTTTGTTTTTGTTTTTTACCATCCTTGAGAAATGTAAAACCATTCTGAACACGAAGGCAATAAAAAAAAAAAAAAAAAAAAAAGCAAACAGGCTGCAGGTTGCCGGCTGCATCTGGCCCGCGGGCCACAGTTTGGTAACTGCTTTAGACCTTCAAGACATATCAGGGTCGGGGCAGGGCTGTCTTTCTTCTTTACCGACACCTTAGCTCACACAGGGCCTGGTGCACAGTGGTGAGCAAATGAATGAACCACATCCCTCTGAGGAAGGCATGATTAGTCGCATTTTACAGATGGAGAAACAAAGGCCCAGACACGGACAGAGATCTGGCCGCAGACATACAGCGGGTGGGTGGCAGTGCTGAGCGCCGCCCCTCCCCTGCACCGCCCTCATGCCCCGCCTCCACCTCACCCCTGAGCCTACCTGGATGTGGGTGGGGTGCACTGGGGCCACCCAGGTCCACGCGGCCACTCGCCATCTGCTGCAGCCGCGGCACGTCCACAGCTGTGAGCCATGACAGCGACTGCAGGTCCCCGGGAAGGTCGTCCTCGCCGGTGGTGGTGGCCAGGAGCCTGCAGGGAGGGGCAGGAGCTCGGGCGGGGCGGGGAGCTCAGGCCAGCTCTTGGGGGGCCCCCCCACCTCTGGAATCTCCCCCTTAGTCCCTCACCTCCCCCAGCTTCCCTAATCTGCCCGTCCCCGGGGCTGGACATGGGGACCCAGGATCCTCCCGCTTTGGCAGCCAGGATCACACATCCTCAAATCATTCATTCCTTCATTTACCCACCTAACACATCTCACGTTAGCCCCTCCCCCCAGAATGATAAACGCTCATGTTTGTTGAGCACTTACTCTGTGCCCGGCACCATATCAAGCCCTTCGCAGGCAGAAACCCGTTTAAATCTCTGGGTCACCTCATGAGGCAAATGGTAGTATTATTATGATTCCCATTTTATGGGTGGGGAAACTGAGGCACAGGGCTCGGTGCTCAACAAGCACAGTCCTTTTCAGTCCCGCCCGATCCCCACAGTAGCCCTGAGAGGATATGCCCACATCCCCCCCCCTTTTACAGATGGGGAAACTGAGGCTCAGAGCCCCGAGTCACTGGCCCAAAGCCATGTGCAACAGGAAGCGGGGGGTCTGGAAACCAGGCAGCACAGCCTGAAGGCTGCGGAGCTCTTCACCGTGACCCCAGGAAGCCCCCGGAGCCTCCACTTGGGACGCAGGCCCACCACCCCTCAACAGATGTGCGAGCAAAACCATCAGTCTCTACGGGAAGGAAGAGGCTGCCCACTGAGGATGGCAGGCAGGTACCCCGATGTGGGGTAACCATGACCCCCAGCACCTCCGACGTCATGCTTGCCACACGGCTCCAAGATGCCCCACAGGAGCATCCCGTCCACGTCGTAACGTGGCTGCAAACTGGCCAGGGCCTTTCTGGTTTGCAGCCCGGAGGCCCGCGGTCCAAATTCTAAGCTCCATGTTTCAAGCAGGAGTGTGTCGGGGCTTCATGGAAAGGGGGAGAGAGAAAAAAACAACGCAGCCTCTGGCTTTGTCCTGCATGTGACAGGGGACCCACGGTGGACCTCGGCTTCTGTCACCTGCGGGCCACCGCAGCTAGCGTCCCCTCTCCTCTGCCTTGGTGTCTCAGCCTCTCTTCCCCCTCCTTCCCACCTCACCCGCTCGCTCTCTCTCTCTCTCTCTCTCTCTCCCCTTGTTTTAGGGCCACAATTAGCGTTGCCATGGCCACAACTGCTCGGTTGTCGCCGGGCCTCGGCCCTCAGCCCTCAGCCCACCAAGCTGGCATCAGGTGACCGCCCGGCTACCCCAGCGATTGGCTGCCTTGTAGGAAAACAGGGCCTGGAAACGATTTGAAAACCCGGCCGGCCCTGTCAGCAGCAGCAGTTGGCCTGGCTTCTGTCCCCCCCGGCGGCCCATTGTGCGACAAACGACTGTTGCCCCCATGGCACGTGGCCCCCATTGTCCCGGGGTCTCCCTGCAATTGTTTTTGTAGCCCCTTCCCACCCCCGGCTGCCACTCCTTCAGCCTGCTCGTAACTCATCTGGCGAGTGACAGCCGCGGCCCAGGCCTGGGCGATGCCATCTGTCCCCTCGGGCCCGTGGAGACCATGGGGTAAGGCCGAAGGGCAGGGCCCGCTGTTGGGGACGTCTGGCTGGTCCCCACCCACCCCTCCGCACCCCATGACTGGCCCACCTCCCAGAGGCTGGTGGTGTGAACACTGCTCCTGCTCTGTTACCTGCTGTAGCTCCCTACTGCCCACATGGCCCCGTCTGGCGCTGGGGCAGCAGGGAGGGATGGATAGAGGTGAGGGGCTTGCAAACAAACCGGCTTCTTGCATGCCACCAGTAAGCAAAGTCTCTGGCAGCAGGTGACCCAGAGTGGTTAGTTCCCAGAGTGGTTAAGAGCCTGGGCTCTGGGTTCTAATCACCTGTGTGCCCAGGGCCACTGACTTAACCTCTCTGAGCCTCAGTTTCCATCTGTAAAATAGGGTTAACAACACTTCCCGTCTCATAGGGCGTCGTGAGGATTAAGTGTGTAAAGCCCTTGGAACGGTGTCTGACTTAGCTGTCATTATTAATACCAATATTAACGTCAAAAGTCACATTAGCTAGGTTCCCAGAGGACTAGAAGTACATCGAAGCTTTGGACTCTGGTCTCGCGGACCCGCCTCTGTTGCTGTTTCCACTAGCGGCTCCCATTTATTGAGCACTTCCTGTATGCCAGACCCTGGGCTCCAAGCTATCCCCATTTTACAGATAGAGAAACTGAGACCCTCAGCAGTCACTTAGCTGTCCTGAGCCTGTTTCCCCATAACGCAAGGATCCCGGAAGGGTATCGATGTAGCTGAGCCCATAGAGGGGCCGAGTAAATGGTGCTATTCTGGTTGTAATTTATGTGGTTTTCTTCCCTGCCATTTGGGTGTCCACCTGGCTCCCCATTCCTTCGGCATCATCCCTACTGGGGCCACCCAGTGTCCGCTTTGCCCCCGGGACACCCAGGCACCGTCGCACCTCGCGTTTTTGCATTCTAGCCATTCCCCCCTGCCGGGAATGCCCCCTTTTGCTTTTCCTCCCCCCACCCGAACGGTGCCCATCCCTGGGGGGCTCACTCCAAACTGCCTTCTGACGGCCAAAGTCCCTCCAGACATCATCTGACCCCACCCCTCATTCTACCCATGGGGACACTGAGGTTGGGAGAGGAGAAGCCGTTTTCTCCCGATTCGGAGTCCTGAAAAAGACCAGGGCTAGGGCTCCCGGCTCCCAGGGGGCCGGGGGGGCGCTCATTCCAGCCCAGGAGTGTGGCTTCTCCTCCGGGAAGTCTTTGCCGTCCAGACCCCAAGCTCGGGGACCCCTCTGCCTCCTGACGGCTCCCTACGCCTTGCCAGGGCCCGTGAGTCTGTACAGCCATCTCTCCACCCCTGCCCTGCCTGCTGGACCACCGAGGGCTGCCCCTGAGCCCTGTATCACCCGGTGTCCCTGCACACAGAGGTGCTACTTAAGTGCCTGCTTGGCTGGTCGAAGTAAGCTGACCCCAGGTCACCGACACAAAGAATGGTGTGACAATGGCCGCGGCGTCCGGGACTTTTGGTGCTCACTGAGCCATCCTCCGCCTCCCTGAGTCCTTGCAACCCCTCCAGGACAGGGACGGGGAGTAGGCGGCCCCACTTTACAGATGGAGAAGCTGAGGCCAGACCAGGACTCGAACCCAGGTCTGTCTGCGCCAGTCTGAGGCTGTTTTGGTGGCACAACGGGCCGAGAATTAGATGTGACCTGAGGGTGATGCACCCCCCCCCCATGATCCTGGGGCTTTCCAGTGGGGGCTGTGTACACAGCATTGCCCAGGAGTTGGTTGAAATACAGGGTTCAAGACCTAGCCCAGAGCCTGGGGTTCCCCCCCCCCCACCCTTGAGCTGTGGTGCCCAGGAGACTGTATTTTAGCACCTCCCAGAAAAGCTCTGGGGGAAGGACAGCCCCAAGGTGGTGAAACAGGGTCTTGGGCACAGTGTAAGCTTTGACTAGATGAATCCCTGTGACTTCTGGTCCCTGGGCCTCTGTTTTCTCCTCTGGAAAATGGGAGAATAACAGTCCATATCTCCCTGGGTTGTGTTGAGGATCACATTAGCCAGTGCATATTCAGCTTCCGACACAGGCCTGGTCCCCATTCTCCCTTTGTGGGGGGTTGCTGCTCATCCCGGGGGTCGGTGGCCAGGCCCTGCTCCCCCTGCTGGGTCTCTCTCTTGCCCAGGCCAAAATGTCTGTGTCAGTGTGCCTGGCACCGGCCCAGCTGGTCTCCTGCAGCGGATGTGGATGCCCAGAGGCTCTGTGCCGGGGATCCGCTGGCCCCGAAGCCTGGCTCGCTTTCTGCTGTCTCATCAGCCGGCATTCGGGCCCCTCTTCGCTGTGGATCACGGGAAGAGTGCGGTGCTCTAGGGCCTAAATGGGGAGTGTCTCGTCCCCACTGCCCAGCCTGGGTCCTCAACCATCTCTGTCCCCTTCTCCTCCACCCTTCCTCTGCTCCCTGCCCAGAGGCCCATCGGCCCAGCCCTCTCTCCACGGTGGCTTAGTGAAGCGTCCCTATGACCTGTCCCTCATCGATGCATAGAGTTCCATGCGAGGACCCGGGCTGAGTCCACTGCTGGGTTAGGTGGCCCCCGGACAACCTGATGCAGCAGGGAACCTTGAACCCCCTGAGGGAGCAGCTGTACCCCAGAGCCCAGTATGGGGCCAGGCACATAGTATGTGCTCACTAAGTCCTCACAGCTTGGACAAATGAGCAAACAGACCCAGCTTTCCAGATGCCCCACTCCCTGCTGTCCAAAGGGCCGGGAGGGGATAAAAGGCCCAGCTTAACTTTATTTAATTTTATAAAAGCCTGTGGACACAGCTTGGGGTGGGTGAGTCCCCACTGTGTGCCCAAGCCGGTCAGGCAGGTATTGTTATCATTACCACCTTCCCATTTACCAGATGGGGACACGGAGGCCAGGGAGAAATAGGCCTGTCTAGGGTCCCCCAGCAAGAGACTGGGCTGGTTACAGTCCCACTGTCCTTTCTCCTACAAGGAACGGTTGAAGAAATGGGCTCTGTGGATTCTAGAAAATTCTAGCACTGTGCTATCCAATAGGAAGCCGCACGTGGCTATTTATTTATTTAAAAAAAATTTGTTTTAACATTTATTTATTTTTGAGAGACAAGAGTGAGACAAAGTGAGAGTGGGGGAGGGACGGAGACAGAGGGAGACACAGGACAGGAAGTGGGCTCCAGGCTCCGAGCTGTCAGCCCAGAGCCCGACGTGGGGCTCGAACCCACAGGCTGTGAGATCATGACCTGAGCCGAAGTCGGACGCTCAACTGACTGAGCCCCCCAGGCGCCCCACGCACGTGGCTATTTAAATTTAAATTCATTAAAATTAAAATTATGGATTCAGTTTCTTTATCACACCAGCCACATTTCAAGTGCTCAATGGCCACACATGGCCAGTGCCTGCCGTACTGGACAGCACAAAATTGGAACGTTTCTATCACCACAGAAAGTTCTACTAGGTGGTGGTGGTCTGGAACGGTCTTTTCACAGAAAGTTCTACCAGGTGATGGTGGTCTGAGACAGTCTTTTCGATTATTATGGAAAAATTTCTGGTGTGTCTATATTGCCTTAAAATTGGAAATTTGAGGTTCAGAAATTTCAGGAGCTGATTGCATGGAATTTGGAGTTTTAGTATGTCCCATTATGAAAATCTCCCCACTTTACCTCCCACCAGTGAGGAAGTGACAGGGAACAGCTCTGTAAAAATGGGAGCCTTGTACTAAGGTGGCTCACAAAGTAGTAAGCTCCCCGTCCTGGGAGCATTCAAGCAGGAGTCAAGGGATGATGGGGGTCAGGCTCCTATTGGATGGATGAGCCCAAGCAGCCTCCAAGTTCCCTTTGGTGCAAAGAAGCTATGACTCATGGGAACAGTCTGCAGGTAAACACTCTGGTCACATTTCCACAGTTCTATCATCTGGGGCAAGTGAGTCTCCCTCTCCTGGCCTCAGTTTCCCCAGCCACAAAGCAATGGCAGCAGAGTAGAGGTTCCCTTAGAGTCCTACGTGCGCTTGCGCTCTAGGAAGGCAAACTAGACCGTGGTTAGGAGCAGGCATGAACCCCAACACGGGTGGACCAGAGCCTGAAGATTCCTGCCTGTGTGACAGTCACCTGCTCTGGGGCTCAGTGTATAAACCGGGAATAATAATGGCATCTACTCTAAAGTGATGGTCAAGAATATGATGGGGCACCTGGGTGACTCAGCCGGTTAAGTGTCTGACTTTGGCTCAGGTCACGATCTCGTGGTTTGTGGGTTCGAGCCCCGCGTCGGGCTCTGTGCTGACAGCTCAGAGCCTGGAGCCTGGAGCCTCCTTGGGATTCTGTGTCTCCCTCTCTCTCTGCCCCTCCCTGCTCGTGCTCTGTCTTGATCTCTCAAAAATAAATAAACATTAAAAAAAAAACAAAAAAAAGAAGGAAAGAAAGACCTGCCTGGCACCCCAGAGTCCCCTTCTGAATTCAGTAGTTCACCATCAGCTCTCCACCCCACACGGGGACACATCCGTCTTTCCCTTACTAACACACACACCTTGTGGGTGTCATCACCCCTGTTCACAGATGGGAGAGGTGAGGGCGAGCCAGGAGAATTTATCTCAGCAGCTTCTGGCCAATGGCCTCAGGTACCCGCCCCAGCACCTTTCCCCGGGGCCTCTATTTGCCCATCTGGAACACAATGGGGTTGAGCCCTTTCCATCTTGGTGGGGCTGCCCCTGGGACACACACAGCCTGCCGGGCCACTCGGGGTGGGGGGACCGCAGAGGTGGGCGGCCCACCTCTGCCAGGAAGCGGGAGGATGCTGAAGGGGGCAGAGCCTGGTGAGGAGCAACGTGGTACCCTGGGGACACCGACCTCAGAATACTCGGTCGCCAGTGGAATAATCCGGCCAACATTTTCCAAGTGCCTACTACGTGCTTATCATTTTACCTGCCTCATCTGTGTGCCCTGGTGAGTGTGCTCATCACAATTCCCGAGTCCTCTGCAATGACACATTCCGGGCCCCTCCCAGCTAGGGAACCCCAGTCAGGCCTGTCCCCCGCGACCCCCCATTGCTTTCTCTCGGGCATTTCCAGGTAGTGGTTCCAAGTGTCGGCTCTGTGGTCAGCCAGGCCTGGGTTTGAATCCCACCCGGCCCCTTTACAGCTGTGAGACTGGTCTGCGGTAGTCTGCCTCTCTGGGCCTCAGTTGGCTCCTCTATATGGCTTAATGCCTGTACCCACCTCGCAGGGTGTTTGTTGTAAGGACTGAGGCGGCCATGAGGGTGGGGCGCCCAGTCCACCCACGCGCATGGCATGGTGCGGTTCACGTGATTACGAACATCTTCTAAAGAGCGTGCAGCCAACACTCAGTAAACATAGGTATTTCCTCAACTCCTACTTGTCAGGCTGTGGGGCAAGCACAGAACCGCCTCTCTGCCCGAGGAGAGAACTTTCTAGTTGACTTAGGAACGCACAGTCCCATAGTGTGGTCCCATAGTGTGCCTACCTCCCCGCCAGCCCTCTCCAGTCTGTCCCTCCCTCGATGCTCGACAGCCTGTGGGATGAAGGCTCCTTAGCAAACCCATTTTGCAGATGGGACAGCTGAGGCTCAGAGAGGGGAAGCGATAGCCCTCGGCCTCACAGCGTGTACGCAAAGGAGCTGGGGCTTGAACCACCACCCCGCAGCCTCTTTACTTGGTCTCTGTGCCAGTTTGGCTGAAATACGTCAAGCTGTGGGCGGGAAGGGTAAATCATCGTCATCATTTTTAGAAGGATCTGCTGGGTGCCTCCATAGTGACAGGGTCCCTGGTCAGGGGACCCTGTGGTGGCCCTGGGCAAAGGGACACACCACTGGAGTCCCTGGCTGCCATCCTAAGTGACCAGGGGACCAACCTGATGACAGGAATTAACAGTGTCCTTAATTAATCAGCCATGTTGCTGGAGGGACAGAAGATGAGCCAGGAGGGCAAGGCACTGCAGGGGTGAGCCCAGGGACACCTGGATTCCAGTCCTGGCTCTACTCCTAATAGAGGTCCTTGTGCAGGTGACTCGGTGCCTTTGAGTCTCTGTTAGCTCATGTGCAGAACAGAGGCGTTCTTGGTTCAGGGTAAACCACAGGAAGGGTGTCGAACAGTGTGTGGCTCGAGTGCTAGACAACTATTTGTGGGATAGATGGATTTAACACCCAGCAGTCAGAGTGACCTTTTGGAAGGGACATCAGAACCTGGCACTGTCCTTAAAACCCATTAGGGGAGTAAGGCTCCAGCTCCCCACCATGATCTGGCCCTGGCTGCCTCCCACCCCTCCCCTCATGCCTTCCTCTCCTCCGCTCTAGCGAACCTGTCGAACTTTGAGTTCCTCGAGCATTTTAAGTTCTCTTTGCACCTGCTGTTCCCTCCGGCTGGAATGCTGTTCCATGCACTCATTCATGGCTGGCTCTTTCTCATGCTTCTGGTCTCAGCCTAAATCTTCCCTCCTCTGAGAGATTCCCTCTGGCTACCCACACCCCTAGTGGTCCTTCCTGTGTGTGTCTGCAGAACATTTAGCATTTTTTAAGGAGGTATTCACCTTATACGTTTCCGGTCATTCCACTCTAGGAGGGCCAGGGCTGGGAGACCCTCTATTTTGTTCAGCCAGTGGCACAGGGCCTGGCACCCTGTGGACATTTATTACATCCTTGCTGGAGTAGGAAAGGGTAGAAGGGTACCCCAGCCCAGCCCAGGTAGAAGGCATCTACTTGTGGCCGAAGTCCCACTCCAAGCCCTTTGTAGCTATGTGACCTTGGGCAAATCACTTTACCTGCCCTGTGCCTCAATTTTCCCATCTATAAAATGGAATCATCATCATCATAACCTCCCCCCCCCCCCCAGAGGGCAGCTGTGAGGATAAGATCAGATAATGTGTACGATGGGGCCCGGCCCCCAGCAGATGCTTAGACCCCGTTCCTTCTTTCTTCCCCATTGCGTTCTCTCCTCTTGCCTTTTGCATGGTCACTAGGAGGAGACCCCACGGCACATATTGCCTTTGGGGAGTCAGATCACCATCCCAGCGGAGCAGAGGCGCACCCAGCCCCAGGACGTCACTTCCTCTCTGATTACAAGGTTTTTACCTGCCTTCTGGAGATGTGGTTTAGTAGGAAGCTCTTAACATTACCACAAACTGTTCCTGTTTCCAATCCAACCCTTTACACAAAACGGATTAAGCATTTCACGGTGGTATTTATTTAGCTAACACATCTTTTGTAACATCTTTTGTAACCGTTCACAGGAAGAAGAAAATCAAATGCAGTCGAGCAAGCTAGGGGATTCCCAACTGGGCCAAGAGTGAGCGTAATAGGACATGATTTGATTAGGAGGCTGGAAAAGAGAATCTCTCCTTGCTAGAACTTGGCTGGAACTTGGCAGGGGTGGGGTGGGGGGCGTGTGTGTATATGTCTGTGTGTGCACGCACGCGTGTTTCTAGGGGTGAACCCAGGAAGGCTGGACCCCAGAAAGGCTACCTCTCTTTCCCTTGCCTGTTAGGTAGCTGGAGGAGTTGTTCTGGCCACCTCGAGGGAGGAAGGGTATAAGGATGTTGGGAGCGTCACCGCCCCTGACAGATGGAGCCCCCAGCCTCCCCCCTGCAAGGAGGTTACAACTGATGGGTGGAGCCACACTGATATGGGAGTTAAACCATCCCCACATGCAGCTCAGCGGGGGGGGGGGGGGGGGCTTAAGAGGAAAGGCAGGTGGCCTCTGTCCACCCTGGTCCACACTGCGGGACCCTGTCGTCACTTAAGCACAAAGCCTCTCTACATTTTCATGGACGTACTGTTTCTCAGGTGATAGTTACCCATCCATCTACCCGATGAATATTTATGATCGATCGTGTGCCCAGCACTGTGATCCACAGATGAAAACACCACTGTCCAAAGAAAGGAAGGGCTTTGCCCGTTTCTTAGAGGAGGAACTGAGAGTCTGGCATCAGAATCTGTAAGGAGAGCCACAGAGCCGCATGGCTGTGGGAGAAGGTAAACGTCCAAGGAGCCAGAAGTCTGCCTTCTTCCTCTGGGCCTCAGTTTCCCGATCTGTAAAAGGAGGTTGTTGGACCTGACCTCTAGAATAAGTTCCAAACGTGGGGACAGGTAGTTGAAATCTGCTGCCCTGGGGGCGCCTGGGTGGCTGCCAGTTAAGCATCTGGCTCTTGATTTCAGCCCAGATCATGGTCTCATAGTCCGTGAGTTCGAGCCCCGCAGCAGACCCACGCTGACAGTGCAGAACCTGCTTGGGATTCTCTCTCTTTCCCTCTCTCTCTCTCTCTCCCTGCCCGCACCTACATGCACTCTCTCTCTCTCTCTCTCTCTCTCAAAATAAATAAACTTCAACAACAACAAAGCAACGCTGTTCTGCCCCTTCCTGAACATATGCCTCTGGACAAGATGCTCGGCCTCAGTCTCCTTGTCTGTAAAATGGGATCATGCCACCACCTATTCCACGGTTGTTACCATGAAGATAAAATGGGGTCGGTGCACTTGCTAAGGAGCTCCGCAGCTTTCTGGCACACAGTAGGTGCTTAGTAACTCGAATTATCCCGCAGAACCTCGAAGGGAGCACTTCCCTCCCAGCTTTGAACCAAAGGGAAACTGGCTAACCCATGTCGAACCCACGTGGGACGTGAGCTGTTGGTGCTGTCCACAGGGTCACGGCTGCCCCTGGCCCTGGCCCCCAGGCCCCAGCGTCTCAGGCGGGGAAGGCTGCTGCCATTTGCTATCTAGGCCCAGCCACGGACTCTCCCCCGACAGCTCCTTGGGGACAGGACGGCCTCCAGCTGCTGTCCCCTGCCCCCGCTCCCTCCCTCTCTGCACACAGCCATTGAAAGTTAACGGCCAAGGCGGCCCTTGGGGATGGAGGGCTGCATGGAGGGCTGCCTGGGGGCTGGAACCAGGCTGGACCAGCAGCCTGAGTGGTCCTTGGAGCCATTCCCTGGAGATGGGAGAGGGGGAATGAGAAGCCCATAAACTTCTCCAAGGCTATTATTCAGGGAGAAAAATGGGAGTGGTTGGAAGGGGCCAGGGAGTCTACTCCGCGATCATAAAACCTCCCCTCCCTGAGAAAGCAATCTATCCCAGTCCTGGCCAAACACCTTTTCTAGACAGAAAGTGCCAGATACCCCCAATGAGCTGTGAATTGGGCTCTCCCTTTGCTCCATTCCACAGATGAAGAAACTGAGGCACAGAGACGGACAGTGACTTGTCTGGGGTCATACAGTGGCGAGGTGGTAAAGCAACTTATTGTGTTCCAGCATTTGAGGGGCACGGGGCGGGGGGGTGCGGGGAGGTAGTGGTCGTGGCGCCCTCTGGGTGGGACAGCCTCAGGTTCGAGTGGTACTTTGGCCATGACTAGCTGTGTCATCATGTAAAGCCATTTAATCAGATTGAGCCTTGGTTTCCTTATCTGCCAGATGGGCACAGGAGTGCCACATTCACAGGATGGCTGCGGCACAGGGAAGGTAGGTAGTAAAGGGTTAAGAAACCATCAGCTGCTATTATTATTATTATTATTATTATTATTGCTGTTGTCACCATTATTATTATTCTGCCCTCAGGGAGGGACATGGTAGCTGTTTAACACAAGAAAGCCCCAAACCCATGCAAATATAAGGCAGGACACCCAGGCAACTCATCCTGTGCTGAGGCAAGACTGTTTCTCTTAGCTCCACTGCCTCGCCCCTGCCAGCTGGTCGGGGAACTGGGTAGGCATTGACACCCCCCTCCACACACACACACACACACACACACACACACACACACACACAGTAAGCTTACTGCCTGCTCTGCCCTATTTCTGGAGAGGGACAGCTTGCTCAGTACCCCAGACAGTTTGGGAGCTGGGCTGGCCAAGACCCCAAGGCTTGGAGCTGGTGGGAGCCCCGACTGGGGAGTACTGGAAATCTGGGTTCAGGGAACCCCCTCATCCACCCTGTTCCTCCAGGGCCCCCACACAAAGGCCCTCCAGAGACCCCAACTGTTGCAGAAACTTAACACTTGTTAATGGAACTAAGTAGTAAGAACAGCGGCAAATGCTGGTTCTGTGTCTCTTGCTCTATAAAATATACTCAGTCCTTTTAGCAGCGACTGCGCCCTAATCGTGCTCCTGGGAAAGATTAGGAGACTCAAGCAAATCACGTGACATGTCCAAAGCTGGACTTTGAACTTGGCACGTCTGACTCCAGAGCAGCTGCTCTGAACACCTGATTCCCGGGGCACCTGGGTGGCTCAGTCGGTTAAGCGCCTGACTTCAGCTCAGGTCATGATCTCGCAGTTCGTGAGTTTGAGCCCCGTGTCGGGCTCTGTGCTGACAGCTCAGAGCCTGGAGCCTGCTTCGGATTCTGGGTCTCCCTCTTTCTCTCTGCTACTCCCCTGCTCGTGCTCTGTCTCTTGTCTCTCTCACTCAAAATTAAATAAACATTAAAAAAAAAGTTTAAACACCTGATTCCCTAACTCTGATGCTTTTATGGGGTGCTTTAGGCAACAGTAAGAATCAATGGTTCTGAGCTTTTCCAGCTGGTCCAGGGGAAGGACCTGTTTTCCCATGGGCTTCCGGCTGGGGGGACAGAGGGAGATTCACCCCGATACACTGAGTGCCTGCTGGGTGACAGACACTTCCATAGATATTGCATTTAAAACCCGTAGCTTTTATTATCCCTGCTACAGACACAGACAAATGAAGGTGTAGAAATGAAATCGTCCAGAATCATACAATTGGCAAGTGGCAGAGTCAGAAATTGTTCCTTCATCTTTATAATAACTCCATGCAGTGGAGTTTTCTATTTCTATCCCCATTTTATGGACGAGGAAACTGAGGCTCAGGAATCAACTGGGATTATAGAGGATTTCAGAGCCCAACCTCCTAACACCCTTATGCTGCCCCCACTACACCTGCCATTATTTAAACCCTTTCAGGGCTGGAAGGAAGCCCAGAGGTCCTTGGTGGTGGGTTCTTGGTTAAAGATTTCACTTAATGTCTCCAAGCCTCAGTTTCCTCATCTGTGCAATGGGGGCTCATCACAGCAACTTCCCAAGCTGGGCACACAGTAGGTGCCCTCAGATTGCCGCATGCCTAGCATACATGTGGAGTCCCAGATCTGCACACAGCAAGATCTCAGCAAACATCTCTTTGCATTTGTGTCTTCGTTCGGATCTCAGAAGGCAGCCTCCAGGCCCACAGCCCTTAGGAAGCAAACCTCGCTCTAACTGGGGGCTGTCGTCTGCCCCAGAAGGCATTGCTGGTGAGTTGTAGTGGCCCCAGGAGGCCAGACAGCCCCTGGGTAAACAGGTCTGATCCGAGGTGACAGCCTGCTCTTCCCAGGCCAGCCCCTGTCCTGTCCCCACTCCATAATCTGGGCTGTGCCCCCTCAACCCATGGACACGATGCCTGCCTTGACAGGTGGGGCACTGGGAACCAAGTCAGGCCTCCTGGCCTCAGGCGAGAGAGGCTGGGAGGGAACTCCAGCTCATTCCTTTTTTTCTCCTCCTCCCTCCCTTGGCTGTGTGACCTTCTTGGCCGCTTCTCCCTTCTTGGCCTCAGTTTCCCCAACCGTAAAAGAAAGGGGCTGGACTAGTCGAACCCCGAGAGGCCGTTCTAGCTCTGAGGCTTGAAGAGAAAAAACGGGCAAAGGACTCTGAGGAGCTCCCCCGACCCGTGTATATCTCGCTTCATCCTGTCTCAAGAAACAACTTATTTTGGCCTCAGCTCCAGAGCGTCATTTAACTGATAAGGAAATGAGGTCCAGAGGTCCAGAGAGGTCAAGGGCCTTGCTGAAAGTCACACAGTCAGGCCAGGAATTCAGGAGTTCCCGCTCCCAACTTCTGCAGCATCCAAGGAGTGTGGCCGCCAATTCCTCCCCCACACCCCAAAGCTTTTGGGGGACATTTCCTGGAGCCAATCTTAGGACACTGTAAGGGAAGCAGTAACTGCTACTGTCATCTTAACATTCACCAGGATGCCCAGTCTGTCACCCAGGAGGGGACCTCTCTTGGAGGAGACAAAAGACTGGCCTTTGAGTGGTCCCCGTTGCCCCACGCCACAAGCCCAGACACCCTCAGAGAGGCCAACTTTGAAATTGAGATCTTCTGGCTGTCTTGCAAAACCGCAAAATTCAAGGTAACAATAGTTCTTGCGCAGAAACCATAAGCAGCACATAAACGCGTTAAACAATTCAAAAAGAAATGGTTTGTTTTTGCTGAAGCCCTCACCTGTACTCCTGTGGAGAGGGGTGATGATTTTGCCCTGAGTTTTGCAGAATTCCTGACATCATAGACGAGATGTCACTTTCTATCATCTCCTTGGGGAAAAGACAAGCAGAAAACAAAGCTCCCATCAGTGATGGTGTGGACAGGGCAGAACCCCAGTTTTCCCACAGTTCAGAAGGATGAAGCTCAACCAACCAGCAGAACACTTGAAAGAAAGAAAGAAAAAGAAAGAAAGAAGAAAGTACTAGAAGATTTCTGGGCATCATAGGTCACTTTCCCAGGGCAGTTCTACAGAGTTTCAGAAGCAAATGAAGAGAATGGAATGAAATTCCAGGTTCTTTCGAATTAATGGGGGAAGGGCAGAGGAAGGCTCTAGAATCCAAATGTCAAGTCGTGGAAAATGTGGACTTGCAAAATAGGAATCAGAAAAACCTGAATCCCTTCCAAGCCTCTTTTCAACCGCAGCTCAGTTACTTTATTGTTCAGTTATTTATTTATTTATTTATTTTTAAA
Source organism: Panthera leo (assembly GCF_018350215.1). Taxonomy (NCBI): domain Eukaryota; kingdom Metazoa; phylum Chordata; class Mammalia; order Carnivora; family Felidae; genus Panthera; species Panthera leo. Next base: position 18,116,841 of record NC_056690.1, read on the forward strand.
CAAAAAAGGTAAATAAAAAAGCTGTGCTTGACGTGTCATGTATGTTTCTCTGGGAGGGCCAAATTCCCACTTGCAAAGGGGAATAATCCCTGCAGGGCTCCAGCCCTGGAAATGCCTTCAGAAATGCCACATGCCCTGGCTGGAAAACCAATCCACCCACCCCACCCCACCCCCCACCACATACACACACAGTCTTTAAAAAAAAAAAAAAAAAAAAAAATCAAGAAACAAAAACAAAATTTGCCGAAGTTTCTCAAACTTCAACCTTGAAACAAACACAGAAACCCACCCAAGAATCTCAGTTCCACCCCAAAAGTCATTCAGGGATTCCCGGGAAGGAGAAAAGGGGAGAAGAGAGAGGTAGCCCCCACAGCCCCTGCGCCCGGGGCTCCACCCTGGAAATGCAATGCAAGGCAGCAAAGCCGACCCTGCAAGGCGGTACCTGGAGCCGATCCTCGTCTGGCCGCCGCTGCAGGCGCTCTTGGGGCGGGCGGGGGTTCCGGAGGGGGGCTCCCTCGCGCTCGCCCCTCGCGTTCAGCAATTTGGCCGCCGTCGCGGCTCGAACCGTTTTTAAATTTCCCTCTCTGGAGCTGTCCAGCTCAGAGCATGCGCAGTAGCCGTGCAGGGGGCTTTTTCCCCAAGGGTCAGTTACAGGGCAGGGTCAAGGGGACTGCAGCGAGTGTTTCCCAGCAGCCGCCAGCCTTGCACGCCCCGGGGCTCTAGGTGGGGTGGGGTGGGGCGGGGCGCAGGGGTGGGGACACCCCTCTTCAAACTTTGCCAGCAGTGGCCGCAACTGCATGCCGGCGAGCATGCGTTGAGGAGCAGTGGGAGGGCGATTTAGACCAAAAGAATTAAGTTGCAAAAGGATGCCGGGTGCATTAAAACTTGCAACCCGTCACTTCCCCGGGGGGAGAAGGCGGTGGGTGGGAGGAGAGCTCGGCGGCAAACTCCCCTTTCCCCCTAAGCCGGGACGGGCCTTGAGGCCGCCCGGCGAGGTGGGGGGGCCCAGGTAGACGCCGATTCCGGCTACCTGTCCCTTTAAGAAAGTTGCGCCCGCGGGCTGGCGCGCGGCGGGCGGGCGGGGGCTGCGGGGCCGGGAGCGCTCGCGCTGGGCGCCTCCACCTGCCGAGGCCTCGAGGGGGGGGCGGGCCGAGCACGGCGGCCCGGCGCTGGGGGGCGGCCCGGGTCTGCGCGCCGCACTCCCCCCGCCCCCGGATCCCGCGTGGAGAGTGAGTCCGCCCGGAGCGCGCGCGCGTGCGCGCGGCTGGGCTCGGCGGCCGAGGCGCTCGGGGTCCGGGGCCGCGAGCCGAGCCCGCCGAGCCGTTGGGGGCCGGGTCCCGCCGGTGCGCCCGCGCTCCCGCCTTCCCCGCCGCCCGGCCCGCGTCGCCTGCTGCCCCGCCCCGCCCGGCGCCCGCCGCGGGAAAGGTGGCGCGGACCGCGGGCGGCGGCGGGCGGCGCGGGCGCGGACAAAGGTCCCCGCGGCCCCCCTTAGGGGGCTGGAGTCAGTGTGATCCCCCGAGAAAGTCTGCCTTTCCGGCGCCCTCGCTCCTGAGCCTCCGTTGGAATCATTTGCCAGAGTAATGACCACACTAATCGTCACGGCCACCCTTGGCTTTATTTCCTTATGTATTTCTACCTCCTCGTTTATTCTTCACGCCGGCCCCTTAGACGCGATGGTCCCCTTTTTGCCTATGGCGAACCTGACGCTCTGAGCGGTCACGAGGGGGCCGAAGGAGCACGGCCAGTAAGTGGCAGAGTCCGGATTGGAACCCAGAGCGGAGAGACGCCGCGGCCCCTGCACCTGCAGGTGGACGTTGGGCTCGAGGCTGCGCCACTCTGGCCGAGCCAGGCCGGGCGCCCAGCGCTTCTTGAATTTCCTGTGGCTGCCCTCGCGTTCTGCATCCCCCTAGCAGGCAAGGGAGCCGCGTCTCCACGCCTGTGGTTGGGAAGCGTGTCCTAGCCCGTGCTTAAGTCCCGCGAGGAGCCGGGGCTCCCTAAGGCCGGGTGTACCTGGATTTCATTGCTCATTCAGGTGGGCCGTGACCTTGGCGCTGGTCCATGTCCTCCTGAATGGTTTTCCTTTAACACCTGGGCGCCCTTATTCCTTTCTTCTCTGCCAAGAGTAAATAGATCACTTGCATTCTCTGGTGGGGGAATGTAGTTTACGGATGTTAGTTAAGGTCATGGTCATGAAACTCTGTTTTCATTTCTCTCCGACCTACCTCTATTGAAAGTTTGCATTTTGCCTGTTTATAAAAGTCGTTAACATGGCTTTAAGTGTCCCTTGGTGACCTATAATTAGAGACCAATAATTAATTCCAAGGTTAAGTGGTAAGCATTCAAAGTATTTGAGTTTATTTCTGTTAATCCTTAATGGAGTTGTGTGTAAACAGAGGTGACTTCACAATCTCCTGTTGAGGTAACAGCCCTTTTCACTAAGGTACAATTTTTTATCTCCACAGCAGTTTGGAAAGAAAGTCTCTCTTCTGAAAGTTGATGGATTCAGTAAAGCTTTTTAAATAAAATGCATCCAGTCTGTGAGTTCTGCAGACTCGTGCACTATGGAAAAGCCAAGCAGGGACCCTTCCTTAAAAGACAAAAAAAAAAAAAAAAAAAAAAAAAGAGGATGTTCTGGAAAGTCCTCAAAACCTCCCCTTTTCCTTGAGAGAACTTGGCTTTGAAAACTTGGCTTCCCTACATGGGCTTTTGGCTGGGAACTATGGCCATTTTACTAAAGACTTGACATTTTAAGTTCTCAGCTTCAGGAATGGTTGGTGAAAATATTGCCACTCAAACTTCTACTGTTGAGGGTATTCAGAAAACCCAGGTAACTTAGCAGAAACCCTTCTTTTTGTGACATGCGTCTATTTTTCCCTTTTACGAATAATTCTCAAGCCTGTTGAATTGTAAGAGTCACCTGGGGTGAAATTAAAACCACAAAAGGGAAGAGCTGGGGAATGCTTGTTTCACAAATGTCCCACGTGATTCTCAGGTAAAGTGTGGACACCTGTAGCAGGTGATCATGAAGTTCACCTGTGTCCATGGCTCTGTGGCTCCTTATCATTTGCTTCTGTGTGGGGAGGGTCTTAGATCCATCCTGACTTTGCAAAGGTACCTGCTTTCCTGCTAGCAAGATTTCTAAAAGGCTCAGCAGACGCTCTGTTTACCAGACCTCTGATTTTTATAGAAAATCTGCAGAAAGGAACAAAAGCAACAGGTATGTGGCTTTTCTGCTTACGCTCTGGATTGACGTAGTGGAAAATGCTCTAATCTGGGCCTGAGTTTGATACGTGTTGGTGGTTGAGCAGTAGTTATTTGTCTGATCTCTTTGGAGCTAGGGTGCCTATGGCTGTGGGCAAAATATTTGTTTATGATGTTAACGATGAGCTTAAAGCCCAACTCCTTCATACGTGGGAAGACCAGTTCCTTGTGTGCAATGTGTAAGTATAGCGTTCGTATTGAAGGATTACAGTATATTCACTTAGCAAGTTAAAGCAGCTTTTTTTTTTTTTTTTTAGCTCAAGTAGCCCGATTTTTATCACACGCCCTGACCGTTTCTCCTTTAATTCCAAAGTTTTTGACTTTTATTTTGCTTAACTGTTCTGAGTTTCCCATGGTAAAGAGGGAAAGGGAGTGTGGTCAGAATTACATGACTTGTAGCGATGAATAGTTCTCTGTCTTCCGCTCTGACCTCTGGCTGGTACAGTGAACCGCAGGGCACATCTACGAAGCAGAAATCTCAAGGTGGTGTTTTTTTTTGTTGTTGTTTGTTTGTTTTTTTCCTCATAAATGACTATACTACAGCAAACCCTCAAGGCCACAGCCTCCTGGGCTGTCTCTGGCACATAGTAGGCACTCTGGAGATTTACAGGCTTTTAAAAAGCTTTTTTTCTTGTGTCCCATTGCTAAAAACTAGTTAGGTGGCATTTTCTTCTCAGAAAGTTCTGGACAGAAAGCTTACCCGGTCTTTACTCCCCAAGGCTCATGGCTCTCTTAAAAGTACCTTCTGATTCCGATTTCTTAAGAGGTAGGTTCCCTAGCATTGGGAAGCCACTGTTGAATGTCTGAACACAGCTTTCGAAGACGAGAGCAGAGTTTGTTGTTTTTCTGTGGGAGACCATGAAAGTCCACTGGTCATTGATCTCCTTTGCTCCTGTTAGCATGACTGATACGTGTATTATGGTTCTTTTTGGGAACGCATTTGTAGAGGAACTGCCGCTTGGAATTGTCCTACGTCTTATTTAATAAAAGGATGCTAAACCCTCCGGTGTTTCTAGGAAGGGAATACTATAATGTTTTTGTATCTTTGTGATCTCCTGCCTCTTGTCTGAAACTCCAGACCAGTTTCCACCATTGTCCTGTCCGACTCTTCAGAAAGGTTGTGACTAAAAAAAAAAACAACAAAAATTAAGCCTGTTAAAGAGTGTGACCCTCAGATGTGCACTGAGCAAGTTGCCGGAGCCTTCTCCGCGTTTTTCTGTTTTTTTCCCCCAACTGCCTTTTATAATAACCTCACTTCGTTGTTTATGGCACTACATCTAGGCTTTCCTTTCTGAAAAAGTTGTTTCTTTTGGCCGCTTTTTTGGAGTGCCGAGAGAATAAAAACCAGAGGCCGTATTGTCTGTGACTTCGCAAAACAGAACTACCACCAGGTGGTAGGTTCTGAGGCTTATTAATCAGGATAAGGAAAAACTTGCTAACAGTGACCGTGATCCCAGGCTGGCCTGTCTCCTCTGCTGGTAAATAGTGCCCTCACCCCAGCTGTCGATACAGAGACTGGGCACAGGTGAAGGGGGATTCTGAAACCAGAAACCAGTTGGATGCCACCTCTGAAGCTCCCCCAGTGCCAGAATTCCACAGTATTCCTTGAACTTGAATGCCAGGTTGGTCTATATAAATAATTTTCTGGACCAAATCTCTGCTGCATTAACAAGTAATATAGGGGCATCTGGGTGGCTCAGTCGGTTAAGTGTCTGACTCTTGGTTACGGCTCACATCATAATCTCAAGGTTTGTGAGTTCAAACCCCCCATCGGGCCCTGTACTGACAGCGCAGAGCCTGCTTGGGATTCTCTCCCCTGCCCTCTCTGCCCCTCCCCAACTTGTGCACGTGCTCACTCTCCCTCTCTCTCTTGCAACATAAACTTTAAAACAAATATTTTAAAAAAATGCTATATTTACATCTAACTGATAATCCAGAGGAGTGAAAAAATAAATGCTTTGAGAAAAAACTTAATCCTTTATCCATTTCAACACCTATTATCTTGATAATGACCACATTGATGCTGCTGGGTGGTTATTTTCCTATCTGGCTTAAGTTGAAAAGCATGAAACAAAGCATTTAGAGATGCTTAGAGATTGAGAGATTTCGAGCATTTAGAGATTTACAGTAAAAATGTGTTAAAAGGCTGGGCCATCTCTTGGTCAAACAGACCAGTCAAGTTGTTTGGCATAATCTTCACCTGAAGCATGTTTGATATTGGGCAAAGTGAACAACCCATCCTCATAACATAGCAATTCCATATGAATTGGAGTATGTATCCAGAACCCTCCATTCCCTGCGGACGCTAAACACAGGGAGGGCCCTCCAGGAGGAGGTGCTCCCTGAGGCTCAACTGGTTGGAGAGGACAGCGGTGGCTCCCGTCTCAGTGCTGTCCCTCTCTTGCCTATCCCTAGCTGCAGGGCTTTGGATGAATTCTTCCCCCTTCCTTGGTTCTCCTATCTCTGCAGGGGAGTAATGACGCCCATCTTGCAGGGCTGTGTGAGGCTGGGGGAGCACGCCTTCTGTGGGGTACGTATTCCTCGAACCAGGTATAAGTTTCAGGTGGTTTTGTGTGTTTAAAGGGACTTCTTATTCGGTTGCTAGATTCTTCTGGAAAAAGGAAGGAATCGGTTGGGTTGCTTTGGGAAACTATCTCAGATTTTTTAACCAGGAGAATCTGAACTTAGGTAGATCTCTAGTGATCCAAACGCTTTGACACAGCCTTCCCCCGGCTTCTAGGGAGAAGTTACTCATGACCCCTCACAACCGTGCTGTTTTACGTATAAAAATCTAGTCAAGGGCCTCATCGTCTGCCCAGTCCACAGTCTTACCCAGTCTAAGCCCTCACCTTCATTCCAGGAGGAAATCCCACCGGGCAATCCCATTTGGGGAAGGCTGTGTTGTCCCTCCATTCCAGAATTTATTTCATCTGGCCACTTCGTGGCTCTTGTATTTTCTCGTTGTGCAGGGTAATGGCTGCAGCCTCTAGATCTGTGATGGGGGAGTAGTTAACATACAACTTCACATCTAATCTGAGTCTACATTATTAGACAGAATTGAGACTATCACTCTATTCTGTGTTCCATTTTCTTTGTCTTTTTCTACTGGCTTCGATGAGAGATCCTGAACCAGAGGTGCGTGATCCACAACAGGCTTTGGCTCAAGGGCTTTAAAACAAACAAACACAAAAACTTAAAAGCCGGCATTTAAAAATCCTTCAAAAGCTAGGACTTCCAGCCTTTTTTTTTTTTTTTTTAAAGATGTTTATTTTGAGAGAGAGAGAGAGTGCATGTGCCCATGTGTCCACAAGCAGGTGTGGGGCAGAGAGAGAGGGAGGCAAGAATCCCAAGCAGGCCCCATGCTGTCAGCGCAGAGCCCCACGTGGGGCTCGAACTCACGAACCGTGAGATCATGACCTGAGTCGAAACCAAGAGTCGGCTGCTTAACCTACTGAGCCACCCAGGCAACTCTCTAGGTTTTCTTGAAAAATGGGAAAAGCTGGCCACTTGGCCAGCAACCCCACGAGGCAGTCATCAGCTGGGACTGAACGCAGCTGCCCACAGTTAGAGGGATTGTCCTATGCTCTTCGATTTGCCCCTTGCCTGGCCACTTCCTTATTGCTCTGCCCTACTGTCTAGGTCTCAGCCGTTTGTTTTTTGAACACGTTTTTTAATTGCCCTTTGTTTTTCTTAGAGTGAAGACAAAAATAACATGTGTGGGCACACCCATGTTGCTATTAAAAGCCGAGAAGGATCATCAGTGGTTAATAAAGATGATCTACCCTTTTCCCCCCACAACTTCCTCTGCTCGATGCTGTGCTGAGTGCTTTGCGCATCCAGCTTGGTCCTTAGGGTGCTGTGAAGTAGGTGTCATCCGCCCCCACAGGAGAGATGAGGAGATCCCTTTGATTTTGGCTTAACTGATCTGTTCGACCTGACCTGACCGTGTCAGGGGGTGGGGAAGAGGTTGTCTGGAGGACCCCTCCCTTGTACTTTTCCACACCAGGTAGTTTCTCATGGGTGGGGCATCTTAAGCATCTCTTAGGATGCAGGGCTTGGGACCAGGCAGGTCCCACTGGTAAGGATGCAGCTACGTCCCAGGAAATTGCTACTGGTCACACTGGCCCCAGGGAGGTCACACACCGTTTATGGGCTTGAGTCAAATAAATGGAGTTGAGCACACTAGATGTGCAGACCGCTTCATAACTCTTTCTGCTAAGCCAGCGGATCTGACCTCCCAAACCATTGATCCATAAGGGAACATCTGAACCCACCAGAAGAAAGTTTGGGGGAAAAATAAATTTGCTGTATTTGTTTGAGTCTAATGGAAAGGCTTCCTTCTTAAAGTAGGTGAAAATATCTGGTATAATCACTTTGGTTAGACTTCAAATAAGTGCATTTTTTGAAGGTAATATATTTTGAAGTGGGTAGTTACAACGTTTGGAATAATACCTTTTGTGTAATTAAGACATGGGAAAATAGCATGCCTCTGTGCCTCGTGAAAAGGAATACTCTGCATGCTTCAGGCCAGCTCTTTTTTTTTTTTAATGTTTATTTTTGAGAGAGAGGAAGAGAGAGAGCTAGTAGGGGAAGGGCAGAGAGAGAGGGAGACACAGAATCCGAAGCAGGCTCCAGGCTCTAAGCTGTCAGCCCAGAGTCCGATGCGGGGTTCGAACCCGCGAGCCGTGAGATCACGACCCGAGCCGAAGTCGGACACTTAACCGACTGAGCCACCCAGGCGCCCCTCTTTTTAATATTACAGACTGTTCTTGGGGGCATCTTCCTTTGTGCACAAAAAGATCTTTAAATGTTCGTTGTTCAACAGAGAATCCAAACTCCAATTTTTCGCTGCAAGCCGCTTTCTCCTGCAAACAACAAACAACCCTGAGGGGTTTTAAAAGACTGTTCAGGGAACTCTGACTACCACTATTTCATGTTTAGATCCTGTTCCCCAGTAACAAAAAGCAGCCTGCTCTCTGACTAAAAGCCCCTTTCCCAAGGCTCTGGACCAGGTTTTTTGTTGTGTGTGTTTCTTTCTTTCTTTCTTTCTTTCTTTCTTTCTTTCTTTCTTTCTTTCTTTCTTTCTTCCTTCCTTCCTTCCTTCCTTCCTTCCTTCCTTCCTTCCTTTCTAATATCTTTCCCCACTGATGTCTAAAGTGAATAAAACAGAACAGCGCATAAACTTGTTCATACATAGCACTTGGTGGACACTTTTCTGCTTTTTATTGCAAGGTAACAATCCCGGCTGTTTGTTTTAGAAATGGTAATGTTGTATCATTGTAACAAATTATACTTAAAAATCATTTAGTGTGAAATTGCAGATTAATCCCATAGGGATGGGGTATTAACAATCGCCCAGCCCTTTGGAGCATACAGATGGTGAATCTGGGATTTACAATAGGAACAATCACTGATTACATGCCTGGCTGTAACGGACAAAAAGGCCTCCGCAATTTCAGCTTGGAGAATACGGCGGAGGTCCTAGCGCCTGACTTGTTTGGGATGCTTGGTTCCGGAGAATGCCTGTTTCATCACCTAGCCCGTGTGAGAGACGGGTGCGTTCTGCGTGCTTTGAAACCCACCAAGTGCTTCTGCGGAAGGGATGCCTCGGTGTGCCTCTCTCTAACCCTTCTAAATTCCATTAGAATTCGTTGAAAGAGCATGGTCACAGTGGGGTGTGCAGTGGGAATGCGGCAGATGGGCCGGGCCAAGAGAGCTCATTGTCAAATCCAGTACCTGCTGTTTGCAAATCACTGGGAGGAAAGTTGTCATGCACGTGGACCAAGGGCCAGGGAGGGCTGTGCACTTCGGAAATGAATCTGCACCTGAAATGAAAAGGATTCCCAAGTGCAATGCCCCTGGTTTTGAAAATCCTCTGGTGGAGCTCCAGACTGTGAACCCCATGACATGCGTGTTAAGAAAAGGGGGTACTGGGACGCCTGGGTGGCTCAGTTGGTTGGTTAAGCGGCCGACTTTGGCTCAGGTCATGATCTCCCGGTCCGTGTGTTCGAGCCCCGCGTCGGGCTCTGTGCTGACTGCTCAGAGCCTGGAGCCTGTTTCAGATTCTGTGTCTCCCTCTTTCTCTGACCCTCCCCTGTTCATGCTCTCTCTCTGTCTCAAAAATAAATAAATATTTTTAAAAAATTAAAAAAAAAAAAAAAAAGAAAAGGGGGTACTTATACACACAGTCCCGAGTACAGACCATGCTACAATAAGTGACCGGCCAGTATGTGCTTGGGACTCTGAGCAAGTAAGACCAAATTCTTTCAACTATATATGGATTTTTAAATGTTCATTATTTATTTATTTTTATCTTTATTTTATTTATTGATTTTTTTTTGAGAGCAAGAGAGACAGAGTATGAGTGGGGGAGGGGCAGAGAGAGAGGGAGACACAGAATCCAAAGCAGGCTCCAGGCTCGGAGCTGTCAGCCCAGAGCTCAACACGGGGCTCGAACTCACAGACCTCGAGATCATGACCTGAGCCGAAGTTGGACAGTTAACCGACTGAGCCACCCAGGTGCCCCAATATATTTCTTGACTTTTAACGACATATTTAAAAATGCTAAACTTGTAGAATCAAAATAGCCATTTCAACGGTAGTTTAGGTTCGTATATATACAACCTCTATATACGCTCAAATAAGTCCCCCACCCCCCCCCCCCATCTCTGCTTTGGTTTCAGATGCAAAGGTAAGAAATTTTTCGATCAAAAGAACAAGTTGTCTCAGAAGAAAACCAAAAAGCTGGAATGCTTAAAAGATTGAATAGAATTCTCTTGACTTTTCAGGGGTGGCTTCTCAAAAACAAAAAACCATTTATCCAAATGAACGCTCTATTCCAAATATTCTTGATCCGAACATTGTTTTGTTAACAGTGCTCTGAGCAAAATGAAAGCACACAAGTGGATGTTGTCCTGGACTGGAGAAACTGCTTTTGCTTTTAGGCAAATGCACCCCACACTGGTTTTATTGCTTTTCCTGAACCCGGGGATTTGTGACCCCGATGGGCCAGCTCAGTGATAATGACCCTGTCTTCTCCATTGGACCAATTAAGTACCTTCCCAGAAGGGTTTTACAGCTCCATCTTGGGGGGACGCTTGTAAGCTTCTCAGGATTATTCTAGAAGTGCTTTGCAACTGGTCCTTATTTTAGCCCTGCCTAAAAGGAGACGGGTTGAACAACGTTTTGCTCAGAATGATCGGTACGGCCTTAATTGTCACAATTATCAATGATACTAGTAACTTGGAGACAAGGCACATTCCTCGGAAAAAGTCTGTTTTATCAACTTTTGAGACCCTTTATAGCATCAAATCTAAAGTAGTTGGTGGTACACTCCTTTAGAAAGGAAGGATTGGCCCCAGCTCAAAAAATTTAATTGTAACCAACGGTGTAAGATAATTATCCATGAGTACATTCTGATATAAATGATGAAAGAAACGGATAAATGCAAGAACAACAAACATTCCTTCCAGAAGAATCCTGAATATTCCACGTAGACAACCTCCATATCCTGGATGGGAACATGAATCTTCCCTTTCCCCCTTCACTGTTGGGCTTGTCTTCCTGACCCCAGCAGTTAGAGAAACCCAGTAACTTCTATCCTGGACCAAGTGATGAATACTAATGTCAGTGATGCCATGGGGGGGTCCCATGCACCCCCTGGTAGGCTGTGACGGGATGAGAAGCCACAGGGGCATTTCGCCACTGTGGTAATCTTCCTTAAAAACAAACAAAACAATAACTTCAGTCTACTCATGAGGAGAATGTTTGACAATCCCCAATTGAGGCTCATTCTACAAAATACCAGATCCATACCCTTCAAAACCATCATGGTCCTGAAAAACAATGGAAGTATAAGAAACTGTCCAAGGGGGCACCTGGGTGGCTCAGTCGGTTGAGCATCCGACTCCGGCTCAGGTCATGATCTCTCGGTTCATGAGCTGGAGCTCTGCGTCAGGCTCGTTGCTGTTGGCACGGGGCCCGCTTCAGGTCCTCTGTCCCCCCCTCTCTCCCGGCCCCTCCCCTGCTCATGCTCTCTTTCAAAAATAAACCAAAAAAAAAAATCTTTAAAAAAAAATAACAAAAAAGAAACTGTCCCAAACCAGAGGGGACTGGCTAGGACACAGGAACTGATGCCACATGGGTACCCTGGTTGGATCCCAAGAGAAGACCAGGACATGGTGGGAAAACCGGTAACATTTGATCCAGTCTGGAGTCTAGTTTATAGAAACGGACTGCCATTGCTGTGGCAAACATACCGCGGTAATGTGAAATGACAACGGGGAACTCGGGGAGGGGTAAGTGGGAGGTCCCTGTGTAATCTCTGCAACTTTTCTGTAAATCTGAAACGCGTCCAAAACGGTTCATTTTGAATCCAGTAAATGACCCCTCCACGTTTGTCACAGTATGATTTCTAATAGCCAAGAGGTGGCCGCAACCCAAGTGCCCAACAATGGAGGAGTGGGTAAATAGGATGTGCTCCACCAGGGGCGCCTGGGTGGCACAGTCAGCTGAGTGTCCAACTCTTGATTTCGGCTCGGGTCATGATCTCGTAGTTCGTGAGTTTGAGCTCCAAGTTGGGCTCTGTGATGTCAGTGTGGCGCCTGCTTGGGATTCTCCCTTCCTCCTCCTCCTCCTCCTCCTCCTCCTCCTCCTCCTCCTCCTCCTCCTCCTCCTTCTTCTTCTTCTTCTCTCTCTCTCTCTCTCTCTCTCTCTCTCTCTCAATAAACGAGCAAACAAACTTAAATGTGATATACAAGGGAATATTCAGCCTTAAAAGGGGAGAAGATTCTGTCATGTGCTACAACACAGAACCTTGAGGACGTGATGTTAAGTGAAATAAGCCAGTCACAATAAAGACATATGCAGTGCCTAGAATAGTCAAATTCATAGAGACAAAGCAGACTGGTGTTGCCAGGGGCTTGGGGCAGAGGGAAACGGAGGGCTACCATTGAATAGGTTTAGGATTTCCATTTTGAAAGATGAAAAAGTTCTGAAGGTCTGTTGCACGACGAAATGAATATCCTTAGTGCTCCTGAGCTGGACACTTCACAAATGGTTAATACGGTAAGTTTTACATTCTATTTTTACCTCAATTTAAGCTCTTTTTTTAATCAAAAGAATGCATATCACAGCTGTACAAATTAAGAAAGCCTTTGCTTACCATAAAAAAAAGCGTGTGTCCCAGTTCTCAGCGTTGGTGCTATTGACAATTGTGCTTGATGATTCTTTAAGGTGGGGGAGCTGTCTTTAAGGTGGGCATTGTAGGACATTTAACATCCCTGGCCTCTACCCACTAGATGGGAGTAGCACCCTTTCCCCTATCGTGACAGCCACAAATGTCCTCAGACATAAGTGTCTCCTGGGGCTCAGGGGGAAAGTTGCCCCTGGCCCAGAACCATTGGTCTATTGGAAGAGTGGGAGGTAGGGGAAGGAAACAGATTTAAAAATGATTGTATAGACCTTTGCTGTCCAATACGGTAATCGCTAACCGTATGGGACTATTTAAAATTACACAATTGAGGGGCACCTGGGTGACTCAGGATTTAAAGAATATTTTAAGCATGCGACCTCATAGTAGCAACAAAAACCAAGAATTAAGTAGATGTTAGCCCACCTTGACGATGCTACGCTAAATGAAGGAAGCCAGTCACAGAAGCAAAAATATTGCATGGTTTTACTCCTGAAATCCCTAAGAGAGTGCAATTCCTAGAAACAGTAGATTGGTGATTGCCCAGGGGTGGCCACAGGGGGACATGGGGAGCTGACTCAAAGGTGTAAAGGTTCGATTATGTAAATGAGTTCTAGAGATCCGTACAACGTGATGCCTGCAGTTCTCTGTTAAGAGGGCAGATCTCCTGTTAGAGGTCCTTACCACAATAAAAGTAAATGTTACGTGCTAAAAGAAAAAAAAAATAGCCAAAGAATCCAAACCATTGTTGTTTTTTTTTTTTTGAGATATAATTGACAAAATTCTGAGATATTTAAGTGTACAATGTGACGATTTGACACAACTATAGAATGGTGGAAGGGTTCCTCCCGTCAAGTTAAGTAACCTGTCCATCACCTCACATATTTACCTTTTGTGTGTGCATTTAAAGGACATTTAAATTGTCCTCTCAGCAAATTTTAATCATATGACTGTTACCGACTGTAGTCAGCATGTTTTACATTAGATCCTCAGGTCTTCCTCATTTTATAACTGAAAGTTTGTACCTTTGGACCAACCCTTCCATATTCTACTCTCCTCCAGCCTCTGGCAACCACTCATCTACTGTTTTATCAAGTTTGGCTCTTTTTGATTCCACACATAAGTGACGCCATGCCCTTAATGTGTCTTTCTCTGGCTTATTTCACCTTGCATAATGTCCTCTAGTTTCATCCATGTTGTTGCAAAACGCAGGATTTCCTTCTTAGGCTAAATAATATTCCATTGCATGTGTGTGTGCATGTGTGTGTGCATGTGTGTGTATGTATAGATCACATCTTCTTTATCCATTCGTCTGTTGACAGACACTTAGGCTGTTTCCATACCTTGGCGATTGTGAATAAGGGCGCAATGAACATGGGAGTGTAGTTACCTCTTCAAGATTGTGATTTTGTTTCCTTTGGATATATACCCAGTAGTGGGCCTGCTGGATCATATGGTAGTTCTGTTACATTCTTGAAGAACCTTTATGTTATTTTCCGCAAGAGCTGCACCAATTTATATTCTCACCAGCAGCGTACAAGGGTTCCACTCTCTCACTTCCTCATCGACCTTTATTATCCCTTTTGTACAGACATCCCTACAGGTATGAGATGATCTCGCTGTGGTTTTGATTTGCATTTCCTTGACGATCAGTCATGTTGAACATCTTTCCGTGTACCTGTTGACCATTGTATGTCTTTGGAAAAATGTCTAGGCAAGTCCTTTGCCCATTTTTTTTTTTCCATTGGGTTTTTTTGCTGTTGAGCGGGTTCCTTGCATATTTCGAGTATGAACCCCTTAGCAGATAGGTGGTTTGCAAGTATTTTCCCCCATTCTATAGGTAGCCTTTTCATGGTAATGGTTTCCTTTGCTGTGTGGACAATTTTTAATTTGATGTAGTCCCGCATGTTTATTTTTGCTCTTGTTGCCTTGCTTTTGGTGTCAAATCCAAAAAAATCCTTGCTGAGACCAATGTCAAGGAGCTGTTCCTCCGTGTTTTCTTGTATGAGTTTTATGGTTTCACATCTTTAATCCATTTTTAGTTGATTTTTGTGTGTGGTGTGAGATAGCAATCCAGTTTGTTTTGCATGCGGCTGTCCATTTTTCCCAATATCATTTATTAAAAAGACTATCCTTTCCCTATTAGATGTTCTTGGCTCCTTCGTTGTGTATTAATTGGCTCCTTTGTCATAAGTCAATATATGCATGAGTTTATCTCTGGGTTCTCTGTTCCATTGATCTGCATCGGTTTTTATGCCAGTACCATAGTGTTTTGATTACTAGAGCTTTGTAATATACTTTGAAATCTGGAAGTGTGACGCCTCTGGCTTTATTGTTCTTTCTCAGTATTGCCTTGGCTATTCAGGGTATTTTGTGGTTCATACAAATTTTAGGGGTGGTTTTTTTTTTTTTCATATCTATGAAAAATGGCATTGGAATTTTGACAAGGATTGTAGTGAATCTATAGATTCCTTTAGGTAGTATGGACATTTTAACAATATTCTTCTAATCTATGAACATGGAGTATCTTTCCATTTATTAGCGTTCAACTTCTTTCATCAATATCTTAAAGTTTTCAGTATACAGATATTTTACCTCCTTGGTTAAACTTATTCGTACGTATTTTATTCTTCTTGATGTACTATAAGTTGAATTGTTCCCTTAATTTTTCTTCTAGTTCATTGTTGCCAAGGAGTTTTATGGAGAAAAGCTTTAAAACTCTTAAAGGTCTGGAAGGAAGACGGGAATAAATGGAGAGAGAGGTTTTCCATGGATGGAATAATTTTTTATGGTGGTAAATATACATAAAATTTACGATCTTAACCATTTCTTTTTTTTTAATCTTTTTTTTTTTTTTACATTTATTTATTTTTGAGAGACAGAGACAGACAGAGTGTGAGTAGGGGAGGAGAAGAGAGAGAAGGAGACACAGAATCCGAAGTAGGTTCCAGGCTCCGAGCTGTCAGCACAGAGCCCGACACGGGGCTCAAACTCACAAACCGTGAGATCATGACCTGAGCCAAAGTCGGACATTTGACCGACTGAGCCATCCAGGCACCCCTACCTTAACCATTTCTAAGTATACATTTATGTAGCATTCAGTATATTTACGATGTTGTGCAATCATCACCACCATTCATCTCTAAAACTTACTCATCTTCTCAGACTGAAACTCTGTCCCCAACAAACACTAACTCCCTCCTCTTTGTCCCCAGCCCCTGGGAACCACCATTCTTGATGCATTTTGCTGCTCCAGGAATCTCCTGTAAGTGGCATCCAGATTTTTGAATCTTTTACGACTGGCTTGTTTTGCTTAGCATGATGTCTTCAAGATTTATCCATATTAGAGCGTGTGTCAGAATTTTCTTCTTTTTTAAGGCTGAATACTGTTCTATTGCACATGTATATAAATGTACATTCTGTTGCCTGTGTAGTGCACATACAAATACCACGTTTTATCTGTTGATTAGACACTTGGGTTCCTTGTACCTTTTGGCTATTGTAAATAATATCGCTGTGAACATGGGTGTGTAAATACCTGTTTGAGCCCCTGTTTTCAATTCTTTTGGGTATATACCTAGGAGTGGAATTGGTGGATCATATGATAGGAGACTGTTCTTTAAAGCCCCGAGTACAGAATCTGTGCTAGTCTGCTTGGGCTGCTATAACAAAACACCATAGATGGAGTGCCGTATATGACAGACATTTATTTGTCCCAGTTGTGAAGGCAGGGAAGTCTAATCAAGGTGCTGGGAGATTGGGTTCTTGGTGTTGCTTTTGCAGAGAACCGTCTTCTTGCTGTGAGCTCACGTGGCCTTTCCTTCGTGCCCTTCTTAAAAGGGCACCAATCCCATCATGGGTGTTCCACTCTGGTGACCTTATCTAACCCGATTACCTCCCAAAGACTTTACCGCTGAATATCTTCACACTGGGCATTAGGACTCCACCTCAGGAATTTGGGGAGGACACAAACATGTGGTCCATACTAGAATCCTTCTAGATTTTTATCCTAAATCTTTTACAGTTTCCTCCCCTTTACTAACTTCATGGAAATTAACACCTGGGCCACATTCTCTTTGTAAGACCTACTGAGGACTGTGTGCTTGAATTTCATCAATGTGCTTGATGTTGGAATGAATTACTTAATTACAACAGCAAGCTTAATGAGGTACAAATAGGTTTGGGAAAAATACAGGCGATTCTTAAGCATTCAGTTGAACCTGTGGAGACAGAAGCAGAAAGTCCTCTCAGATTGTGCAATGCGTGTATGTCACTGGAGATCTCATTAAAAGGCAGGCTCTGACTGGGTAAGTCTAGGATGAGGCTTGAGACTGTACATTTCTAAGTGCTCCCAGTCGGTGCTGATGCTGCTGGTTCCCAGACCTTAGGTAGCGAGGTTCTAGAAGGTCTGTTGCTGCTTTTGAGACTTCAGCAGATGTGGGTGTCCTCCCACGTGTTCCTCAGGGTTGGGAAAACGGTGGCTAACTTTGGGATTGGACTGATGGTTTTCAGTTAAGAGAGTATATTTGTCATGGTTTCAGTTATTACTGGGCATCAATAAGCCATCCCAAACTTAATGGCATAAAACAGCCACCCTTTCTTGTGCAGACTGATTCTGTGGGTAATGAGTTCCAGCTCGCCTGAACCTGGTTTCTCGATGTCTGGGTCCTCAGTTGGGAAAACTGGAGGGTTGGGATGGGAGTGACTTGGTAGCTGGGCTCAATGTATCTAAAGACTCCTTCACTCTCAAGTCTGGTCCCTGGCTGGGTGGACTGTAGAACAAGAACCTGCCAACCAGAAGGGCATGCCTATACCCTCTCCATACAGCGAGCTTCTTCTCAACATGGTGGCCTCAGGGCAGCCAGACTGCTGATGACAGCTGTGTCTTTGACCTAGCCCCAGAAGCCATACGGTGTCCCTTCTGCCACGTTCTGTTGGTTAAAGTGAGCCACAAGCCCATCTAGATTCAAGAAGGAATTAAAGGCCATCTCTTATAGAGGAATGGAAAGATCTAGAAGAACAGGTGGAAGGGGGCGTATTGTAGTGACCATCTTTGGAAAGAAAATACAATCTGCCAAACTTTTAAAACTTCTTTTTTTCACTTCTAGATTAAGATATATTTTAAGTTTATTTTGAGAGCGTGCACACAAGCAGAGGGGGGATAGAGGGAGGGAGAGAGAGAGAATCCCAAGCAGGCTCCACGCTGTCAGTACAGACCCTGATGCGGGGCTCAAACAGGAGATCATGGCCTGAGCCCAAATCAAGAGTCAGTGGCTTAACTGAGCCACCCAGGCACCCCGAGATTAAGCTATTTTTGACAAAATACAACACGTTTTCAGTACATCTCCTTGATAGTAAAGTCATCGTTTTATTGGAGGTTAAAATCTTGTTCAGGGACCCAGGAGTGAGGGATGATGGATTCACACTGAAGTCTTTCTACATGTATCACCCTGAGGGCCCCTTGGTTCTCCTCCTTTAAGGCTTTCGCGAGACCATTGCATCCTTGATAACTGTTGTTCATTCTTGAGTAATGGGCCCCATCCAGACAGGACCTCAGATAACACAGAAGTGCTATCCACTTGCGGTGGCCTTTGTGAAGAGGGTAATCAGAGTCCTTGGGCACAATTTGCTTGACTGTCTCTACCTGTCCAGGTGCTCTCCTTTTCCACCAGCTGAACAGCTCCACCATTGGGCCAGTTGCCCAGGTCCCCCGCAGTTTGTAGTAGACACTGCTTGCTACACCTCCCTCCTCCACTCCATTCCAGTCCCGCCACCTTGGTCTCACTCCGTCCATTCCCAGGCTAATGAGTCTAGTAGACAGTAGTGTTGATTTCCTTTCTTTGTTGTAACAAATGTGCCAGGTTATGTAAGATGTTGTCATTATGGGGAACTGGGTGAAGGATATAGGGAAAGTCGGCATTGTTTTTGCAACTTTCTGGAAGTCTATAAATACTCCAAATAAAGTGTGTGTGTGTGTGTGTGTGTGTGTGTGTGTGTGTGTGTGTGTGTGTGTAGGCACACATTAAACGCAAGACCTAGGTGAAGTCAGCCACGTGTCTTTGTCAGTGTTTTTAAAAACAATCCTTTGAGTGATATAGTCATTATTAGAAAGTTTTAATATTTAATAGACACAATGTTTGGCTAACAGTGCATATCTGAATGTGGCAGATTATAAGTGGCTGATGGATGAACGTCTTGCGGGGTTATTCCTACTTCCTTATTTAATAGCTGGGTTCGCAAGGGCTTCTTAAGCCTGAGTGACCCATGCTTTGTTGCCGGGCCTGGCCCAATGACCCCTACCAAGGCCCCTGTCCCAATTCGTCTATCAGAGAAAAATGAATCTATTTCAGGAGCTATCAGTCCTCATTATCTCTAATTGGGTCTGGCGGCTGGAGACAGGCCTCATTATTTTTAATTGGGGCCCATCATTCTAGAACAAAACACCACCCAGTTGCATGCAGATTATGTGGGGCTATGTGTTTGCAAGTTCAAAGTGAAATTGCATTGTGGGATTTCCAGGAAATCACACTATTTTCTGTCCTTTTGTTTCACCTAGCTTTAGGGTTGTAATCTTGGGTTGTTCCACCAAAAATAACAATGGAATTGGGACTGTCTCTGTTTATATCAGAGGGTTTTTGTTGTTGATGTTAGCACGTGGGTAGTTGTAATATAAGTTTTTTTTTTTTTTCAAAATTAATATTATAATACTGGATATAATCTGGCAGATTGCTCATTTAAGTATCATTTAAATGCTGCTTCGGGCATGGCATTAGGCCATGGATAAAATTTGCCTTGTTTAGAGGGACTCATTTTTGCTCATTTTAATTTACTATAAAATAGGTAATCCTTCCCATAACACATGCTTTTGCGTTCCTTGGCTACCCTGCTAAATCATCAGTCGGTCATTTCCTACTTTGCTGAAGGAGGAAATCCATTTTAGAAAATCCGGAAGTGTCTGTGTCCCGTACTGATTGCTGGAGTCTTTGGCTGTTGCAGCTTCCATACTATTTCAACGATCCATGATGGCAAGTAATTTCTTTGTGGACAAGCTTTGAATGCCTTCCAAAGGCTCTTGGAGGGGTTGTTGCCGCTTGGAGATAGAAGCTGTGAGGTCCGGCACGGGTCCTGTCCCCTGAGCGTGCCCATGTGGGGCGGGGTCTCTGAAGTCCCTAGACGCCTTACCAAACACTCAGACACAAAATCTGGGCCCTCCTTAGAGCCAAGGGCTGTAAGCAAAGCAGACCGCCCTGGAAGGGGAATTGCAGGAGCAGCTTCTTGCTTTGCAGCCTCAGGGATACTTTTTAAGACCTTTCAGAAAAGAGAAAAGGCCAGGGCAGGCCTAGCATGGAATGTGAAAGAATCAATATGGCAGGGGTCAGCTCCTCGTTCCCATGCCATGATTTCTCTCATCCACGCTCCGTTTTAGGATGTAGCTCTTGGGTTAGCTGGGGGTAGTTGCTTTTGTTTAATTTGCTATTAATGCGGGGCGCCTGGGTGGCTCAGGTCATGATCTAGTGGTCTGTGAGTTCAGGCTCCGCATCGGGCTCTGTGCTGATGGCTCGGAGCCTGGAGCTTGCTTTGATTCTATGTGTGTGTATGTGTCTCCCTCCCTCTCTGCCCCTTCCCTGCTCACACTCTTTCTCTGTCTCTTGCAAAGATAAATAAACATTAAAAAATTAAGAAAATAATAATTTGCTATTAATGCTTTCTTATTTTAGGAAATAAAATATGCTCTATTTCTTAGCATATACGTGGCTTACCCCGGTAGGGATTTTCTGCCACCCTCTCGTGTTTGAGATTCCTTCTGAAATCTCTCTTTGTCTCTAGTAGACAGTCCAATTAGGTGCTGTGTCTTCCGATGACAGATTTGCCATATGAAACAGAGACTTGTCACAGACCTTCCTGAGGTACTCCTGAGTGGCTGAAGACTGAATTCCCACTTGTTAAAACACACGAAGAACATGTCTTCTGGCGCCCTTTGTTCTAGGGACACTCAGCGAATATTTACCAATAAGGAGGAAAGTAGGTCAGTAGTCACTAATGTCTACAAACAGGGGCACTGTTTTCCCTGCGTGTATGCAACGCATGTTTGCAGTTCGAAAAATAAGTTTGATGTGCCTCCTGACCCCCTCTTGAAGAGGGAAATTTGCCCCCATTTGGAGTGTCAAAGCCTGTGTACGTGTGACCTCATGAACCGTGATACTAATCCTGGGAAGTGGATATTATCCATGTTTCTGCAAGTGAGAAAATATGGCTCAGAAAGGTTAAACACTTAGCAAAGCCGGAACCAGAGCCATAGAAAACACCAGCGGAAGCTACTGCCTCTCACCGCCTCCAGCTGTCCCTGCTTTTCAGCAGGATGTTTTCTTGATTTACAAACCTTTCCTCCTCTTCTTACATCTAGAATTCTTGTTAGTTCTGTGGTGAATTTTTCTTGCTGTTTGCTATTTTTTAATTTTAATTTTTTAATTAATTAATGTAATTAATTTAATTAATTCATTTATTTGAGAGAGAGCGTGCACAAAGTGGGAGAGGGGCAGAGAGAGGGAGACAGAGGATCTGAAGCTGGCTTCACCCTGACGGCAGCTAGCCCAACGCCGCTGGGCTCAAACTCACGAACCCGGAAATGACAACCTGAGCCCAAGTCAACGCTCAACCCACTGAGGCACCTAGGCACCCCTGTTTTGTTGTTGTTGTTGTTGTTGTTTTTAAACAACAGCTTTATTAAGTTCACATACTTTTAAAATACATACTTTAATTTTTTTTTTTTTTTAAGTTATCTCTACCCTCCATGTGGCACTCAAAGTCCTGAGCCCTCCAAGATCAAGAATTTCATGCTCTACCAACGGAGCCAGCCAGGGGCCCCCAAATAGGTACTTTTAAAGCGTACAGTTCAGTGGGTTTTCATGTATATACAAAGTTGAGCAGCCATCACCACTATTCCAGAGTTGGGTTATATTTTTTATTTATTTTTTTGCCTCAAAAAGAAACCCTGTAATCCGTAGCAATCTATCCTTTTCTATCTCTGCTCAGTCCCTGCTCAGTCCCTGGCAGTAGACTAATCTACTTTGTCTCTCTGGATTTGCCTATTCTGGACACTTCATATAGATGGTACCTTTTGTGTCTGGCTGATTTCACTTAGCGTAAAGTTTCTAAGGCTTCTTCATGTTGCAGCATTTGTCAGTCCTTCATTCTTTATAGCTGAATAATAGTCCATTGCATGTACATATCGTATTTGTTTATCCATTTATCCCGTGATGGATGTTTTATCTTCTTTTCATGCTGTATATCTTAGTCCATGATTCCTACGTGGTCTTTTGGAGGTTGGCTGGATTAGGAAACTTTGTAGCAAATGAAAATATTTCTTACAGCATATGTATAAATTCCTTTGCCTTCTTGACAATATTGTGTAGAATTTCTCTTTTCAAAGCATAAGAAGAATCAACCACAAATGAAAAATAAGCCAAACAGCTACATAACCTCACCAGGATTCTGCAATACTTTTTTTCTGTCCCCGTCTAATTTTTTTTTTAATAAGCTTTGAATTTCAGCAGGGCTGGGAGTAGGGTGAGGCAAGTGAAGCACTTGCCTCAGGGACAAAATTAAAGGGGTCTCCATGGGGCACCTGGGTGGCTCAGTTGGTTAAGTGTCCGACTTCAGCTCAGGTCATGGTTTCCTTGTTCATGAGTATGAGCCCTGCGTTGGGCTCCAGGCTGACAGCTTAGGGCCTGGAGCCTGCTTCAGATTCTGTGTCTCCCTCTCTCTCTGCTTTTCTCCTGTTGATGATCTGTCTCTCAAAAATGAATAAGCATTAAAAGAAAGGGGGGGGTCACCAAAAATTCTAGATAATATTTTAATGTATTATTTTTTTTAAATCAAAATTCAAAAATCTCTGAATAAAAAATACCAAAAATTTAAATGTAGTATCTCTGGGTACCATATAGAATGACTAAGTTTATTATTGGGGATAGACTACTTATGAGTAGCGATCATATCTTAAAGAACTTGGAGTCTAGAATGCAGTATGTTGATACTTCTGTGCTGGTGCTGCCCCGATTCTGGGAAGGCCAGGATGTAAGCACGAATATTTGAAAAAAAAGTAAGTCTCAGATACAGTTCTGCATGTTGGGACTGGGTAGAAAGGAGAAAGGGGGACTCTTTTGGTTGTGTCAAAGGAAAAGGATGGGAAAAGAGTGTTGCAGTAGTTAAAACAGGTAAGAGTTTCTTTCTTTGGGAATACAACCAATATAATTAGCCTTGTTATCATCAGAAACCTATCAAAACCAAACCTGGGACCAAAAGAAAGAATGGTTTTATAAGTATATAACTGTTAAAACCGATCTGCAAGAATGAGAAAAGTGTGGGGCACCGGGGTGGCTCGGTTGGTTCAGACTCTGGCTCTTGATTTCAGCTCATGATCTCACAGTTCATGGGAATAAGCCCTGCATTGGGCTCTGCACTGACAGCTGGGAGCCTGTTTGGGATTCTCTCTCTCCCTCTCTCTCTCCACCCCTCCCCCACTCATGCTCACATGCTCGCTCTCTTTTAAAATAAATATTAAAAGAATAAGAAGTGCAAGAATTAGAATAGCACAAAGGAACACCCCACACCCTTTGCCCAGATTCACCTATTTTTTTTTTTTTTTAACATTTTTTCATTTTTGAGAGAGAGCGCATGAGCGAGGGAGGAGCAGACAGAGAAAGGGAGACACGGAATCTGAAGCAGACTCCAGGCCCCAAGCTGTCAGCCTGGAGCCCAACGCAGGGCTCAAACTCACGAACAAGGAGACCGGGACCTGAGCCGAAGTCGGACGCTTAACCAACGGAGCCATCCAGGCACTCTGGGCTTCACCTATTGTTAAATTGCTTATCCTATTTGCTTTATCATTTGTGCTCCCTTTACCCCTGAATCACTCTCTTTCTGGCATTTTCCCTGTCCAGTGCAGGATCCAGCCTAGGGTCAGGTAGTGCATTCAGTTGTCAGCTCTCTAGCTTCTTTATTTGTCCCCCTTTTATCCTTCTTCCCCCGCTCTGGCCTCTGTTAACTGGAGCTGCTTCTGTCTTTCAAATGTTGATATTTTGGAAGAATACAGTCCCTCTCACTCCGTTTTATTATAGGACCTTCCTCGTATTGTGTTGTTCCTTCGCGATCCAATTCTGGCCACGCATTCTTGGCCACATACCGCAGAGCTGATGGTCCTTCCCTCTTAGGGAATCCCACCTGGAGGCTCACAGTGTCCATTTGCCCCTCACTCGTGATGCTAACTTATGACACCCAGTGGAGGTGTTGTCTGATTTCTCTACTGGAGAAATACATTTTCCTCCTGTTAATATGCCATCTGTGGGAGGATACCTGGGAGGATACCTTTCACCTCATGGGAATTGTCCCTTGAATTCAGTATTCCTTGAGGATTCTAGCTTGATCCAGTCTTTTCTAAGGTGGTTGTGACATGCTAATTGAACCTTTTTTAAGTTTCCCAAAGGCAGTGGAACAGGAAAGTGGGGTGGGGGGTGGGAATTGGAAGTTTTGGTTTTGATTCTATCAGGACCTGCTAAGTGACAGCCACCACCCTTTGCCTGGATCCAGCACGGTGGCTAAGAATACTGGCTTCCAGGTCTGCCTAACGCTGCTTACCAGCTGTGTGACCTTGGGCAAGTTCCTTGGTTTCTCAGATCTACAGCTTGCCCCCCCACTGCAAAAAGAAGTTAGTATTTGACTCAGAGGATTCTAATGAAGTGTGATCGTTACTTTGATGTCTCAACTTGCCTAGGCTGAGCAGTGCCCCCGACAGCTGGTAAAACAGTAATTTCTGGGTGCTTCTGTATGGGTGGTTCCAGAAGAGATTAGCATTTGCGTTGGTAGACTGAGTACAGTGGGCCTCATGTGATTCATTGAGGGCCTGAGGAGAACAAAGAGGCAGAGGGAGGGTGAATTTGCTCTTTGTCATTGAGCTGGAACATCCGTCTTCTCCTGCCTCAGCTGTTGGTGTTCTGGTTCTTGGGCCTTTGGACTCATGTTAGGACATGGACCATCAGCCCCCTGGTTCTCAGGCCTTGGACTGAATTACACCAGCAGCTTTCCTGGGTCTCCAGATCACAGATGGAAGGGCATGGGACTTCTTGGCCCCCAAAATAGCGTGAGCCCATTTCCATAATCTCCTACATAGATATATATCTCCTTTGTATGTATATCACCTATGTATATATACATATATATATATATATACATATATCTATATCTATATACATTATATCTATATCTATATCTATATCTATATCTATATCTATATCTATATCTATATATCTCCTTTTGGTTCTGTTTCTCTTGAGAATGGTGACTAATAAATACATAAGGGTAGAACTACCCTACGACCCAGCAACTTCTCTCCTTGGTATTTATCCAAAGGACACAAAAATGCTGAATTGAAGGGACACACGCACCCCGATGTTTATAGCAGCACTATTGACAATAGCCAAAGTGTGGAAAGAGCCCAAATGTCCATTGACAGATGAATGGATAAAGAAGATGTGGTGGGGCGCCTGGGTGGCTCAGTTGGTTGGGCGACCGACTTTGGCTCAGGTCATGATCTCACAGTTTGTGAGTTTGAGCCCTGCGTCAGGCTCTGTGCCGACGGCTCAGAGCCTGGAGCCTGCTTCAGATTCTGTGTCTTCCTCTCTCTCTGACCCTCCCCTGCTCATGCTCTGTCTCTTGCTTTCTCAAAAATAAATAAAACATTTAAAAAAATTTAAAAAAGATGATGGGGTATGTGTGTGTATATGTGTGTGTGTGTGTATATATATATATATATATATATATATATATATATACATACATATGTGTATATATATAAATATATACACACATACACGATGGAATATTACTTGGCAATCAAAAAGAATGAAATCTTGTAACAACGTGGATGGAACAGGAGTGTATTATGCTAAGCAAAATACGTCAGTCAGAGAAAGACAAATATTGTATGACTTTACTTGTATGTGAATTTAAGACACAAAACAGATGAACATAAGGGAAGGGAAGCAAAAATAATATAAACACAGAGAGGGAGATAAACCATAAGAGACTCTTAAATACAGAGAACAAACAGGGTTGCTGGCAGGGTGTTGGGTGGGAGGGAAGGGCTAAATGAGTGGGCATTAAGGAGGACACTTGTTGGGGTGAGCACTGGGTGTTATACGTAAGCGACAAATCACTAAATTCTATTCCTGAAACCATTATTACACTTAATGTTAACTAACTTGGATTTAAATTAAAAAAAAAAAAATGAGGGTTAAGTGCAGAAAATGTATACACGTTTTTTGGCACATAGTGAGCACTTAGTAAGATGATAACTGTTGTTGGCATACATCCCAAACAGAAAAATCCTGGGGAATCTGATTTTTTGATGACCCAAACATAATTCCAGGCAATTATAGATGTATCAGATGAAACTAAATGTTGTCTTCTTTCTGTCTTAGGATATGCTATCTTAAATCTTAATAACAGTGATGTTGGAAGGAGGAGGGCTTAACTGCCTCTGTGTCAAAATGCTTACAAATTCACAATTTGAAACTGTGACGTTTGAAATACCTGCAGTGTATGTTAACTAACTGGAATTTAAATAAAAACTTTTAAAAAATTTTTTAAAAATGACATACCTGCAGTGTAGACGCAGGCTGTGATGAGTCACGTAGCCCATGCCCCTGGAACCAGGAGTCTGAATAAGATCTTTGTTGTTTTTATCACTTGACATTCTTCTGGTGACACACTTAGGCAAGAAAAGTAACCTCACAGGATGATCGCACCCGTACACTTTCAGTGAACATAAATCTAATGGAATAAATCAGAAATGTAGAGTTGACCCATTTTAGGGATTTACGGTGGTTTGAGGTATCAGACCGGATGAATGGCTTTTAGTTGTTCTTCAAATCTATATCAATCCATGTATCTAAAATAGCGTAAAGAAAAACTCCGTCCATAGGATCCCCGTACATTGCTAAAGGACCCAGACCGTGGTTAATGAGGGTAAATTTTTAAACAGTAAGTAGTTACCTTTAAGCTGTTCTTGGGTTCCCTATGCAATCTTCAATGGCTACATGGCATCTGAGGTTTAGGAAGCACAGTTGTGACTGGACATGACATTGACAGCTGTGAGCTGGGCTTGATCACATTGGACATTAATGTTTGTTTCTTCTTCTAACATATTCTGCTTCAAGTCCTTCCCTTCCTTCTTTTCCCTCTTTCTTCCCTTCATCTATCTCCTCCTTCCTACCCTCCTCCTTCCTTCAAACATATTTAAATTGTAAGTAGCCAGGGGGTGCTAAGGGCTCTTTGCAGATGGAGAGGCCCAGAAAACCATTTTGTCTGAGCTTACAGTGGCCAAGAACCAGATGGTTAGGCTTTGGACGTCCTTTCCAAATGAGGATGGTTGTAGACTCACACAGAAAAGTCAACAGGACTGAAAAAAGACAAAGGCCCACTTTACGATAGTTTCACCTGCCGGGTACCGAGACCCGTAGATGGTAAATCGTGAAATTATCGGGGAAATAGCACACTTAAATTGCTTTGTGTCTGGTTTGTGCATTTAAAGTTATAATGTATTAAGTATCAATAAGTAAACATTCTATTGCACTTAGTTTGTGTCCACACTTAGTTGTTATAAAATCCTAGGCTCTCGGATGAACAATCTTCTTCCGTATTTAGTCTCCCATTCAAATTTTTCCATCATGTGTCCCAGACCTTTTGAACCTCATCTCTTGTTTTTTCTAATATGGCGGTCCAGTTGAACTGAGCCATTTTCTTTACTGCCTTAGTCACCAATCTTCTTTTTGCCTTGAGTTTTGCTATTTCCTTGGCCTTTTATGCCTCCTCCTACCTTTCCACCAATATAAGGCCATTCCTCCTTCACAGACCAGACTCAAATTTCACCTTTTCCACATTGTCTCCATGTAGCCTGCTATGCTCTGACCATTTTTCTGGCCACTCTGTGAGTTCTCTCAGTACATGTCCTATAAATCAGCCACGCATCATCTTTCTCTTATTTAATCCTCTCCTTAAAGCATCCTGTGTTTGTGATTTGTCTCTTTCTGGAGAATCCATTCTAGAAGAGAAGGGACATACACACAGAGATCGAATAAATGCCAAGGAAAAGAATGAACAAACAACCGAAGGATTGTGGTCCCAGTCCGGTTCAGTCATTATTTACTTGGGTGATGAACTACAGCTTTCCCCAGCTCCATTAATATCTCATTTCCTGGGATTTGGTAATAGGAGACAACATTCTGAGGTCTATGAATCTAGAATAGGCAGCATTTGCTAACCATATAAATGAGGGCACTCTCGAAGCTGCTGAAATGGAGACCTCCAAAGGGCAGAGCCTTAAAGACAATAGGAGCTGTTTCACTCAACAGTCCAGAGGGAGGTGAGTAGCCCAGGGTGGACAGGTGTTTCTGTTCCACAGGCCATCTAGAATGGCTCTACCATTTCCTGGGGGCTGTTCTTGTTTGCGTGGTCAAAGCTTACCGCCAGGTCTATAATCCAACTCACGGGAAGAGGACAGACGGAAGGGGAAGCCACACAATGGCCGAACGTGCGCACCTTGCTCCTGCTCGCCTTCCATGATGAGTCACATGACTACTTCCAACTGCAAGGGAGGTTGGGAAATGTAGTTTCTAGCTGAGCAGCCATGCGCCTAGCTAACGGTTGGGGAAGGGTTCTCTAGTCCTAAAAAGAGGAAAGGGGCAGTCGGCCACGTCGAGTCCCTGCTCTCTGCAACGTTAAGAGAAAAAGAGATGTGTTTTCTCCATTCGAAAGACCTTACGAAGGGCCACAGCAGCCGGATTACAGCTGACCTGTCTAGCCAACCACTTGTTCCTACGTATCCTGCAGTCTACCTAAATCTGGACATTTGCCGATTTTTCTGCCTTTTTGTTGTTGTTCGAGTGCTGGAAAGCATTTCTTACCTCATCCTTCAAAGACCATCTCAAAGACCACCTCCTGCTCAGAGGCTCCAAATGGATCTTGTGTAGAGATAGCCCTTTGTTCATGTCTTTTTCTTGGCCTGATATATCGGTTACTGGCATTCCTGCATCATCTGATCGTGTCTACATCTTATGCTTCTCAGGGGGTATTTCTGCATCTTGGACCCTCCTGCACAGCAGGTACTTACGAATGGGAGTGGCTGACAGCATCCCAACTCGCATTTAGTGGTGCTTATGATGAGCTATCTTGGGTTCCATGGGCTCCTTACCTCATGCAACCCAAAGGCAATCCTGTGAGGTAGGGTATACTGTTCCCCCCACGCCTCATTTCATGGTTGCAAAAACTGAGGCTTAACCAGATGAAGACACTTTCCCAAAGTCCCTCCATCAGCAAGCAGTGGAGACAGACCTCACTCCCAACTGACTGGGCTGCAAAACTTTTGGGCCTCTTTTTTTTTTTTTTTTTTTTTAATATATATATCTTTAACGTGTTTTTATTTTAGAGAGAGAATGTGAGCAGTGGAGGGGCCGAGAGAGAGAGGAAGACACAGAATCCGAAGTGGGCTCCGGGCTCTGAGCTGTCCGCACAGAGCCTGATGCGGGACTCGAACTCATGAACTGCAAAATTATGACCCCAGCCGAAGCCAGAGGTTTAACCTACTGAGCCACCCAGGTGCCCCTTCGGCCTTTTATCCTAAAGTCTTTCCTGATCTCTTGAAATGAGTCGGATAACACTGTGAGCATGTGTGTGCATGCGTGTATGTGTGTGTATTGGGGGTGGGGGGCAACAGTGTTCCTGCCATAGCACTTCTGTTTATAGGAGGCCTTCAAAATCTTACCTATTTTTCCATAAAAGAGTGTTCAAAACACCTTAAGGCCTCATGTGTAAATTTTTAAGGGGGGGGGGGGGAACAAGGGCTTACCATTAATAAGTTAACATTCTCACCTGGAGCCGTCGTCCCTTCAAACACTAGAACGTTTAGTGTAGCAAAGGCCTTGACGAACATTGAGGAGGAGAAGGAAAACATCGAGGAAGAGACTTTGAATGAAATCTAACTGTATTCAAAGAGAAAACAAAAAATCCTGCATGGCAACGGGCAAGGAACAAACGGAGATAGTTAATTGCAACACAGGTTAGAGGGTCAATTTCCGTAAGTCATAAAGCGTTCTTGGAAGTCATGTGGATCTCGGGCATGTGAAGAGCGGCTTAACTTCCCTTACAGTTAAAGCAGTCCTCCTGTTTATCCCTCGGAGAGGTGACCAGCAAGGCTTTTGGTAACACAGAGTGATAGCCAGCAAGCCAAGCTGTGGTGGAAAGAACATGCGTCTTCGGGCCCTGCTGGAAATGTAAATTCGTGCAGTGTGGAGCAAAACACCAATAGCACAGAAACCTTGACTTAGCAGTTTCAGTTAGGAAGTCCGTATCCTACAGTTTGCCATTGGTTTGTGCCTCACGGTCAGATGTACGGCATTATCTATAGTAGCCAAAAACTTAGAACAGCCTAAATACTCACCTCTGGGGGCTGGTTCAATATTCTAGAGTGATTTAACACAACAGGAACCCTCACAGCCAACAAAAAAGAACCTTAGATGGGGCGCCTGGGTGGCTCAGTCGGTTAAGCGTCTGACTTCGGCTCAGGTCATGATCCCCCAGTTCAGGGGTTCGAGCCTTGCGTCGGGCTCTGTGCTGACAGCTCGGAGCCTGGAATCGGCTTTGGAGTCTGTGTCTCCTCTCTCTGCCCCTCTCCCGCTTGCACTCTATCTCAAAAATAAATAAACATTAAGAGAAAAAAAACCACTAGACAATATAACTGCACACTTGGAGTACCTGGCACCTGCAGAGGTCACTTTTAATGTCTCCCTTTTCTACACCACAAAATTTTTTTCCGTAATCGTGAAATGAAGCAAATGACAACTATCAGAAAATAAATGCAGTGCAATGTGTTTTATTGAACTTTGTATGTATAAAATCATGCCAGTGAAACGTTTCAAAATTAAAATATTTTAGCACAAAATAGGGAAAGGAGTAGTGGGCTGGTCCTTTATAATTACATGAATATATCTTTTGACCAAAGTGGGGAACGTTCTACCAGCACATTTGTCACAGTAACGAATAATAACTTGATAGGTTTTTAAGCCTCGACTGCTGCATAATTTGTCAGCGATTCCAATAGTGATCTTTTTTTTTTCTGCATATGTATGTTGAATATATGTGAAGCAATAGATATGCAAGTAGGAAAAGTCTTTCTTCATTTTCTTTTTTGAGTAATCTCTACATGCAACACTCGAACTCACAACTCAAGATCCACAGTCACATGCTCTCCAGACTGAGGCAGCCAGGCACCCCCAAGCAGGAGAAGTCTTAAATAAGCAGGATAAATTTGGTAGAGACTCACAAAAATTTCTTTTCACAACCCATTCCAGAAATGGCGGTATCCGTGTCTTTCTATCTTCAGATCAAAGAGCTTTCAAATGTCTCCATAGCCGAAAATTTCCACTAAAATAACTTCGCTAGAGAGTTCGTTACATTTAGTAAAAAGTTCTCAAGCGTTTCTTTGACAAAAATCAGTTCGTGGCTGATTGTTTCCATTTGGTTGGTCTTTGTTTATTTCCAACCAAAGGCTATTCGTTCAGAGCTTGCTGTATGTAACAAGGGAGTCGGCCACCATGGCCCGTGTTGAGGCAGAGAATCTGAGGCAGGCACAGAAGTGGGAAAGCTTTATGGTGCGGGTGGGGAGAAAGGAAGCTTCTGGTAAGCTCAGAGCGGGAGGCAGTTGGCACGGGAATCTGGAGGCGGGCTAACTAGAAGGGCATTCTGTGTGATCAGTTAGGGAGCTTATCTGGCTTTCTCTGGTTGGTCCTCAGTTGGAAATGGGAACAAAAATGAGAGAAGCTTGGCCGTTGTGAATGTAGTCCTGGCGGTTTTGTGCTGTTGGTTTTGGGGTCGTTGCTTGGCTTTCCTGGATTGTTACTAGAGATAGATAGCAGTTTGGTTCCTGGCAGGTCTGACCCAGCAGGCTGGCTTCCTGGGCTGCTGGTTATAGGTAATGGGTCAGTTTTCTGGGCAGCTTGCTGCACGGTTGTAATTCAGGGCTTTGTTTTTATATATGAGCTGGTCATTGTTTGTATAGTCAGTCTCTCATGATACCTTATTGCATCCTTTGCTTTATTTAATTTATTTTTTAATATAATTTATTGTCAAGTTAGCTAACATACAGTATATACAGTGTGCTCTTGGCTTCGGGGGTAGATTCCCATGATTCATTGCTTACATACAATACCCAGCGCTCATCCCAACAAGCGCCCTCTTCAATGCCTGTCACCCATTTTCCCCTTACCCCGCGTCCCCCCATCAACCCTTAGTTTGTTCTCTGTATTTAAGAGTCTTTTATGGTTTGCCTCCCTTTCTGTTTCAGACTATGTTTTTCCCCTTCCCTTTCCCCATGGTCTTCTGATAAGTTTCTCAAATTCCATGTATGAGTGAAAACATGTGACTGGCTTATTTCACGTAGCCTAATACCCTCCAGTTCCATCCACATCATTGCAAATGGCAGGATTTTATTCTATCTCATTGCCGAGTAGTATTCCATTGTGTATATATACCACATCTTCTTCATCCATTCATCAGTTGATGGACATTTAGGCTCTTTGTTGAATTTGGCTAATTCAACAAGTTTGGCTCTTGTTGAAAGCGCTGCTATAAACATTGGGGTACACGGGGCGCCTGGGTGGCTCAGTAGGTTAAGCGGCCGACTTCGGCCCAGGTCATGATCTCGCGGTCTGTGAGTTCGAGCCCCGCGTCGGGCTCTGTGCTAATAGCTCAGAGCCTGGAGCCTGTTTCAGATTCTGTGTCTCCCTCTCTCTGACCCTCCCCCATTCATGCTTTGTCTCTCTCTGTCTCAAAAATAAATAAACGCTAAAAAAAAAAAATGGGGTACATGTGCCCCTGTGCATCAGCACTCCAGTATCCTTCAGATAAATTCCTAGTAGGGCTATTGCTGGGTCATAGGGTGGATCTATTGTTGCTTTTTTGAGGAACCTCCGCACTGTTTTCCTGAGTGGCTGCACCAGTTTGCATTCCCACTGGCAGTGTGAGAGGGTTCCCATTTCTCCACATCCTCTCCCGCATCTGTTGTCGCCTGAGTTGTTAATCTTAGCTGCTCTAATTGGTATGAGGTGGTATCTCAGTGTGGTTTTGATTTGTCTTTTCCTGATGAGGAGTGATGTTGAGCATTTTTTCATGTGTTTATTAGCCATCTGGATGTCTTCTTTGGAGAAGTGTCTGTTCAAGTCTTCTGCCCATTTCTCCTGCTATTCTTTAAAACCTGTTCTTTTTTCCCCCCCTATATGTGTATCCACTTCCTTACATTTTGCAGTTGCAAATCTAAGGAATTTCTCCACTGCTAAGCCACAGATCATGGCTTTCACACAATTTTCTCTGGGAGGGATCTTCAAGGGACAGTTCTAAAGGCTGACTCTGGTTCTTTACAAATTTTTTTTTTTTTAATGATTGATGAACTTCATTTAAAACTTCCTATGAGAAAAAGAACTCCGAAAAGAAAAAAAAAATGCATATGGCTATCCTTACTTCTAATCTATTGTTTAAGCCCAGAAACAGGTACAAAATATGACAGAGGCTGGACACATCGACCTGTGCCCAAGGTGAGCACAATTCTAATTCAACATGATCTCACTCTGAATAGGAACACATGTGGCGGAGTCTGTGTGTTAGAGGAAGACCGCGTAACTAGGAAATCCCCAACTTCTACATAGAATTCAGTGCTGTTTAAAGGATAATCCACGGGGCACCTGGGTGGCTCAGTTGGTTGGGCGTCTGGCTTCAGCTCAGGTCCCAATCTCACGGTTCATGAGCTCAAGCCCCACATCAGGCTCTGTGCTGACAGCTCAGAGCCTGGAGCCTGCTTCGGATTCTGTGTCTCCCTCTCTCTCTGTTCTTCCCCCACTCACACTCTGCCTCTGTCTCTCCAAAATGAATAAACGTTAAAAAAAATAAAGGATAATCCACAAACTGTGCTAATTTGAAGCTTACAAATACATTATTGAAACTCAACAGAAATAGTTGAGCTATAATCTAAGACTTAGATGAACAAAAGATTCTTGTGGGATGGAGTATTTTATCCCTGACATTGTCTAGAATTACTGGTGCCTGGTGATGACGTAAAGCAGACTTTTAGTTGGTGTTTTTTTTTTTTATTTTTTTTTTAACGTTTATTTATTTTTGAGACAGAGAGAGACAGAACGTGAATTGCGGAGGGGCAGAGAGAGAGGGAGACACAGAATCAGAAACAGGCTCCAGGCTCGGAGCTGTCAGCACAGAGCCCAATGTGGGGCTCGAACTCATGGACCGCGAGATCATGACCTGAGCCAAAGTCGGATGCTTAACCGACTGAGCCACCCAGGTGCCCCTAGTTGGTCTTCTTATGATTTGTAAATTCTCTACAGACACCTGGGTGCTCCTGCCATTCCCAGTGTCCCACCAGTATGCCTCTGGAAGTTTCCTAGCACCGCAGAATGATCATCAAGAGTGAGTAAGGGAAACCTCAGAAGGAAGGAAGCATACGTTGTATGCTCCTGGTTGCGTGCATTAAGTGATGCATGCACTTGCATATACATGCATATTTAAGCATAACGTAACTCTGGAAGAACACAGAAGAAATTGTTCAAATGACTCTTTCGAGAAGTCTGGGAAGGACGCCTGGGTGGCTCAGTCAATTAGGCGTCCGACTCTTGACTTCAGCTCAGGTCATGATCTCATGGTTCGTGAGTTTGAGTACCGCGTTGGGATTCTGTCTCCCTCTCTCTCTGCCCGCCCCCCCCCTAAATAAAAATAAACTTAAAAAAAAAAAAAGATCTGCGTAACTAAGGGGTGGAATGGGAGCTCGTCTCTGTCTAGTTGATTCTCTGGTGACCACGTCTGTTCACCGAGGACCTAGCTGGAGCTCAGCTGAGAAGCCAAGAGCAGCTTTTCTTTAGCACAGCTCACTGGGGGTCCTGACTTTGATATTCGGTGACTGGTCAGGAATGTAGGTGACTAATCAGAGATCAGCAGTGGCTGTAACGTAATCTCGAGAGAGGTCCGGTTTCCAGTTCTTATCGGTTGCAAGCAGCCCCGTGTGCCACAGGTGGGCGGCCATCGGGAGCAGTCACCACCTCCTGGGATGAATTATTAACACCACCCCGCCCAGTGAGCTAGAATCGCATCAGACCTTGCTGCTGGGCATCTCAGGATCAAGGCTCATAAGCCAACGGGGGAGGCAGTTTTGAATGGCTCAGCACAAGAGCTGTTAACAACCGGTGCACTCTCCCTGCAGGATGGCATCCAAGGTAATGTGACTGGGAGGTGGCCTCATTCTGGCACCTTCTCTTCTATGAGGAGCTCTTTAAACAAGAGTAACAGCTGGGCCTCCAGGAGCGATGGGGCGAGCACGGGGCTCACGGATAAGCGTCTGCATATATTTGGTGAAAATTTTATTTGAGATGGTTGTTCGATGCCACCCTTTGTACTCACTGGGGGATGCGATCCTTTAGGACGGAAGTTGTGGGGTGTTACCAGTTCATTTCAGATCGCCCTCGAGCTACGCCGTCAATCAACCTTTCTGTGATTATGGAAATGGTCTGCATTCTCCATGTCCAGTGCGGTCGCTGCTGGCCATATGGGACTACTGAGTGCTTGGGATGTGGCTGGTGTGCCTGGGGAACTGAATTTCCAATTTTACTTTTCATTGATTTGGAGAGCCGCATGGGGCTGGAGGCTGCTGCGGTGGGCAGCTCATGTGGAACCTTAAGTAGTAGGTAGGTGCCTGAAGAAAATTGTGGGTAGTAATTGCCCTCACATTTGAGACTGTCTGTAAATGTATCCCCGAGGCACCGTGTTTATGCTTTTAGATGTGGTAACCCCAAATTGCCCCAGAGAAAGATCACCTTAGGAAGCTAAAACTGAGCTATTTTCCTAGGCGCGTAGGCAGTGACAATAATTCTCCTGGGGCAGGTGCAAGATGGAAATTGGGTGTCGAACCTACTGGCTTTTTCCAGGGGTTCGTTAAAAAGCCTAAAGATTTAGAAGGACAGTTCTCTTTTCTGGCCTTTTTCTTTTCTTTTGCATAACCATGTCTGTTTAGAAAACATTACCGGTTGGAGGATAATTTCTCCTTCTCTAGACAGCCAAAAAGGTGACAGAAGCATTTGTATATGTGGTGAGAATAATTCAGTAGCCAGCCACACAATCCTCATGCCCGATGAAGAAACTCTAGCTCCAGCCTGTCATCGATCCATCCATTCAGTCAATGATCCATTTCTATAGCACCTAATACCGTCGCCTTGGCAACTGGTAACTCCAAATGGCACTGTCCTTGACTGAAAGTGTACTTGAACTCCCAGAGGTCCCGGCTTTCCTCGTCATTCCTGCATCAGGTCTCAAAACAGGAACCCGAGGGAGCATGATTCATGGGGAAGAATGATTTGGTTCATTGGAGAGGAGTATTTCCTGCGGAGCGGGTCTTGCCGAGGAAATGTGACAGGTAGGCCTGTCCTCAAGCAAAGTGTCATGTGTCATTTTCTAATTGTCATGGCTGTATCGAAATCCACGTAGATGTAATATACGTGCAGATTTATCTATATGTGGTTATACTTTGTTTTTTAAATTTTTTGTTTATTAAAGTGTATTCATTTATTCTGAGAGAGACGGAGACAGCATGAGCAGGGGAGGGGCAGAAAGAAAGGGAGAGAGAGAATCCCAGAGAGGCTCTTCGCGAGTAGACGTGGAGCTCAAACTCCCGAAACGGAGATCATGACCTGAGCCGAAACCAAGAGTCAGACACTTAACTGAGCCACCAGGCACCCCTATTTTTTATTTTTTACTGTTTTATTTATTTTTGAGAGAGGGAGGGAGGCAGGCAGAGGGGCAGAGAGAGACGCACACACAGAATCCGAAGCAGGCTCCAGGCTCTGAGCTGTCAGCACAGAGTCCGACGCGGGGCTCGAACCCACGAACCGTGAGATCATGACCTGAGCTGAAGTCACTTAACCAACTGAGCCACCCAGGTGCCCCCTATGTGGTTATACTGTATAAAAAATGAAGGAAAGCTATCCTTCCCCCACTTGTGAATTCCCAGATCGCTTTGGTAAACGTTTGGACATCCTACGTCATAATAAAAACAAGCAAACTATTGATACACCTGACATCTTGGACGGATCTCAAAGGCGTTATGCTGAGTGGAAAAAGCCTCAAAAGGTTCTATGTTCTGTGACTCCATTTATAGATCATTCTCAGAATAACATGATTATAGAGCTGATGAACAGAATACTGGTTGCCAGGAGTCACAGAAAAATTGTTCTTATGACTTTAGGAAATGACAGAGCATTTGTGTCTTGTTGGTCATGGTGCACATGGGATGAAATTATATAGAAGCACATGACACGAGTGCATATAAGAACTAGAAAGATGTGAGGGCACCTTGGTCCTTGGTGGCTCAGTCGGTTAAGTGTCTGATTCCTGATTTCGGCTCAGATCGTGAGATCAAACTCCCCCCGCCCCATCCTCACTCCCCTCCCCGTCGGGCTTGGTGCCGGGTGTGGAGAGTGTTTGGGATTCTGTCTCCCCCGCCCCTCCCCCGGTTGTGCACATGGGTGCACATGCGCACTCACTCTCTCTTCAAAAGAGAAAAGTGAAATCTGAATACAGTGTGAAGAATGTCCTAGTGTTGATTTCCTGGTACGATAGTTGTTGTTACCTTTGGGGGAGGCTAGAAGAAGGGTACGTGGGACCTCTCTGTACTGGTTTAGCAACTTCTTGTGAATCCATAATTATTTCAAAATAAATAGATTTTTGTTTGTTTGTTTGTTTGTTTCAAGCCTTGGGGCACCTGGGTGGCTCAATCAATTATGCATCTGACTCTGGATTTCGGCTCACATCATGATCTCATGGTTCATGAGGTCGGGCCCCACATCGGGCTCTGTGTTGAGAGTGTGGAGCCCACTTGGGATTCATACTCTCTCCCCCTCTGTCTGCCCTCCCCTCTCTGCCCTGTTTCTGTCTGTCTCTCAAAAGAAATAAACTTTATGAAAAGATTTTTTTAATGTTTATTTTTGAGAGAGAGAGAGAGAGAGAGAGTGAGCATGAGCAAGCAGGGGAGGGTCAGAGAGAGAGAGGGGGACACAGAATCCGAACAGGCTCCAGGCTCTGAGCTGTCAGCGCGGAGCCCGATGTGGGGCTTGAACTCACGAACCATGAGATTATGACCTGAGTCAAAAAGTCAGACGCTTAACTGACTGAGCCACCCAGGCACCCCAGAAATAAACTTAAAAAAAAATAAAACCCTTATTTGGAAATATTGGCAACGAAGCCAGTGGAAATGACCTGAGAAGGAGCTGGGCTTGAGGAGCAGAACAAAATGAATAATGATGCTACTCTTTACTGAGCACTTGGTTCATGCCACTCAACTGGGCACCGTCCACATGATGGCCTTTTT